>NC_058411.1:98220311-98253939 GCF_002201575.2 Neomonachus schauinslandi
GCTCAGTTGGTTAAGCGACTGCCTTCGGCTCAGGTCATGATCCTGGAATCACAGGATCGAGTCCCGCATCGGGCTCCCTGCTCGGCAGGGAGTCTGCTTCTCCCTCTGACCCTCCCCCCTCTCGTGCTCTCTCTCTCTCATTCTCTCTCTCAAATAAATAAATAAAATCTTTAAAAAAAAAAAAAAAAAACAGTGTAGAAGCCTCAGCAATTTCCTTAACCCATATACTTTGAGAAGCTTGTTGTGTCCCGTGTTAACATCTTTGAGACACGGCTTTGGTATTATTATCGAACACAAATGAGCCAAGGGTGGGGTGCGTTAGATAATATTTGGAAATTAGTATTTATACAAGAAGGTGAAAACATGGAATGATTCTGTGGCCATTTTGCTTCCCTCTTCACTGACCAGAACGATCTTCAGACTCGAAAGGGCTGCACGTAAAGAGCAGTTGAGGAGAAAAGGGCCATTGGAAGAGCACAGCCAGATGCACCCAGTGCTAATCTGGGGGCACTAAGAGCAAAGGCCCATGACCTGGGGAATCCTACCTGAAAATCACTAAGGAATTGCAAGAATGGCCGAGTCCAAGTGCCCAAGTCAGGTGAGGCCAACGATAGATTAGTAGTGCTCTACTTGTTTTTTGAGGCAAAATTTAGAACGGATAAATTTATTATTAAAATTATTAAGCAGAGGGTGCCTGGGTGGCTCAGTTGGTTAAGCGACTGCCTTCGGCTCAGGTCATGATCCAGGAGTCCCGGGATCGAGTTCCGCGTCGGGCTCCCTGCTCGGCAGGGAGTCTGCTTCTCCCTCTGACCCTCTTCCCTCTCGTGCTGTCTCTCATTCTCTCTCTCTCAAATAAATAAATAAAATCTTTAAAAAATAAAAAATAAAATAAAATACGGGCGCCTGGGTGGCTCAGTCGGTTAAGTGACTGCCTTCGGCTCGGGTCATGATCCTGGAGTCCCGGGATCGAGTCCCGCATCGGACTCCCTGCTCGGCAGGGAGTCTGCTTCTCCCTCTGACCCTCCTCCCTCTCATGCTCTCTGTCTCTCATTCTCTCTCACAAATAAATAAATAAAATCTTTAAAAAAAAAAATAAAAAAAAAAATAAAATAAAATAAAATAAAATAAAATTATTAAGCAGATAAGAAACATCCATGATGTTGTAGCCGAGACTCTGTTAAGTGTTGGTAATACAAACACTGATCGAACACGAACACATTTACGGGGTACAAATTAAGCTCCTAACAACAACCCTATTACCCTTTTGCTCCTGTTTTACTGTGAGGAAACTGAGGCATAGAGAAATTTTAAAACTTACTCAGAAAAAAAAAGTTTTTAATTAAAGGAAAAAAAACCCAAAAGTCGCTCGATGTCCCAAGCTAGTAAGTGGCAGAGCTAGGATTCAAACCCGGGCAGTCTGGTTCTAGAGTTCACACTCTTAATCAAAAAGCTATAATGTCTTTCTAAGTCAGCAAGTATTGTTGTTATTATTACTGGCAGTGCTGCCAGATTTAGCAAATAAAATACAAAACCCAGTTAAATTTGAAGTTCAGATAAGTAATGAATTTGTTATATATATATATATATATATATATATATATATTTCCCTTGCCCCCCTCAAATAGGTATGCCCCCAAGCAATACTTCGGGACACACTTATACTAAAAAAATAATTTGGTGTTTATCTGAAATTCAAATTTAACCAGGCATCCTGCATTTTATCTGGCAATCCTAAATTGGCAGCACAAGGATTTCATGCAGGGTGGACAGGGGCTCAATTAGCAAGCTTTATGTCTCTTACAATTTAGATTCTGTGATTCTTTGAGGACTCAAAATTCTATAACCCTTAGTTGATTTTTTTTTTTAGTATCCTTTTCACATGACAGGGACCAAATCAAAACTGAATGAATGTCGTTTGGCCCTCATTCTGACTCTCATGCTAAACAAATACAGTCATTCTTATGGTAAACCCAATTTTCAAGGAATACAGCACTGCTGCGACCATCCTCATTTCAGCAGGGGAGAGGTCTAGGGGTCCATTTACCTGGAGATGAAAACACACCTGGCCAAATATGATCTTTTCGTGGAGGAGGGTGCGCCTTCCCTTAGTTGTAAAGGGAATGCTGTGAAGGCCACCTGTCCTAGACAAATCAGCACTGCACACAAAGAAGAAAGAGCTGCCTGAGGACATGGGCCACAAGTATCAGCTCCCCACCAACCCCTTCCTACCCACCAAGCCCTTGGCTATTGGATAAACATGGACTGGGCTGCATGAGAGCTCTTGTAGGAACCAATACTTTTTTTTTTTTTTACCGTTAATAATCTACTATGTGAAAAAACATCTTAGAAAGTCTTGATTTTCACTAAGTCATCTACATAAATTCTAGGTAAGGGCCTGGTAAGAAGACAGAGAAAAAAACCTCTTTCAGATTATTCTAGGCCAATCCTGAATCAATGACTCAGGAGAAGAGGGAAAATTATAGCTATTCCCTCAACCTCCCAGTAGGGCTCTCGAAGTCAATTTTATTTGGGAGGATTTCTGAAAAATAAAGTTTGGTTTGAGGTGAATAATGCAGATCCTGGCTATGCTAAGTAGCTACACACTTACCTAAATCAGAAGAACTGAGAGAAGAGAATTAGTGTAGAATTTGAAGAAAACACACATATTTTAGTTATTTCAGGTATGAATTTGGCCTAATTGTTTATCTAACGGCCTGCCCTGTTTTCCACCTGGCTGTGTCTGCAGAGACCTCAGCCACTTTTCTGAGAGCCCAGGTCTCCTACTGGGTGGGGTCATTTCCCAGACAACTTACTCCCACTCCCTACTACATAATTCAGGTGTGCCTTTGGAAAAAGCTGCTCAGGCAGAATTGGAACGTAAACTGTCTCTACCCACGTAATCTTTGGCTGTGAAGGTGTGGCCCAAGGTTAATTTTCAGAATGTATGGAGATATGAGGCTATGATACACACACACACAAGCAGCAACCAGACAAAAACAAAAGACATGCCATCTTGTCTAATAGAATATATGAGACAGAGGAGACCCAACAGATCTTTCATTGATTGGTTCTCGAAACGCTGGTGGTGGATCTATGAGTTTTCATTGCTCTGCAGCAAGGATGACAAAAAAAAGAAACATGTGCTGCATTTTTCATAAAGCTCAATGTATTCAATATAAAGGACCGTCCTTTATTCTTAGCGTATTTCCCTTCTACTTTCGGGATATTAGAATATTCTTCCTGGGCGCCTGGGTGGCTCAGTTGGTTAAGCGACTGCCTTCGGCTCAGGTCATGATCCTGGAGTCCCGGGATCGAGTCCCACATCGGGCTCCCTGCTCAGTGGGGAGTCTGCTTCTCCCTCTGACCCTCCTCCCTCTCCTGCTCTCTGTCTCTCATTCTCTCTCTCAAATAAATAAATAAAATCTTAAAAAAAAAAATTAAGAATATTCTTCCTTTTATGAAATGTGATGGTAATACAACTTCTGTAAGTTTGTTTTCTTATAGGCAAAGCTGAATTTAACTTAAAAAAAAATGTTTTTAATAGTCGGTGAATTCCCCAAAACCACCCACACTGATCTAGGTGACTTCCCTGGTTTATCACTGAGGAGGAACGGAGAAGTGACGTGACTTGCCTGAAGTCACATATGGGGAGACCGGTCGAGCTGGTCCTTGAGCCCCTGGCTCCAGCCACCAGACCGACACCCATGTCCCTCCAGCACGTGGCCCCCTCCACGTGAACGGACTGCCCAGGGCCAAACCTCACTCAAAACTACTGCACTGCTTTGGGCTCTGGTTGGTCTGGCCCAAGAGCCTCAACTAATTCAAGGGCTGAAAATGCCAAACACACTTGAGTGTGGTCTTTGAGTAAAAACAAGTTGGGAGAACTCTGGACCAAATGAGTGTGGAGTGCTGTGCACAGGAACTATTTTCGTCGGCGAAGTGGCTATAAATGATGTCTCGCCAAGCACAAGAGCGAATACTGCAATGTTTTCCTCATGTATTTTAGAATGTAATTTTAAGAAGTGTGGCAACATTCAGGAAAAAAACGGATGGTAAATTAAACCTTCCTTATCTTAGGATAAATAGCTGAAAGTTACAGGGTTTTATTGGTAAACAGTGTTAGCATTTTCTAAGCAGATTTTTTTTTTAAGATTTTATTTATTTATTTAATAGAGAGAGAGAGAGAGACACACAGCGAGAGAGGGAACACAAGCAGGGGGAGTGGGAGAGGGAGAAGCAGGCTTCCCACTGAGCAGGGAGCCCGATGCAGGGCTCGATCCCAGGACCCTGGGATCATGACCTGAGCCAAAGGCAGATGCTCAACCAGCTGAGCCACCCAGGCGCCCCCAGTGTTAGCATTTTCTAAGCAGATTTTTTTTTCCCTAATGTAGAACAAAGAAATGTGCATTCAGCCTGAATGTATTAACAATTGATTGTTCCAAATGCGGACCTTCAATATGAAACAATGTGCTGGTATTCGATGTCGAAGAGGTACAATAAGCAATGTTATAACTTAATATGAAATGGAATCTCCTCTTGCCTTAACTATTAAGCTTAGGAGTGAGAGGGAAAAAATCCTCTTGTTTAAAATAATCTTGCTCTATCCTAATAATATTACCATAGCACTGAATGGATAAAGGAGGCTTTTATCACTTAACAGAGGCAAAGATCTGCAGTTAGACCCTTGGTATTATTTCATAAACATCCAAAACAATCATCAAGCTTCCTCAAAGCTGAAAGCTGCTCTGTGCTCTTGATGGAAAGCACACGGATGCTGAGTTTCTCGTGTATTGAGTGGGTAGAGATTTCTAAAACACGAAGTCATTAGTGGTCAGCTAATTCATTTCCTTGGTAGAGCACACGATTAGTCAGCCATTGATTCAAAGGCATTAATTCAAAGGCTCAATCAGCCCCCTCTGTGTGAGTCATTTAAAAATTCTGCTGTCTGAATATAAAAAGCAAATCTTGATAGTCAACAGATTTTCAATGAGTACTTAATACAATGCACCATGCCAAGAATTATGCATGAAACTAAAAACTATACAAGGCAAGACGGTGCTGTTTTTGTTAAAATTAACAAGAAGGCCCCCCACAAATATTTATATTTATACTTACATTTATTATTTATATTTATATATGCATGTCTATATGCAGTTAAATTGAAAAATATACACCAAGAGGTTATGGTGGGATTGGAGGTGATGTTAAAGTTCTCCTTTCTGGTTGACTACATTTTATAAATCATGTTAAATGAACACATATTGCTTTAAAGAGTTTTTGTTTTTGTAAGAAGATATATGAAAGAAAGTCCCTAGTTTTGGGGTAGACTATGAGGAGAATGGACTGGCTGCTGACAACCACTAACAAATCCTTTTGCTTTCTTATTCAGCTTTTCAAAAACCATGTTTCTATGTAAATAACATAATAAGAACATTCTATGTTCTAAGAACATGTTCTAAGAACATTCCAATAAATAATTTGTTCAACTATATTCAGTGGAAATTCACCTTTTATGGGCTTGTCAATAAACCAATCCTCCATTTAAAACAGTTTCTATGGTAAAGTGCATTTGAATATTCAATAAGCAACTTTAAAATTGAATTTTTGGAACATAACTCAGAAATGCGGAAGGAACTTATACACTTGCCTTAGTATATGATAATGACAAATAATGCCTACTGTTACTTGCCGCATTATTTCACTTAACCCTACAATAGCCTCATGTGGGAGATTTCATTATCATCCCCATGTTCCAGGTGAGGAAATCAAGGCACAAGGATCACAAAACTTGCATGAGGTCATCAAGCCTGTGCAGAGTAAGGCTGGAAGCCAGGCAGTCCAGATCCACAGCCTGCACCCAACCCTCAGCCCCTGCCTGTTACCCCAAGCCATGGGACTTGCACAGAAAAGTGACTGACATGTTTTCATGATGATAAGCCCAGCTTAAAGTGAGCATATTTCAATTTTTTGACCAAATATAAGGAAAACTTACCACTGAATACAACTGCTTCCATACAAGTAAATGAAAAGGAACCTCTGCCCAGGTACCTAGCAGTCAGCTCAAGTTTTCTGTAAAGGGCCAGAAAGTAATTATGTTAGGTCCTACGGTCCTGTGGCAACTACTCACCCCTGCCTTTGTCGACTGCAAGTGGGCACAGGCAAAAGTACAAGAATGAGTACGGCTGTATTTCAGTAAAAGCTTTGGCATAAAATGGGCAGTGGGCAGATTTCATTTGTAGGCGGTAGGCCACCTCCCCCAATCAAGATGCTATTATTAATGTAGCTAACAAATCCAAATATATCTGTTAATGCTTAAAAGCAGGGGTTTAGGGCGCCTGGGTGGCTCAGTCGTTAAGCGTCTGCCTTCGGCTCAGGTCATGATCCCAGGGTCCTGGGATCGAGCCCCGCATCGGGCTCCCTGCTCCGTGGGAAGCCTGCTTCTCCCTCTCCCACTCCCCCTGCTTGTGTTCCTGCTCTCGCTGTTTCTCTCTCTGTCAAATAAATAAAATCTTTAAAAAAAAAAAAAAAAAAAAAGCAGGGGTTTAGGCGTGTAACTACCCAGAGATTTGGTAAAATTTCCCGTGGCAAATAAGAAACAGCACAGTATTGGTCAGAACCAATCCAGTGTCTTGGAATAATTTTGTTAATTAGTATTGGCGGGTATGTTGAATATATGCATTAGTCTTATCCTGGTGTGTTGAACTCCCCACTCACCAATGATGAGAAAGGCATTGCCTGCGAAAGTATGGTTGCATACATATGGGTGCTTTTAACGAATAGTCAGATGAGTGGTATGAATAACAAACAGAAGGTACAGATGTGAAAACTGTACCTCTTCAAGCTTTTGGGGTTAAAACCTAAAACGTATGCAACAACAGTTGCGAAGACTCTACCTTTAATGGTCCTCCGAGACACCATGCCTTCAGAAGTTACCAAGAGCATCACAGTTAAACCTTCTGGTACTGCAATACAGATTTACACGGATCTTTGCATATCTAAAACTTTACAATAATTTCACTAAGAGATCTTTATATAGTTGTACCAAACAAAATTGAATCCTGTAGGAACTTAAGCAAATATCACAGTTCTCTGTTTATAATGAAGTCAACACACATTTGAATCAAATTTCCATTCTGAATTTTTTAAAGCCCTATAAAAAATGGCATCTGGCAAGCTAAAATTGAAACATAAAGAACAACTCAAGAATATCAGGCATTTTCAATAGTTGATCTTCACTTCTCATGTTTCCTTTAGTAAACATAAGAATGCAGAAAAACTGGCAAAATTGCATATTTTTTGCATGAGGCAATCTTTTTAAAACCTTTTAGGCCTGGACTTAACTGTCTGCTTTGCAACTAGGGAGCTCTATCGACAGAATTCTCTGCAGATCAGGACTTTCCCTGGGAACAGCAGAGGTTTTAGATACCACGTGCGTGGCTAAAGCACGTCAAGGGTACAGTGCCATCGATTGAAATAGATGAATACTGGCTGCATCTTGATTTTGTGAAATTCCAGGAAAATAATTTAAAAGCATCATCTTGGCCCTTCCTACAACCTCAACAAAGGGACAGAAAAGTACAAAGTCACGTTTGGAAACGGTGACAAGGACTCAAGCGCCAAGTGTCAAGTTCAGAATTTCAGATGGATCTTCTCACGCTAGGAACACGTCGCATTTTGCCGTGGATATGGTCATCTTACTTGGAAGAGTCCGTAGAAACTAATAAAGGATACAAAAATGTAGTCATCCATGTATCTCTTCTTTAGATTCTCCACGATGGCATTCTCTGTGATCTTGGAGAGCAGGACCATGTCATCCACACCGCTGTGCTTGACATCATGGCTCTGCCAGTGGTACCGGTAGGCGCCCTTGCTTCCCTGTGAACCGAAAACGCGCAATTATTAGGATGCTTCGTTTTCTCCTGGCAAAAAAAAAAAAAAAAAAAGCCACTAAGTTCCCAAATATTCCTTATACCAAATGCTGCAGAATGAGCGGAACAAAGATTTTGTTATTAAGAGATCTGATTGAAATTTCAGCTTTGCCACCTATGAACGAAGAGAAGGGAGGAAAAGTTACATCGGCTCACTGTGTTGCTTAAGCTGCTCTTTTCTCATTTGCAAAATGGGAGAAATTAAGACCCACTTCATAGAGTTGCTGTAAGGATTAAATAAAATAACATATATAAAGTACTGAAGAGTACGTTGAGTATAACACAATAAATGATCAATGGTCTGGATGCCTGGGTCGCTCAGCCCCTTAAGCATCTGTCTTCAGCTCAGGTCATGATCCCGGGGTCCCGGGATGGAGTCCGCTTCTCCCTCTGCCCCTCACCCCACTCATGCTCTCTCTCAAATAAATAAAATCTTTTTTAAAAAATGATCAATGGTCTCCAATAATTCCTTCAACCTTATTGTTTTGTAGAATTAACAACAAAATAAGCAATAAAACAGAAACTTTCTAGACTTGTTTTGCAAATTACATGACAACTCAGAAGCAGAAGCAATATGTATCGCACAATGGCTAGGTCACATTGGCCTAATTTCTCAAGCCATCCAAATTATTTTCCCTCCATAACCTTATCACTGTCAACGTAATACTGGCCTTCCAGATTCAAAAGATAAGCTACATTTTGATGGCTGATCACTGCCCTATTAACGAGGAAATGGACAAGACAGCCTAAATGTGATTACAGAAGGTGATGTGGACAGGAGGACCTCATCCAGCCCCACGGCCTCCTTTGGGAGATGAAGCTGTAGCCCTTGTCTGCTCACTGGATTTACGACCTAACACCGGAAGTGGCCTCTGAACACCCTGTGGCCTGCAGGGCTTCCTTTCACTTGGCACTTCTACAGTGGGATCCCTGCATGTTCAGCTATGGGCCCCATCCTAGAGTTAGAGGCAGCTGGGAGCACCATGGTGGCTGCACTTGGGGAGCTCATGTCCACTGAAGGACACCTAGATATTGACAGAAGTAACGCATACAGCAACAGGTCAACATGTACACACATGTAAAATGGGTGCCCCGGGAGTGCAGAATACTTCTTTATCCTAGGAAAGACAGAACCAACCTCCTGGAGATGGTGCCATTTGAAGTGGGTCTGAAATATTTTGAATTTGCCAGAAAAGACAAGACAAGGAGGGATAGCCATTGTAATCTACACTCACTAGGACATCAATCTAATACATATGAGAAAATGGCAAATGATACATGAACAAGATATTAGAAGATCCACCCTTCCCTTCACACCGTTCATGCACCCTACTGGAGATGTCACGGGCTGCTCAAGTGTGGTGGGCATTGACCTGAGTGAGACTCGGCTCCTGCCCCCGTCCCAGGAGTTCACTTTTTGGGGGAGTTTAGAGAAAGGATAGAAAAATTCTGAGTAAGGGTAATAAGGGTATCTGGAAAGGCCACATGCTCAGACTTCAAAAGTAGGATGAGAAAAGGTCATCAGGAGGTTCTTTGAGAAAAAAGGGAGGTGGAAGGAAACAAGATAAATACCATTTTAAATTTCACTTTTAAAAATTGTTTAATGTTTTCTCTGTAGGAGACGTGGGTCCTTTATAAGGGCAATTCTTTTCTTTTTAATTATGTTATGTTAATCACCATACATTACATCATTAGTTTTCGATGTAGTGTTCCATGATTCATTGTTTGTGTATAACACCCAGTGCTCCATGCAGTACGTGCCCTCTTTAATACCCATCACCAGGCTAACCCATCCCCCCACACCCCTCCCCTCTAGAACCCTCAGTTTTTTCTCAGAGTCCATAGTCTCTCATGGTTCGTCTCCCCCTCCGATTTCTCCCCCTTCATTTTTCCCTTCCTGCTATCTTCTTCTTTTTTTTAACATATAATGTATTATTTGTTTCAGAGGTACAGGTCTGTGATTCAACAGTCTTATACAATTCACAGCGCTCAGCATAGCACATACCCTCCCCAATGTCTATCACCCAGCCACCCAATCCCTCCCACCCCCCACCACTCCAGCAACCCTCAGTTTGTTTCCTGAGATTAAGAATTCCTCATATCAGTGAGATCATATGATACATGTCTTTCTCTGATTGACTTATTTCACTCAGCATAATACCCTCCAGTTCCATCCACGTCACTGCAAATGGCAAGATTTCATTCCTTTTGATGGCTGCATAATATTCCATTGTATGTGTATATATACACACACACACACACACACACACACACACCACATCTTCTTTATCCATTCATCTGTTGAAGGACATCTTGGCTCTTTCTGTAGTTTGGCTATTATGGACATTGTTGCTATAAACATTGGGGTGCACGTACCCCTTCGGATCACTACATTTGTATCTTTGGGGTAAATACCCAGTAGTGCAATTGGTGAGTTGTAGGGTAGCTCTATTTTCAACTTTTTGAGGAACCTCCATACCGTTTTCCAGAGTGGCTGCACCAGCTTGCATTCCCACCAACAGTGTAGGAGGATTCCTATAAGGGCAATTCTAAGAGGCTCTGGGAAAAGCAGTTTTTAAAAACCAGCCACGGGGCGCCTGGGTGGCTCAGATGGTTAAGCATCTGCCTTCGGCTCAGGTCATGATCCCAGGGTCCTGGGATCGAGTTCCGCATCAGGCTCCCTGCTCCTTGGGAGCCTGCTTCTCCCCCTGCTTCTCTCTCTCTCTCTCTCTCTGTGTCTCTCATGAATAAATAAATAAAATCTTTAAAAAAAAAATAAAATAAAATAAAAACCAGCCAGGAGGGGCGCCTGGGTAGCTCAGTCGTTGGGTGACTGCCTTCAGCTCAGGTCATGATCCCAGGGCCCTGGGATCGAGCCCCACATCGGGCTCCCTGCTTGCGGGGAGCCTGCTTCTCCCTCTCCCATTCCCCCTGCTCGTGTTCCCTCTCTCACTGTGTCTCCCTCTGTCAAATAAATAAATCAAATCTTTAAAAAAAATAAAAACCAGCCAGGGAAAGAGTTACCATAAGAAAGGCATACCAGTGCCATGGGCTCACACTCCAGAAAAGGGCTCTGGAAGGCTTGCGACCCATGCTGCCTTGCAGAGGGACTCTTTATATGATATATTTGGCTTCTGCAGAACCACATGCAGCATCAGTTCTACAAAACTAACCCAGACCTCATCGCATCTTCTTCCTCTTGTGGCAAAGTAGAAAGAGAGAAAAAGCACTGGCTACATCTCAATCAAATGTCCACAGTCCACTTCCAACCTGATAAACATTCCTGGCAACTCCTCCCCTCCTCTGCCCTCCCTTCTTTTTCTTGATGATTCTCTGGGCACTCACAAAAATTACTCTGCATCGAAAACTAAGGCCACAGAGTAACTAACCAGTAGGTATGTTTGTTTGTTTCTAACCCCGATAAATATCCACCTACTTAAGAGGCCAAAAATGTTATTTTCTCTTTTGAAAAATCTAAGCACAGTTTAATAAAACAGAAAGGTATTAACAAGCTGTTATTTAACTTCTGCGAAGGACAAGAAACGGAGGAGCTCTGTGTCACAGTGTATGTGTTGGTACTGATCCACAGAAACTGCCTTCTCAAGGTAACTCAAGTTGGTTTTGGTATCCAATCCAACTGTCTTTTCTGTCTCACTGCAGAGTGACAGATCACTCTCCGTCCCATTTCAGAGGCAGTGTCCTCCTTCTCATGGCAGGAGGGCTCCTGGTGGAGTTCACTGACTCTCATGGTCTCAAATATCCCTCGACACCAGAGTCCCACATGTGGGTCTTCAGACCTCTATCCATAAAAGGATAAGGAACCAATAGTGAGACTGAGCCCTACCTCCACACTATAAGCAAAGCAATCAGCCATTTGACTTGCAGCGCCTGCGCCTTTTACTATTGCAATCAACTCAGTGAGAAAGGGGTTAACATTCCCATGCCACATAGAAGGAAACAGACTCCCCAACTAGTAAGCAGCAAAGGCAAGATGTGGACCCAAGTCTCTATGATTATGAATTCATTCAAACATCATGGCTTCTTCACATTGTCTCCCTGGCAACTTTACTGGGTATCTCCAACTGTTAAGTTTAAGATGGCCACAGAATGACAGACTGTCTCCAAAACTGAATTCATCATTAAAAAGACCTACAGTCTTTGTTAAAGAGCACTTTCTCTTAGCACCAAAGACTAAAACACGGGAGTGATTTTTTTTTTTTTAAAGATTATTTGAGAGAGAATGAGAGACAGAGAGCATGAGAGGGAGGAGGGTCAGAGGGAGAAGCAGACTCCCTGCCGAGCAGGGAGCCCGATGTGGGACTCGATCCAGGGACTACAGGATCATGACCTGAGCCGAAGGCAGTCGCTTAACCAACTGAGCCACCCAGGCGCCCGGGAGTGATTTTTTTATCTGACGCATTTCCTGTATCTAGTTGGTCACATATACCTTTTCCCTCCTTTACCTCTCTGTGCCTCCTTCCCCCAGGCAATGATATATGGGAACTCATTCAACCTTCACAATCATCCCCCATACTGTATATATTATTATCTCTATTTTACTAATGAAAAAAACTGTTAATTGTCCAAGGTCTTCTAATTTTAACTTCTCTGTCTTTAATGACCCCCACCTTACTATTCCTTTCTCCTTTCTCGTCCCCCATATTACCCCCCCCACCACACACACAAAAAACAATTCAGATGAGATAAAGGGAAGGAGGGAAGGTACCTAGAAAGGGTGGGAACAATCAGAACCTTTGGGGGAAAACTGAACTGCTTGGATTGTCAAGGACAAGATGAGAATCTACCCCATATGAAAGCTGGGCCAGGGCTGGGCTGGGCAGTTCTAACACAGGGTGAGAACTTTGTCAGGGAAGCTAGGGACCGAACATAGATGCATGGGCTCTCATCCTTGCTTGAAAGTTCCCCACAGTGAAACAGAAAACGGTTTTCTGTTTTTCTACAGGGGACAATCGAGTTTGATCATAGCATGACTTTTCTGGAGGTCTTCCTGTGGAATACAGCTGCGGACAGGCAGCAAGCGGGAACACAGTGGGAAATGGTTATCATTTGACAATCCTAGACAATGTCCCCAGAAGCAGAAGCTAAACGTGACCTTCAGACCACAAACCGCTGTGCTACAATTGCAAGAATATGAACTGTATTTCTGGGACAAATAACCTTGACCCCTTCGCTTCTTCCTCCCACTCCTGACTAGGAGGCTGGGGACAGGACTGGTTGCCATGCGGGCTGAGAGGAGGAAGGACAGCGACAGGGACTTCCCCATCTGTCTGAGAAGGGCCATTTCCTTCAGCTAGTAAAGACCTGGCTTACCAGGCTATCCCCTCAACAAGAGTCAGCTTCCTTCTCTTCTGTGGGCTTCTTTTTGGGTAGGTAGCTCAACTTTTTGTTTCCACAGTAAAAATAGGAACATTTTAAACAAGTAGGGGTACTCAGCAATTACACATCCTACAGTCCTTAAAGAGCACGGCATCACTGAACAAAGGAAGGAATATAGCTGATGAGCCAGCTAAGAAATAAAAACAAACATGAAAATCACAATAATGATGATGATAATGTTACTCTTAGTCCTGACAGTTATTACAAATTATGAGGGAGGGAGCTATTTCCCATTAATAAGGATTGAATGTAGACTTTCTTGGGTCCACATTTGGTTTCCTTTCTTTTTTTTAGATTTTGTTTATTATTTATTTATTTATTTATCAGAGAGAGAACGCATATGAGCGCGGGAGGGGGGGCCCTCAAGCAGACTCCGGCTGAGCGAACAGCCTGACACAGGGCTCGATCCCACGACTCTGAGATCACGACCTGAGCCGAAGTCAAGAGTCCGTCGCTTGACCCACTGAGCCACCCCCACGCCCCTCCATATGTGGTTTCTAATGACAATTCAGTTTATTAAAAAGCAAGGGATTCACACACAAGTTCTAGAAAGTGGAGTATACCCATGTCCACATAATGGCCTGGTTTGTTCCTCACATTCAGGAGGTGGCACCAAGACACAGGAGTCCGTCACGCAGAGGAAGAAGCCCGCTCGCTCTCTGACTTTAAAAGGTGGAGTGTCGGGCGCCTGGGTGGCTCAGTTGGTTAAGCGACTGCCTTCGGCTCAGGTCATGATCCTGGAGTCCCGGGATCGAGTCCCGCATCGGGCTCCCTGCTCAGCGGGGGGTCTGCTTCTCCCTCTGCCCTCTTCCCTCTCGTGCTCTCTGTCTCTCATTGTCTCTCTCTCAAATAAATAAATAAAATCTTTAAAAGGTGGAGTGTCCCTCACTGGTGTGTGTTTACCAGGGTGGGGACCAGGAAGAGCAAAGGTGAGTCAGCACACAAAGGTAGGGACTCTTCGCCACGGAAGCTCTACCTACCCTCAGTCCCCGGGGTGCGGGGGGGGGGAGGTGTGGGGGAGCCCCTGGCTGCCACAACCACAGTGCTGAAGACACTCTCACTAGTGTCTCAGTGAGCGGTTTTCTTCTTTGGTTCACCCAGGAGCAAGGAGGAGACCATACACTGGGTAACTACAGTCTTCAATGCCTTTCAGACACCCAGAAAAGGGAGGCCATGAAATGCGCTGTGTATATACAATAGGCCTAGTGTTGGGCAGGGCCTGGCTGGGAGGAGGTGATCATAAACATCTTATCCTCTTCCAGGAAGAGTATACTGCACAGTATTTTTAGAGAGCAATGTGGAAATAGGTATCAAAATTCTAGTCACGCAGACCAATATATAAACAGTTACTTAAATAAAAATAAAACTCACACTCTTTGTTCCAGCAATTATTTTTAGGAATTTACCTTAAGATATACCAAGTGTGTGTGTCATGATGTATGTACAAGCCTGCTCACTGCTGCAAAGTTTGTGATGGGGAAAACTGGACCCATGAATAGGGCGGGACGAGAATATGGCAGACCCTACAAAGGAGTTCCGGCAGTTGTTAAAAGGAATCTGCTTATGCTGACATAGAAACATCTTCAAGACACCCAGTTTCATGAAAATAGCAATCAGTATGTGGACTGAAACACAGAATAACTGCCATTGTCTGAAGTTCTTAAAAGACATGTGTTTAATTGCTTTCTTGAAAAATACACACGGTTCCATTGGGAAGAAAGCCTGGGGTTTTGGGAGAAGGGTGACTTTTACTTTCCATTTTAAACTTTTCTGCAGTTTACTTTTTTTTTTTAATCATATAGGCATGTGTTAGTAAAATAACCAAATAAATAGAAATGTTGAAAAGGAGGCCAATACATTCAAGAATTTTCTGGGGGCGGTATTGGGTATTGACGGGCCTAGCCCAAAGCTGGGATCATCATTGTAAGCCTGGGTTCTGTGCCTCTTCCAGGTTTGAAAAGTGGATTGGGAGATGTTGCCTGGATGACAAGGTATTATCATGCCTGGGATGTTTAGCTGGTCCATGAGCACAATAGGATGGCAGATCTGATTTCCAAAAGATCTAGGACTACTCCCACTGTTCAAGTATATCACCCTAAAAGGCAGATAAACCATATTCTGATTGTGAACAATGGACAATGGGTAATGCTCTGGCCTGCTGTTGAACAGGGCTTGTTTTTTAATGGGATTTTTCTGTCCTAGTGAGTCATAACAGGAAAGGAACAGAACTCTCTGTTGTACTTTAATCTTTTAATTGACAGTCTAGGGTTTCTACCTTTTGAAGTTCTGCTATTTGACTGGAATGAAACACTTCTATGGCAAATGATGGGGAGAAAAAAAAAAAAAATCAACCATAAATATTTGTTTCCTCTGAGCTCAGCCCTGTAAACCCTTACTGGGCTTGCAATGTCTTTCAACTTTATGGAATTTAGACTCCCCCACTGTTTTGGTGATGTGAACATGTATGTTTGAAGCAAGCATGTGTGGGTGTGTTGAACTGCAGTGAACAGAGTGCAAAGAAGAGTTTCTGGTAGAGTAGGGGGAGTGGGGATGTGGCAGCCTGTAGCCACAATTCCCTCAATCCCTGGGGTAAATGGAACTAACATTTACTGAACCCATAAAGATGTGCTGATGCACTTCACATGATCTCATTTAATTATCAGAGCCCTGCAAGACATGAGTATTATAATCCCTCTGTCCCCATTTCACAAATGGTAAAGTGAGTCCTGGGATTATAACGTACCAAGTTGCCTCTGCTTGGAGGGGCTGGGGAAGGGAAAGTACACTGGGGGGTTGGCACATCCAGTGTGGGCAGCCCTCAAGGAATACAGAAGATGTGCTCATTAGTTATCATTCACGTTAAGTACATGTGACCTGACTAAAAGTTCCATATTTGTGTAACATTTCCACTTACACCATCTCAGTTAATCCCTGTGACAAAGGGCCAGGGCTGACTTCCTTGTCTTTGTTCTTTCTGCTACACCACAACTCACTTCCAACAAGATCGTCAAGGCCAAATGTAGACAGATGCTAGCTCCAGGATCCCCAAGGCCAGCAGCCTCCTAGCCAGGGTTGGCCCGAGTCAATCTTCCTGGAAGCAACTAGAGCAGACGTAATTTATTATCTAAACAAGGACACTCTGAGTGCAGAAGAGAGTGATGTTAATAATAAAGCTGGAACATGAGGCATGAACTGGGGCTGTCTCAGGCTGCATGGCTGTATCTGTGACCAACTTGACCTCTGAAAGTCATGGGCAGCTTTCAAAGACCGGCCCTCCCAGCCAGGATCCTGTGCAACTTACCCACCGGTCCCTCACCAATCACTCAGTCTCTCAGACCTCTGAGCGGCCTGCTCAACAGGAGGTTCCCAACATTACACGAACCTCCAGGGGCTGCCATGAAGGTCCTGAAGATCAAAGAAGACTGCCAGTGGCCCCAACGCCCAACGCTTCTCGGGGTAGAATTGGGCAACGCGTGGATGGTACATACCAGGTGGGCAACACTGAGTGGGGGAGGGAAAAAAGGTTTGTAAGCAAATAATGAGAGATGGTAAAGTGCCCAAATTTTAATTGCATATGATATTTTTCTATAAAATCTCTCTGTGTGAAAATATGGTTGTTAAAAGGTTGCAGTTGTTGTAGTTCCACGTGTCCTTTCTGTATGGTTATTTTCCTACTGAGCATATATTTATAAAATGTGCACACACAGATATTCTGGTTTTCAGTGAAAAAAGATCAGACAAGGGACAGGAAAGTACTGTGAAGTGAAATGAAACACACACAAACGACACTATTTTCCCTATTTTTTATTAGTCCATGTCAGCTCAGGTCTCCGATTCTTGTTGCCTATCCCAGGTTGCAGCTATAGTAAACTCTTCTTTAAACAGCAAGAGGCCCCCAGCAGGAAAAACAGCAGCCTTTCTTTTACTTAGTCAGCCTAAAATATTGCTCCCAAAGGACCATTTTCTGTATCAAGGAACAGTTCAAATCTAAGATGTTATAAATGAACAGTTAACATAGTTCATCAATTCCAAGATGCATTTTCTTCATATCCTAATATTCTGAAATTAGGATGTCTTTTTTTTTTTTTAAAGCAATCTCTAATCCCCAACATGGGGCTCCAACCCACGACCCCAAGATCAAGAATCTCATGCTCCATGGAATGAGCCAGCCAGCCCCCCCAAGATGTGTCTTTATAATCAACGTTGTGTCACAGCTTAACGGACACTGGTTTTTACTTTCTCGGTTTTGTTTTGTTTTTAAAGCAGTAAAATAAAATAATGATGGCTCTTACAACAAGTAGTATCTTTGGGTTGATGAATTATGGCACGTAACACTTAGAAGAGGCCAGGCACTGTTTCATGCACTTTACAAGTATTAAGTCACTGTGTAATAGCATCAAAGATATAAAATATTACAAAGATTTACATTATTCTGGGAGCATCACACCATGCATCAATATCACTTTAGGAACTGCGTAGTTTTACAGGTGGGTTGATGACCGCCCAGTTCTAGAGCCTTCACTGTGAAAATGTTTGCAGCAGCAAGGTTATTTCCTCTCTGATTTGTATCTCTTTCAACCTTCAGTGTTAAGACTCTTTGAAGCAGGAAGGTCCCTACCTCTTCCCCCCTCCCAAGTACATCCACCTTGGGGGATTACAGGGAGTTGTGACCTTTATTCACAGACAATATCCTCCAGAGTTTCCTAAATCCAGAGTCATCTTCAACCACTTCCACAACTTTTCTATACCATTCCTATGCTCCCGTTGTTTCTATGAACTGTCCTTTTTCATTTGACTAAATCCTCAACAATCATCTCCATAAAATCACCAGTTTGGTGTGTTAGCGTTATTTCTTCCATATGTGTTAAAACAATAATGAAGGCATTCAATTTAAAATAGACACTGTGGGGCGCCTGGGTGGCTCAGATGGTTAAGCGTCTGCCTTCGGCTCAGGTCATGATCCCAGGGTCCTGGGATCGAGCCCCACATCGGGCTCCTGGCTCAGTGGGGAGCCTGCTTCTCCCTCTGACCCTCTCCCCTCTCATGCTGTTTCTCTCTCGCTCGCTCTCTAAAAAATAAATAAAATCTTTTAAAAAAATAAAACAGACACTGTGGGGTTGTCCATACCACTCTCACTGCCCATCTTGGTGCCGCGTTTCATACGTGGGGACCCACTGCCATTCTCTCCTGGGCCCCTCTTGCTAATTTCTTTCTTTCTTTCTTTCTTTTTTTTTTTTTTTAAAGATTTTATTTATTTCAGAGAGAGAGAGCATGAGAGGGGGGAGCGTCAGAGGAAGAAACAGACTCCCCGCTGAGCAGGGAGCCCGATGCGGGACTTGATCCCGGGACTCCAGGATCATGACCTGAGCCGAATGCAGCTGCCCAACCAACTGAGCCACCCAGGCGCCCCCTCTTGCTAATTTCAAGTCTAACCATAGGTTACGTATGTATGTATGTATTTATATTTATTTTAGGTAGGCTCCACACCCAACATGGGGCTTGAACTCACGATGCTGAGTCATACGCTCTACTGACTGAGCCAGGCAGGCGCCCCTAGCCACAGGGAATTTAAATGGCTTCTATTCTATTTCCCATATGTATTGTTCTCTGTTGTGGAAAATCTTGGCATGGGAAGACTAGATTCCCTTTTGGATAGTAGGTGAGAGCGTAGGCTTTGTTTTCACAAGTAGAAACGACTCTGTATTCATGTTCCAGATCCTCTGCACTTTCCATCAGGGATCCCAAGACCCCTCCTCTAGTCTTCTCTCCTCAGGAAACCCTCCGACATTTTAGTGGTCCCCCAGGATGAGGGCTTGTCTTGAGGCTAAGGAGGTAGTTTTCTCTTGGGCATCTGCAATTTATTCTTTCTCTCTAGGGAAGCACTATCTAGAAAGCTGGGAAGCTGGGAAGCACCGTTCTTTCTTTTTCCCTCCCAATCTCTAGGAAATCTAGGATGGTGGCTCTCACCCTTTTGGGAGAATATTCTTCTCATACTACGGCCAATTCTCATTACATACCAGCACTGCTTTGAACATTTTGTACGTGATCATTTATTTGCTCCTCTTCACCTTACCAGGCAGGGAAACTGGTAGCACAGAGAGGTTAAGTAACTTGTCCAGCTGTTTCAATCCCCGGCCATCAGGCTCTCAAATCTTTGTGTTTAACCATCACACCTACTGCCTCTCATAATAAGGTAAGTGGCTGCTGCAAATGGCAATCATTCTAAAGTTAATAGTAATGACGTCATTGCATGTTTATTGCCCACCCTGGATCAGCCTCTTTCATCTGCACAACACCAGGGCGCAGACACTTTTATAATTAGTATGGAGGATACCTTGTGCAAAGCCCAGCACCAAGAAGCCCACAGAGCAAGCGGTCTGGCTCGAGCATGGCCCTGCACGAGTCAGAGAAGGCTCGGTGCCATGGCATCAGCCTTGGGAGCACATCTGCTCCCTGCCGTGTCCCCAGCGGGCAGGGTAGTGCCCGGTACCTGGCTGTGCTCCACCAAGACTAGTCAGGTGAATGAATTCCAGGCCTCCTCAGCTCATCTCAGGACTAGGTGCCTCTCACTGTGGCTGTCAGTGGGGGAAATGGGGCTGTCTGGGCCCAGAGTCTGCCCCAAGGAAGAAAGAAGTTTCCAAAGCGTTCCTATTGTCTCCAGCTTGGGAGATCAAAGGGAAGAGATGTTGCCAATAAAGACAACTCTCCTTCTTTTAATCATCCATTGTCATCCAGGCAGGTAAGGAAAACAGGCTAGTCTGCAAGCAAGGGATGAGGACACTTCATGCTACAGCATAAAATGAATCAATTGTATGAAATCCCCTTATAAGACAAATGCTAGTTATACTTCTGCCTCTATTTGTATATTTTAATCAAACAAATGATGATGCGTCACACTGTCGTCAGTCGTGGTCTATGCCGCTATGGCTCTGTGAGCTTGACAACATCCTCAAGCACTTACCAATCCCTTCAGGGGCTTGCTGGTCAACAGTCCTGTTTTCAAGTACAAAGGTTGGGGAATGCACTTCCTCTTACTAATCCTGCCGTTGATTAGAATCAACAGACTTGAGTTCAACGATGAGCTCTACCTCTGTGACCTTGGGCAAGGTCCGTTTCATGGAATTTTATTCTCCACAATTAAGGCAATCTATCAAATACTATATACCTAAGTGTGACTTAGGGTTTGTGTACCTCTACCGACAGGACTTTCATTAATAGATAAACCAAGAAAATAAAATCTTAGCATAGCACACTACATGTCCCAATTTTTGGTTTGAAAATTATAGTCCCTGAAGCAACAGTAGCTGTTCAGTAAGTTTCTTTAACTGAATTCAGAAACCAAAGTCATAATGCAGGCAGACCGGCTAGAAATACCAACACCAGTGATTCTTGTTCCTATCACTGACTGAACTGGAAATAAAAGCAGGGAGGTAATCGAACAACTTCTTGACACATAAAATGAACTATTGCTCTGTACCAAGAAAGAAAAAAAAATCCTAATTTAAATGCTGTTCTGCGAAAAAATAAATACGCAAAGACTTGCCAGCAGACTGCAGCAGAGTTGATATCAACCTGATTAAAAATAGTCTCCCAGGATTCAGTATCATTTACAGCATCTTTCCATACTGATTGCAAAGCATGCATTATTTATGTCATGCAAAATGGTGGAGGTATGACAACCCAAGATAATCAACTGATTTTGTTTTAATATTATTTAATTTTGCTGGAAAATGAACTCTTTGGGCCTATCTGAATGAGACAATTCAGTGAAAAAAAAAAAGAGGTCGACAGAATTCTTTTCTTACCTAGATGTTTTTTTTTAAAGCCCGTGTAGAAACACCAAAAGGGAATAAAGAGTAGGATTTTAAGTGGAAATGCAACAGGTAAGGTGTTGATATGTCATCTCCTACTTAGGGGTGCTATTTCGGGATGTGCTAAGAGAAGGATCAGGAATGTGATCACCGTGTCTCAGAGACATGGGCAGCCTTTGTCATTGACTAGCCGTGGGAATACTGCACCTAGAAGCAGAGCTCACGGGCTAGGGGCGTCCCCTGAGCACACAGTCACCAGCCACCACTGAACAACAAAGAGGTGAGAAAAGCCTTCCACAGCTTCTCCTGTGTTTGGCATGGGCACATCTTGACCCTCTGCTTGCTTGATCTGGCCTGATCTGTGGCACTCAGATGCCATGTTCCTCTAGGAGCAAAACACAGCCATAAGGCTTTGGGTCTAGGAGCTTTTTGGGGTGGAAACAGGGCATGTTTACCAGATCCAGAAAGCTCTGGGGCTCCTAAGATGCAAACCGATAGGACAGGAGGGTTCTGTGGGCACATCTCTTGGTGGGGGGGGGCGGGGGGGGGCAGGGGAAGCCACCAGAGCAGCCACGAATCCACACTGCCGATCAGTGTCACCGACCACAAAGAAGGCTCAGAAGAGCTCCAGGCGTGAAGATAAAACACTCGGTCTGCCCTCCCACTCCTTTTTCATCACCTGACACAGGACACAGAACCCACCCTACCTTTTCTTCTCAGGACCCACACCTTGGACTTCAGGAAAGGACCAACAGGGCTGGGCTGAAGGGATTCAGAAGGGGTGGGGAGAATCCAGTGTACACCTGATAAAGCCATTAAGAGCCCCAGGGTAGACAGCGAAGCAGGCGTGGTCTCCTCATGCCCTGTTCTCGGCTTCTCTCTCAGAAGCCACACCCGGACTGCAGTGGGTCAGCACCAGGGCGTGGGTGTCTGCATAGCAAGGAGGAGCAGAGACAGATCTCCTCTTGTATTTATGTGTCCCTTGCCTACAGAACTTCAAGGGGCTTACCCCCTACCTAATGTGCCCCCCCCAAGTTCAGTAAGCAAGTTATGGGGATGAATTTGCAATCAAACCAATTTGGAAGATCAGCACAGCTTCACTCTGAGCTTATCCAGGCCGCCCCCGTTACTGCGTCTTTCCAGGTTTGCGGGAGGCCGCCCACTGGTAGACTCTGCCTTCCTCTGACAGCTACAAACACAGATTTTTAAAACTATAGAAATTGGGAAGGGAGGTAAAGAAAAGCAGAGGAAGAGAGAAAACCCTCTCTCTCTGAGGGGAAGACATTCTAACTGAATAGAGATCTTAGTACCCCTACGACTAAAAAGATTTTTAAGGAAGTTAAGTGCTTCAAGGCTATTTAGTAAACACAGCATTGCAAGGATTCCAATCTCTCAGCCTCAGTTTCTTTTTCTGTAAAATGGGGACAATAACAGTGTAAACCACTCAGGGCTTTTGTGGGAATTAAATAAGATCATGCATGGAGAGTTCATGTTACACTGTCTGGCCCACCGTAAGTGCAAACTTGTCAATAACATAAGTTGTCAATAATAGCAAGTGAACTGGGGACACTGGGAGCCAGCAGTCATCCTCTGATTGGATCTCTGATGTTTCAAGAAAGAACCAGGACACTGTCTCCTGGAGCTGATAAGAAGATAACTAGCAGAGACAGGATTCAACAAAGAAATGTGGAACTTTTTTAAAGTTTCACGATGCGGGCGCCTGGGTGGCTCAGTTGGTTAAGCGACTGCCTTCGGCTCAGGTCATGATCCTGGAGTCCCTGGATCGAGTCCCGCATCGGGCTCCCTGCTCGGCAGGGAGCCTGCTTCTGCCTCTGACCCTCCCCCCTCTCATGTGCTCTCTCTCTCTCATTCTCTCTGTCTCAAATAAATAAATAAAATCTTTAAAAAAAAAAAATAAAAAATAAAAAAATAAAGTTTCACGATGCTCAAGCGATACATAATCACACAATATGTGAGACATTTGAACCCAGATTCTGAGAATAGGGATCTATGACAGCAGAGCAGAAAAAAGACAGTCGCTGCCAGAGAAGACACGTAGGGCATGGAAGAGGCTAACTAAAAAGGAAGCCTATAATGAAAAAGTACAGTAAGGACCATCTGAGCAACAGATTGATACCTTATAGGAAAAAAGCAAAGGTATTTAAACCAACTACAAAGGAAAAAGGGTAAGGAAGGGGCAGAACGCTTCTATATTTATATTCTGAATCCTAATATTTTAGAGCTGGAAGGGGCCTCCAAGCTTTCCCCAGACTGGTGAGAAATCTGAGACCCAGGGAGGTGATGCATGCCCATGGTGCCAACTACTTAGTGGTAAAACCAGCACTGGAACTCAGGTCTTCTGGTCCCTAACCAGCACTTTATTTGCAGCTCTCTGCAGCCAGCCCCTCCTGAGCAAACCTATCACCCACAGAGCTTCTGGAAAGAACAAATAAGTCTAGGCATATAAATTTAAATTTCTCGGGCGCCTGGGTGGCTCAGTTGGTTAAGTGTCTGCCTTCGGCTCTGTCGTGATCCCAGGGTCCTGCGATGGAGTCCCGCATTGAGCTCTCTGCTTCTCCCTCTCCCCTTACTCTCCCCCCTCCTCCCCACCTGCTCATGCTTTCTCTGTCAAATAAATAAAATCTTAAAAAAAGTTTTTTTTTAATTTCTCAAATAACAAACATTATCATATGTGAACCTTGACCCTCTGGCAATCAGACTGCAGGAGGGTGCTGGTGCCCATTCAAATATTAAATATTTGAAGGGCTTAATTTCTTAGTTTTTAATATTAAGATAAACAGAAATAGAAGTTTTAAATGTGCCTTCCAGGGGGTTATCTTGCCTGCAAAAGTACACAGACCCTACACTTTGGGGACCACTTTCCTGGGACCCCTTGCCTTCCACCCAAGATACAGGCCTCTAGTTATGGGTGGCGGTGAGGGGGAGGACGGCAAAGTCCTGGCATTGGCTTAAAACTCAGAAGCAAGTAGGTAAAGGCAATCTCCAGAATATGGGGGGAAAGTTCCGCAGAAACTGGAAAGCTATAATCTAACTAGAGATCTCTGGCTGTAGAATTCCATGGTGCTCCTTCCAGTAGGAACTCTGTGCTGCCCTGATCACTAAAATTGGAAACAAAACACAAGCTAACCACGTCTGATGTGATTACAGGCCATGGGTGGGTCCCACCAGCTTAAAGTTCACAACTCCAGAGAAAATCCAAGAAATCCCATTGCTCACCGTATTCTGCAAAATGTAATACAGCGTCGAAGGGGCAACCCCTACCATCAAGAGGGGGGATCCACAATGTTTAGGGAACACAGAATGGGCACGGCTTTTCTTGAGCACCTACTATGTATCAAACGCTATGTTAGGTGCTTTGTTTCCCTTGGTCTCAAAAGAATTGTAGAACCAGTGAGGTACTCTGATCCCCATGTAAGAGATGAAAAACTTGGCCAGAGAGAGAGACACAGAGTCCAGATCTGTCCTTGGGTTTGGTGGGTTTAGAAACCCACAAGCAGCTTCCTGGGAGGCTATGGTGGAAGACAAAAGAAGTCGATTCTCCACTCTGGGAAACTCCCCCAAGGCTGACGCGTCGTCTGACAGCAAGGTGTCCTGAACGGCCCCCGAAGCTGCCCTTAGGTCCCACATGGCAAGTCGGATGAAGGATGGCCTTGGCAATGGAACAGAGAGGGCACTGTGCACACAGGGGCATTTCAGGCGCACTGCTAGGACTGACTCATAGAAGGATAATGGGTGCTGTGAGAAGCCTCACTGGAGCTCAGAGGCCAGAGGGTTGGAGCTACCCTGTGACCCTGTACCTCCGCCTCTGCCCCTGCTCCATCTCCCTTCACAGTACCTCTCACAGCCAGCTTCAAAGACGGAGCCCCAAACCGTGATCTTCACTAAGTGCCCGCTTCTCAGTCAGCGTTCTTTGGGGAAGAGATGACAGCTTCCCTTTGTGGCAAAGGTGCCTCTTGCCCCAATGAAGACACTCGAATATGTTCAAAATAACCTCACAGAAATTCTCACTCGGACAAAATAGGCAAGACAGACGTGAATTACCAAAACGGTTCCTGCTAGGGAACCTTCAGCCCCGCAAAGTCAAGAGCAAGTAGCAAACTCTGGTCTCCCTTGAAGTACGGACAGGAATGGGAGTTACGGGGCTGGGACTCACACCCACATGATCCCCAAGGCAGTACTGAGAAATCACGTTAGACAAGGAATTAAGACAAAGTGAGACCTGCTCTGTGTGTTGGGCAGAAAACAGGGCACTCCATTTGGGGCAGGACAGTGAAGAGATGATAGGTGTCTTCTCGATATCAGCATCGCCAACCTCACAAAGAGGATTGTGCCCCCAAACTGCAGAAAGACCACAAATGGATTTGTAAACACATTTGCATGGTTTCTGGTTGCAAAATTGCTGAGAGAATTCAACCACACTCTTCTCCCAAGTGCACAAAAGTCCCTTTTGACCCAAGTCCCAGACCCAAAATATGACAAGTGCCACCAGCAGTCCTAATATGCTCTCCTTGGCTGTGACCCCTTCTCTTCCTGGGAGTTGGGTCAAAAGCACAGCGTTACTTACTAACCAAGTGACCAACACCCAGAGTTACCTGGAAGTGACCACACATCAATTAGGGTTCACTGGCATCAAAAGCAAAAAGTTTCACCATTTGTTTGATAGAATTTGGCTTTAAGATACAGAAGGACCTGCTGGTTTCGCATTTACAAGAAAAGCTCATTTTGACTTTTCTTTTTAATTCAGTGGGGCAAGAGTACAAAGGTTCGGAAAGAGAAATAGCTTAAAATCCTGAGAAAGATAAAAGGAAAATGATTTAAATTAAACATGCGGGATGGGGCGCCTGGGTGGCTCAGTTGGTTAAGCGACTGCCTTCGGCTCAGGTCATGATCCTGGAGTCCCGGGATCAAGTCCCGCATCGGGCTCCCTGCTCGGCGGGGAGTCTGCTTCTCCCTCTGACCCTCCCCCCTCTCATGTGCTCTCTCTCTCATTCTCTCTGTCAAATAAATAAATAAAATCTTTAAAAAAAAAAAAAACATGCGGGAAACATTAAAGAAGAGAAAGACATAAAACAACCCTAGAGATCTAAATACACAACATAAGAAAAGTTTGTTTGATCATAGAGCAAGTGTGTGAATAAATAAAATAAAATACTATAAATGCTCTCAAGGAAAAAAAAATTAAATAAGAAAAGTTTCCTTCAGACTTCCTCTCTAAGGAAACCACAATTCACAACTCTTTCGCTTGGTACAGTTCACAAGCTTAAGTGTCTATATTCAGCTTTGAAAAACCTATGCCGATTTCTCTAGTTTAAAAAAAAATGTAAGTGAACCAATCATTGACTGTTGGTGGGTAAATTTTGTTCGGTGGGTAGGTTTATTTTGAGTGGCTGTGAATAAAGGTAAGGGTGATTTTATTTTATTTTATTTTGTTGTATTTTATTTTATTGGACATTTAAACTTTACACCCTTAAAAAAGAAAAAAAATCCGTGGTGGTTTTACAGGGCTCAGCTTTCAAGAGTGGTTTGAATATTTTTAAACATACTCAATTGGCATTCCCCTGGTCTCCAAATCAAAACTCTGTGCCACCTTTTCTTTTTTTTTTTTTAAAGATTTTATTTATTTATTTGACAGAGAGAGACACAGCGAGAGAGGGAACACAAGCAGGGGGAGTGGGAGAGGGAGAAGCAGGCTCCCCGCAGAGCAGGGAGCCCGACGCGGGACTCGATCCCAGGACCCTGGGATCATGACCTGAGCTGAAGGCAGTCGCTTAACCAACTGAGCCACCCAGGCGCCCTGTGCCACCTTTTCTTAAAGATATTTTTTCTGCAGCACTTTCTGGCTATGGGTAAGTTTATACACTTTCTGGTTGTAGAGCCGTTGTTATTATTATTTAAACTGACGTGAAATGCACATCAGCGGGCAGGCATAGGAGTCATGAAATTAAGTGTTTTCGGGGAACAAAGGTAAAGTTGGGCACCAGGATGGACAAGCATGCGCACTGCTACAGATGATGGGAGGCCGAAAACAACGTGTCCTTCCTTTCTATTCTGTTTTGCCCCATTGTGTTTTGAATAGACTGAATTACTGCCCAGCTTTGGGGCCCAGCCTCTGAAAGGCCCCATTGTAAGGGATATGCTTTCCCCCAGTAGAGTTAAGGTTGCTGTAGTAAACTTCACCATGAATTTCCTCACCAGTGTGATGAAAATCTCAACTGAATTGCGACATTACTATAGTTAGAAACAAGACTGCAAAATGAGCCTGGCTCTACCCATTTAGGGGGTCTTTTCTTATCTGAACCTGACCCCCGCTCCGCTGCCTAAGTCGTCCACATGGCCAAAGAAGGGAGTGAATTTCTAGAAGCCAGAGCTTGAGAATCGAACCTGCAGAGTATAAGGGAGGGTCTCTCCCACTGGCGTGCAAGTGGATGGGAAAATGGGAGCTTGCAGACCAAGGCAGAGGCCTTCCAGTTCATGAGCTACCTCAACCATAGAGTTGGCTGGGTTAGGAAAGCCACTTTTCTGTTGCTGAGCAGGGAGGGATGGGTAGCCAAGGTCCACATGCCACAGGAAAAGAATAGGTCTGCATTTCATTTGGAGAAACAGTTCAGGATTCAGCAGTGCCCCTTTTATTCTGCCATGAAGAAGAGGCAGAAAGCAATCACCCCAATTTACCAGATGGCACACTAAACTAGAATGAACCTCCTGTCCAGTGAACTCCAGTGTATCAAGCAACATTCTAAGCTATTCACATGTACGAACTCATTTACCTGTCCCAACAGACCTAGAAAGTCAGCATTATTATGAATCCCCATTTTAAGGATGAGAAAGACCAAGCTCAAAGAAGTTACATCACTTGCCCCAGATCAACACCAGTGAGCAAATATTCTCCTTCCAGAATCTATACTCAGAATCCCTTCTTTATTGAACTTTTCCACATTTGGCACTGGGTGTTCGGATCCAGAGCTCTGGGGCTTAGGAACAAGAAATGGGCCAGGAACATCAATCTGAGAGTCCTCCATTGGCTACTAAAAAGTTGTTGCCATAGACATGCATGAGACTGTGCAGGACAGGAAGCAAACAGGAGATAAGAAAACAAAGGATGGGAAGCACTTCATTCATTCATTCATTCATTCCAACAGTTATATGCCTCCTAGAAGCCAAGCACTGTTCTTCTAGGTGCTGGGGTAATACTTGCGGACTATACCAACGAGGCTCCTGCTTTCATCACGCATACTTTCATTGGTGAGGCAGAAAACAGTTAGGATATAGATAGATAGGAAAAATAAAAGCCGCCAAGTGAGGCCAGAAGGCCAAGGCTGAGTACTTGCTTGGCACTGGACACAGGAAACAGGCAGCCAAGATGGAATCCCCATCAGAGGGTGCAGCCCAGGTCACGCAGAAAAACTGTCTTCCTTCCAGAGGAAACAGGCCTAAACTCCCGTAGTCAGATCCCCATCCAATGAGAGAAATAACGCCACCTCTAATCTGTATATTGCTTCCAGTGCCTCGCTACTTGGCTGTTTATCATCCCATCTGAGTCCTAAAGCAGCTCCGAGAGGCAGGCAGGGAGCAGGTATAATGATCTCCATTTTACAGCCTGGATCAGCTGGCAAAATTTCCCTGATATTTTAGAGGACCCCAGAGGAGTGGTGGGAGATTTGGGGAGGACAGGAGACCAAATTTCCGGTTGGGCTCATCAGCTTTAGGGAACATCCCTCTGTTTATCTGTCTAGCATGATAATGGCTATGTCACTCATGGCGGGATATCATTAAACTGGGCTGTGAGTCTCTCTGTGTGCTGCATTTCGCCTACTTAGAAATAAAAGAGGGGGCCAGAGGAGGGACCCAGAACCACCAGCAGAGCTTGACTGCTTTTAAACCTGGAGACAGGGGGAAAACAAACAGCTCTTGAAAAACACAATTTCTAAGCTTACTTAAAGGTGGCGATTCCAGCCTGAAAGCCTCTCAGCTGGGTAATACAGCACCCTAAAGAAAAGGCAAAATTATCAAGGCACAGGCCCTACTCGATGCCAACTTCTAAGTAAAATGAGGCATTACAGTAACTCAGCCCACAGCAACTTCCCGTTTTAACCGATGTTTCCTGTTTTCTATGCTGGGCATCATAAGGATATTCAGAACCAGACCCAGAGTTCACAAGCCGTCCCTTCACTGGGCTACATTCTTTTCTGTTCACTCATCGCATTATGTGCAACATGACAACCCAAAACAGATCTGTTTTCCTACTGACCTCAATTTGCGACCACCATTACTGCTGCTGAAAGAATTCTTGGCTCTGAGGGGCTGACTGAGATGGGGAGAAAAGCCAGCCCACCCAGCAGTCGCCCAGGCCTGCTGCCCTTGAGATAGAATTGGGACCTGCTTGGTTGGTGTCTCCGCAGGAATCGTCCACAACTGGCTGGGAGGATTTGATTTAGGAGTCAGGAGAAGAGGCAGAAAGGGGACAAAAATCTCTTTCCAGCCCTTCTGGCTGATTGCTGACCCATCCCAGCATAGAGGAGACAACAGATTTTCTGTTCATTTTGTGTGTTTATGATCGTAGAATAAGAAAAGTATGGTTTTTTAAAACCATTTTTTAAAAATAATTTTGCCATTTCAGAAAAGTTACCAAAAATATACAAAGGATTCTCCTACTTGTTACCAACTGGTAACATTTTGCCACACTTGCTTCCTTTCTGTCCCCCTCTTTCTCTTCCCCCCCAAATATGTAGATTTTTTATATAAACCAGTTGAAAACAGGTTGTATACATCATGCCCTCTTGTTCCTTAACACTTCAGTATATATTTCCTAAGAAGGGGCTTTTCTTATATAACCACAGTAAACAATCTCAGGAAATGGAACACTGATAACTGTAGATGCCATACTTTTTATATAAGTCAATATTCCAATTTCATCAATTATCCCAATAATGTCCTTTGATAAGATTTTCTTTTGCTTGGTGCCAGATCATGTATTGCATTTAGTTTTCTATTTCTTTAGTCTCCTTTAATTTCTAACAGCTCTTCAGCTTTCCTTCATCCTTCATAATGTTGACATTTTCAAGAATTTGGGCCAGTTATTTTATAGGATTTCCCTCAGTTTGGGTTTGTCAGATGTTTCCTCATAATTAGATGCAGCTTTTGCCTTTTTTTTTTCTTTCGGCTAGACTTCTAGTCAAGTGATTTTGTGTCCTTCTCAGGGTATCATGTCTGGAGGTACACGATGTTTGTTGATGTTTGTGGGTGATACTCATTTTTGTCACTTGGCTAAGTACTGTCCCATTTCCCCACTGCATAACTTCTATTTTTTCCTGTTGTAACTGCTAAGCAGTTTGTGGGAAGAGACTTGGAGACTATGTAAATATCCTGTTCCTTATCAAACTCTGACAACCAGCTTTGATGGAATTAGAATTTTAAACCCACTTATTTGGCATTCGAGGAGCATGCATTATTCTCAGATGCTGAGTGTTTCAGACAGACAAGGGCTATGGAGCATCTATGTGGGCTTCTCAGGGGCACTGGTAGCTGGTTTCTTCACACCTGCTGGGTTCCAGAGAGGCTGAGGTTGCTGGGTGGCTGTGCTCTCCATCTGTGACCGCGAGTTCCATCTACCTCCACAGGGCGTGAAATAATGCATTCCTAGAAGCTGAACTAAAAACCAGAAGTACGAGTCAAGGGGATTCTTAATGGCCCAGGCAGCACCATGGGAAGAGGTGTACAGGTAAAATCGGGTCTGCCCATATGCAAAGCTATTATGTGAGGATGTTTATCTCTGATTTCCTTTGTCAGGGTGCCTAGGAGCCTCCTCCCCACCCTAATCCCATCTCTCCTCTCCTTAGCTCCAATGCTGTTGAATGAACATCTATCTACTTAAATGGGACTTGGAGGAAGTTCTTTTGGACCAGAAAGCTTAAAGCCAGGTAGGGAGAAGTGGGTTGGGGGTAAAGAACGATGTGAATGAAAAGGATGAAGTCCAACCAGTCAGTTCAAAGAGGCTGCCAACATTGGTTTTGAGCCACAAACAGGGAAGACCTTTATGTCCAACCTTAGATTCCAGACATTCTTGTTCCCACAAGGGAATCTGCTACCGCCTGGGATAGTCCTTAAACATTTTCTTTTTGTTGATAATGATTGTGTGGAAATAGTACCTCAAAGGACGTTATTATATAAGAACCACCAGCAGGAAAAAAAAAAAAAAAAAAGAACCACCAGCAGGGGCGCCTGGGTGGCTCAGTCGTTAAGCGTCTGCCTTCAGCTCAGGTCATGATCCCAGGGTCCTGGGATCGAGCCCCGCGTCCGGCTCCCTGCTCGGCGGGAAGCCTGCTTCTCCCTCTCCCACTCCCCCTGCTTGTGTTCCCTCTCTCGCTGTGTCTCTCTCTGTCAAATAAATAAAATCTTTAAAAAAAAAAAAAAAAGAGCCACCAGCAGATGGCCGCTTCCACAACCAGAGCGGCCAGAACAGAACCTCGGATGAAGCCCAAACAGTCTGAAGGGCAAGTTATCACGGAAATAAAGACCAATGAGTTTATCTGGAGACCGAAGATTCTCCTTGCCCTGTCAGTATTACAGCCACATGAGTTAAAAGCCTGGAGCCCATTTCTAAAAGGGATGTGTGGGTTAGTGATTTAATAGTGCTGAACCAACACTGGAAAATTAAGCCTTATGCTTTCCAGATAAAAAGTTTCTATCTAAGATTTATTTTTCCTCTCCTAGCTAGAATCATGAGATATAAAGTATTGGTAGCGTACTCCGAAATTCTGAAGGATTCATAAACATAAACAGGAATTCGCAACATGAATAGTAATTTCAAGGATGGTATTCTTTCCAGAACAATTGTACTCTGTGGTCTTTTTCCTCAACCACATCCTATGTTTTTCACCGATTCAGTCACTTAACCCAGGCAACAATACCTGTGCTGGGTACTGTGCCAACCCTGGGGATAAAGTGATTTTTTTAAGAGATATAAAGGCTTACAAATTAATGACTCGAGTCTGCAGTTGCAGTTCAAGTGGGAAGAGCGATTCCTGTTGATGTAAGATTCAGCTCTTTCCTTACATAAAAATACTGAATGAGCTGGTGACTACCAGGGAGAAGAATGTCCAGTGCAGTTCACACCTCCTTGCAAAATATTCCCCTGGCTGCCAGGTAAGCTGAGAAGACATGAATTCACACAAATCATTGAACTTGATCTTCGCTGACAAGTGAATTCTAACATGAATGACCCCATTTTAAGAACTTTGTAGTTAATTTCTTTTTAAAGATTTTATTTGTCAGAGAGCACAAGCAGGGGGAGCGGCAGGCAGAGTCGGAGAAGCAGGCTCCCCGCTGAGCAGGGAGCCGGATGCGGGGCTCGATCCCAGGACCCTGGGAGCATGACCTGAGCCGAAGGCAGACGCTTAACCGACTAAGCCACCCAGGTGCCCCAGTTAATTTTATTTTAGAAACACCAGCCCAAGCTCTGTCAGACAATGATTAGCTCGAACCATCATTTACTCCATTTAAGGTAAATTGGTTTGATTTTCCCTAAAATTGTGGGTTTTTTCGACTTCAAACATTATTTTTAAAAAAATCACAATGCCTAAGTATGAGACTCAGAAATTTGGTGTGAGGTTATGCTATACCATCTCCCCTCTGGCAAGAGGTTTTAAATATCCTGACTGGAATCCCTAAATCTTTAATGTGATGTAAGATCTTTGTCAGATATAGTTTGTCACCACTGAGAAGCTGAAAAGGCATTTGAGCAACTGTTTACTACAGACCAGTCAGCTACTCCATAATTGATCACCAGGTAAAGCACTAAGTGTTACATGCAAGGCTTTGGGTTCTCTTGAATCTCTTCTAGAGGAGAATCTACGGCAGCTCCTCCCAGCCAGTAGGTCCAGCAAGACCAGTCCTTGGAGCAACACTGAGGGTAGACTGGAGCCAGTCCAGCAAGACCAGTCCTTGTTCCCAGGGCTCTGCCTGTCTGGCCCACGCCGAAGGCTGTCCCCTTTCTGACATCTTTATTGGCAAAAGATACTACCAAGCATTCAGAACCATTTAACAGAATCTACCACCATTCTTAGCCACCCATCCTTCCCATCTACCCACCCCCTCACTCTCAGACTTAATCAAGAGAGGAAGTGAATCTACCCTTGATGCTGTCATAATTTTTGAAATCTGGAAGTGGGTCCCATGATGTGAAAGGAAGTTAAACGCTAGAGGAAGACAATGAGTTCCTACAATGGTCTAGAAACCTGTGATTGCCTTCGAGTTATAAATCTTCCAGGGTTCTAATTTAAAAAACAAAAACATTCTCCAAATGCCCCTCTGTTGTTGGAGGTATGGTTATCAAGAAATTTTGTTAGGCTTTCTTGAAGGGCTCATGGACTAACTCTAAGAGAATATCCAAATGATAAAATCATGATAACAAAAGTAATAGAAAAAACAAACTCTTTGAGTAGGCTTATTTTATACTTTTTTTCTTTTTCATTT
>NC_058411.1:98253949-98305461 GCF_002201575.2 Neomonachus schauinslandi
TTTGAGTAGGCTTATTTTATACTTTTTTTCTTTTTCATTTTAGCAGTAAAAGCACATGAATCCTCAGAATTTGTTTAAAATGTCTCCCTAGTTAATGGCCTACATCTGTTAGTGTACCCACAGCCCAGGAAGCATCCTCTGGAAGAAAATCTGGACTCAAAATTAGAAATAAATTCCCCATTAATATTATGACAACTTGTCACCGGAGTTCACCTTCTCCTTCCTCTGAGCTGTCCTCATTCCTAGGAGATCTTACGCACCTGTTACAATCCTGAAAGCTAACCTCCCTGATGTACCCCATCCCCTCACAGATTTACCAACAGGAACCTCATTGGTGAAAGCACTTACGTCCGTATCCTGCCATGATCTGGCAAAGAGCAAAGGCCCAGGACTGGAGCATGAAGATCAGATTCCAATTTCCTCTTCTGCCACTCACTCACTGGGTGGCCTGGGGGATTCACTTCAACTCCCTGTTTCCAACATCTCGGGGTCGTTGGTGAGAAGACCAATGAAATCAAGGGCAGGAAAATCCTTTGTAAATCTTTTTTTTTAAGATTTTATTTATTTGACAGAGAGAGAGACAGTCAGAGAAGGAGCACAAGCAGGGGGAGTGGGAGAGGGAGAAGCAGGCTCCCCGCGGAGCAGGGAGCCCGATGCGGGGCTCGATCCCGGGACCCTGGGACCATGACCTGAGCCGAAGGCAGATGCTTAACGACTGAGCCACCCAGGCGCCCCAGACCTTTGTAAATCTTATGGTGCCATAAAAATGAGTTCTTTTGATAACACCAAGAGAGAATGAGCATACAACTGAATTTGTTCATTTCTCCTAATTTATGCCCTTACACTAATTTGTGATATACTTCACAGAACTTACCTTTCTCCGTCCTCAAACCTGTTTCTCAAAAAAATGCAAGAACACCTAAATGAAAGTAAGCATGTGTACTACGTGCTGGAGGCCAGGCCTCCACCGCAGGTACTGAGAGAGGATGAGATGGGGCGAAAACTCCAGTTAAGTCCTGGGCGGGCCGAGCGTCAGATACAGGAAAAGGCGAAAACAGTACACCTTGAAGCTAACAGAAACTGTCATGCCCATAAGGAGACCAGTTGCTACCAAAGGAAGATGTGGGGACATGTCCAGATACCTAAGGCACCTTCCTAAATGTCTGGAGGGAACAGTCAACCCAAAGCAGAATTTCTATATAAACCGCAGAAATGCACCTGTCGTCTTGATGCGGTACCATGCTATGCAGGAATGCTGACAAGGTAAGGGAGAAGGGGCAGCATGCTGGGGTGGAGAAGGCAGTGCTTACAAGTCAGACCCCCTTTGCTGGGTGACCACAGCAGCCACTTAAGGCCATTGGGTCTCACTTTCCTCATCCATGAAAAGGGTGTCAACACCGAACTCACAGGGCCAGTAAGAGAAATAGGCTATACCTGGAACCCATCTCAATTGTTGGGCTTGGCATGCTGTCTTGACATGAATTAGACGTAAACACGACTGATTCTCTGACTAGTCCTTGAGTGCCCTGTGGGCAGGGACAGCTGTCCCTTTTTTTCTGAATTCCCAGTCTACCCAGCTCAGTGTTTGGCACTCCTCGGGGCTTAATCAATTTTATTAAATGTGTAATCAAAAGGTGAGGTCTAAGTGCATTATGAACTGAATATAAAGGTCTATAAATATGTAAAGGTAAGGTTTGAAGGCAAACAAAAGACTCCTGCCAATTTAAAATATAAAAATGGTATATGGAAGGTAAAGACTGGTTACGGGGTCTCTCTTCTGCCCAAAAGACAGTGACATTGAGACCAGGGCACCCATGAATTTGGTCTGCTAGGCTAGGGCATCTCCAGGGTGGAGAAAGGAAACTCTTTCAGGTATTGTCTGGGGAGACGATCCCTCATCATCACTCCAAACTACCTGCCATATTAACGGATTCCCGCATAAAAGAAAATGTGACGCTCTGGCTGGTTTTTCTAGAAACCATCCAGCGTGATGGGGAAGCTCCAGGCTGCAAATAAAGCCTTCAGTTTCAGACCCCAGTCAAACCTAAATTTGACTGGTAGAATCAGCTGCCAACTTGATAAAATCTATTGTCTGAAATACAAAAGCAAGAGGCCCTGGTGCCTTCTGGGTTTCTGCTTGGAGCGAGAACTGCAACACCCCGGCTGGGTTCATGTCTCCAAGCAGCAGCGCCGAGGTAGAAACATCTCTAATGTGGCCTCTACATCATTCAAAAGAGTGGTTAGTGAGACAAAGTCGGCACTCAGAAGCTTCTCGTTATCCTGAACCAGCTGTGTAGGACCCTCTCCTAATAAAATAGCAACACCAGGATCCTAACCTGAACGCATGGCACTTCAAAGCTAAGTTTTCATGAACATCTCCCATCAGAGGCGATGCCTGATGTGGTTTTAAGGCAGCCATCCCTACGTGAATTTTCGAAATGAGGAAATGGGTGGTCAGAGACCTGGCCAAGATTACACATAAAGCAAAAGGCAGAGCTGGATTCTCACTCTGCAGCTTCAGGTCGCTCCTCTTCCTCTCTCCACACAACTGGGGTGATGCTGACCGTGGGAAATGACTGGAGTTGAAATAGGTCTTGGTTCTAGAGTTTTCCTTTAGACTTCGGAAGCCCCCTGAAAACTTCACAGAGGCTCTTGGGGAAAAGTGCTATCTTCTCATTGTTTAGGTATGACGCTACGTAAGTCATAATGTGACTGTTTGCCTTTTGCATTCTCCATTCAAATGAAATGGAACTTTCCTTTCAGGAAGGCTGTGTTGAAACTGCCATATTTGGGTAGAAATGCCCAGGAGTGAGGCTCTTGGTTCAAATTTCTTTCCCAAGTACAGAAAAGTGGGGACTATTAATGCAAACGTACTTACTGATGTAAATTAGGCTTTAAATTGAGCTATTCATTGACCTCAGCTCAAAGAAAATCTTAGAAACACAGAATTTGCCATTATTTCCCCTGTCATAATCAAAACTGAGTGCCTTCAATTTATAAAGGGCATCGTAATTCTTTTTTGTTTTTTTGTTTTTAAGTAGGCTCCACACCCAGAATAGAGCCCAACGTGGGGCTTGAACTCACGACCCTGAGATCAAGGCTGGAGCTGAAATCAAGAGTCAGATGCTTCACCAACTGAGCTGCCCAGGCGCCCCAAGTGCATCGTAATTTTAAAAAGCACTCTCCTATCTATTCCTTCATGTAATCTTCACAACCTTGTAAAGTTGGTATCACCATCCACAATTAACAGATCAGGAAACCAAAGCTTTTAGAGGTTAAGAAACTGGCCCAACGTGGCAGTGAGGTCTCTTCTAAGTGAACCCAGATGTTCTGAATTTATAGGGCAGGATTACCCCTTCCACGATACAACATGTCAAAGTCTTCCAGCCAAACACCACCAGGAACACACTTCTAGCTGCACAGTGGTGTTCGTTATTCATCACAGTAAGGGAGAAGCAGGCACAATGGGGCCCATGGACCTCCTCAGTAAGAGGGTATTAAACTCTATTACAGGATTTGGGGGAGGTCTAAAGAAGCAAGGGTTTGTTCTAGATGGGGCACCATCAGAAATTGGGGCAATCTATGATTGTATATCTCAGTAAATATTATCTGTAGGGAGCTGACTAGAGCACAGAGAGCAGTAAAATGGTAAAGTACCAGTGGCCACTCCTATTAGCCAGGTTTGGGGGCGGGGGTTTGATGGTATATTATGGGTTGTAAAGGAGCCTTGTCTTAGTCTGTGTTTAGACGAAATTACACAGTGGTCTTGTTTGGTCTCACAAGACCATGGTTTAAGAGGGAACTTGTTTTTTTTTTTTTTAAGATTTTATTTATTTATTTGAGAGAGAGAGAATGAGAGACAGAGAGCATGAGAGGGAGGAGGGTTAGAGGGAGAAGCAGACTCCCCGCCGAGCAGGGAGCCTGATGCGGGGCTCGATCCCGGGACTCCGGGATCGTGACCTGAGCCGAAGGCAGGCGCTTAACCAACTGAGCCACCCAGGCACCCCAGATTTTTTTTTTTTTTAAGATTTATTTATTTATTTGAGAGAGAGAGTGAGAGAGAGAAGGAGCACAAGAGGGGGGAGCGGGAGGGGGAGAAGCAGGCTCCCCGCTGAGCAGGGAGCCCGATGCGGGGCTCGATCCCGGGACTCCGGGATCATGACCTGAGCCGAAGGCAGGCGCTTAACCGACTGAGCCACCCAGGCGCCCCAAGAGGGAACTTGTTTGAGGCCAGTGTTGTGTGCATTTGCTCACGTCCAACAGGTGGACAACATGGCCCAGCTGTGAGTGCCAAGCCACCTTTTAACAACCCTGAGGCTTAGCTGTGTCTGGCCGGAGGATGTCAGGGCTTGCTTTGGTGCTTTCTCAAACAATTTCCCCTGAGCAATCTTTACTTTGAACAGAAAGTCAAGGAAGATCATTCACAAATGATTTAATTTAAATGGAATCTTTACTTTGTGAAACCAAAAATTCAATCAGCACTAAACTGCCCCCAAAACTCCCTAACAGATGTAGGAAGGCTTGAGTCACAATCATCTTGCATGGTCTTGCTTCTTCTTCCATTCAGATTTCCTCCTGTCTGAACAATTAATTGGTTCCCAGGCACAGAGAGGGTTGAACTGTGGCAGCACCTGCGAGCTGTCCCCCAGCATCTATGCTTCCTTTCCTTTACTGACACAATCTGGCTTTTAGCTGGGCACATGGCTGCTCAGAATAAGGAATTCACTCCCAGATTCTTATGCCGCTAGGTGTGGCCGGGGATGTAAGTGGAAGGAGTAGGTACAAGCTCTAGGGCATATCACAAAGTGGGGGAGGGGGCATGACCTCCTTACTCCTCGCCCTTGCGCAGGATTGGCAGGTGGCAGCCAAAGCTCCACATGGGCCCATAAGGACCAGTGCCACACCCTAGGGGTGGCAGGGCGGAAAACAGGAAGTAGCCTGCACCCCAGGCAACTGCAGTGCTCCTTGTGCTGCCTACATCCAGAATGTTAACTGGGGGAGAAATAGACACACATACCACAGTAACAAGCAAAAAAAAAAAACAAAACAAAAACCTCACTCAGGTCAACTATACTTCAATAATAAATTAATAAATCAAAAATATTAACTCACTCATAATTGCTGCTGCATAGTCTCAAGTGGAAATCTTTTCCATTTAAATGTGGTAAAATTCAGTTTGATCCCAGAAGTTCTTCTATCGCTCCGGGTTTACATAAATCTTCCCTCCTTGAATCACTTTGCTTTCTGTTAGTCACCACCTCTCCCCAGTAATGCACAGTACAGGGAAGAATCTGTTTATAATGTTGCTGTATATTGCTGTGCTCACTGTTTCATGAGTATATTTATGTGTTATCTAATTACATATTTCTAATTTTTACCTTTTTGTCTCACTCTTTCCCAATAACACAGAGCCCACTGATGGGGCATAAAAATACTGGGCAGATGTCTGTTTTAATGAGCCTTTAAGGACTCTATAATGTAATCATATTTTAATTTCTACTACTTCATCTATTCACCTCTTCTCATTCTCGTGTGAGATCATCACGTTCGTAGACGCTCAGCTAACCTGCAAATTGCTAGGGGATTGCTCCCTAGGTTGGCAAAACCTCAAATGTTAAATTTGTGAGTGCCAAGAGTTTAAATACATAAAATGCCTTTACTTGTAAAAGGCCTCAAAGGACTTTTCTCACTGTTGAGTCATTGTATCCCCTACATTTGTAAAATCATTTGCAATTCACAAAGTGCTTTCATACTTATCATCTCATAGTCCTTGTAGTCAGGCTGGATATTAGTAATTTCTATGTTACAAACAAGGATCTAGAAGCTCTGAGTTGGTGAGTCACTGACTCACAGTGCCATTCATCTAAAAAAAAAAAAACCCTGTAAATGGCCTTTGGGTTATTTTCCTGGTTTCCCCATTCTGAGCAGTATTGCAGGAAAGCCTTCTCCTACCTGTATCTCTGCCCCTTGGGCTAACATTTCTGTGGGATGAAGTCTGAAGTAGAACTTCTGGTCTGGGATGTGAGCACGGGAGGTTGAGCAGGTAGAGGGGGCACTGGGAAAGCAATCCTGGCGGGGACATGAAGACGAGGAGGCAAGCCTGACTAGGTCATCATTCCCAGTTTTATTGAGCTGGAAATATGGGCCACTGCTTTCTAACTTCTGAATGAAACTAAGTCCAGGGCACCTGGGTGGCTCAGTTGTTAAGGGGCTGCCTTTGGCTCAGGTCATGATCCTCATGATCCTGGGGTCCTGGGATCGAGCCCCGCATCAGGCTCCCTGCTCAGTGGGGAGACTGCTTCTCCCTCTCCCTCTGCCTGCCACTCCCCCTGCTTGTGCTCTCTCTCCCTCTGTCAAATAAATAAATAAAATCTTTAAAAAACAAGAAAAAAGAAACTAAGCCCAAGTGGACGTCATCCAGAGGAGCTGCAGGATGACCTGGGCAGTGGCCCCTCTCCAGCATCTCAGGTAGCACTGAAGTGTGGGTTAGCTGAACAGATCGGCCAGCAGCTGCATCAACACCTAGGTCCCGGAGGATGTGGTTCTGTAGAGTTGTTCTCTACTGAAGAAGGGGACACAGGGGACCCAGCTGATAGATAAAAGCAGCGGAGTGGCTGGGACCAGCCAGTGTGGGCAAGGGACAAAACGGGCACCAGATTCTGCCTCTCAAACTCGATCTCCATTAATCCTAATTACAATTCTGACATTTCCTTCTCACCTTCACTCTCACGGTTTGCTACATATACTCGAAGACCCCTAACCCAGCCCTCCGGGGTGAGTATGCAATTGATAATGACTCCAATGAGTTTAAAGCAAATTCTCTGCAGGAATTTGTTTATAATTTCTTTCTCTTAATTTATTTATGTTTTATTTCCAGAAGGAGAGAATGGCAGAAATAGCTCTGGCCCATAGAGTCAGAAAGCCTGGAAGAAGACGGAGAAGGAAGATTGAAGACGACGGGAAAGGTAATGAATAGTGTGGGGCACCAGCTCTGAGCCGTCACTTTACACACATGTCAATTACACAATGTTAATTGACATTTATCCTCACAATAATCCTGTAAGGATGGTGCTGTTGGTCCATTACTGGTGAGAAAAGCTCCAAAGCTTGGAGAAGTTAAGAGTCTTGTCCAAACACTAACCCCCACCCCGAAAAACAACATCAGGACTTCTGCCCTGCAAGGAATTTTCCATTCCATGGTTGTGAAAACCAAATGAGATAATGGATACAAAAAATAGCTCCTGCAGAGTGAAAGAATATTATGATGGTGATGCCAGGACCCTGCAACTTAGGTTCTCTAAGAAGGTCTGAGTCTCCCTGGAGGTCAGCCAGTCACCCAGTCAGGCTGGATGATGGCTGGGAACGGACCTGAACAAAGGGCCTGCAGGGCTGAACTTAGCAGGTTCGTGGTGGCCATTCCCCTAGACAACCACACCGCATTTACTTAAACCTTCTCAAGAGGTTGTGGGCCAAAATTTGTACCTTTTGTCCCCTATCCCCATAGATTCCCAAGATTGCTCCTTACTTTGTTCCATATTATTTCCTTTTTATTACTCTCCTTTCCAGGATAGTGAAGCATAATTGTAGTTACCTGGGGAAGGACAAAGAAAGAGAAGCTTCTCTATAAAGCCTTGTTTATCTTCAAGACACAAATATAGGGGTGCCTGGGTGGCTCAGTCGTTGGGCGTCTGCCTTCGGCTCAGGTCATGATCCCAGGGTCCTGGGATCGAGCCCTGCACGGGGCTCCCCGCTCGGCGGGAAGCCTGCTTTTCTCTCTCCCACTCCCCCTGCTTGTGTTCCCTCTCTCGCTGTGTCTCTCTCTGTCAAATAAATAAATAAAATCTTAAAAAAAAAAAAAGACACAAATATATATACATGCATAACATATAGGGAGTTATTATATACCTATATATATATATACACAAACACACATGCACATTTTTTGGCAGGCTAAGAATTACCCTTGAGTTCTTCCTCCCCCCACACCACTCCTGTTGGTTCTACTTGGGACCTGTTCCCCACTCTACCCCTCCTCTAGTCTTAAGTCACTGCCTTACTTAGGGTCTCATTATTTCTCACCTGCAATAGCATCCTAACTGGTCTTTGGGTCAGTGCCCCACCTCCTGCTGCTTTGGTCCTGTGTTTCCTTCCTTCATAATTACTTAAGTGAGCTGCCATATTACTCAAGGTGGAGGGAGCTTCCTAACTCCTTATGGGCACATTCCCCAGGCGAGTTGACTAGCTGGATATAGCAGCAAGCCCATTGCTATCTTAAGCCCTAAAATAATAAGATGTAGCAAAGTAAGTGTCTGTTATGGGTTGAACGGTGTCCTCCTCCAAAAAAAGATATGCTGCTCCAGTACTTGTGAATGTGACCTTATTTGGAAATAGGGTCTTCGTAGAAGTAATAAAGTTAAAATGAGGTCATTAGGGTGGGCCTCAATCCAGTATGACTGATGTCCTTAGAAGAATAGACAGGCATGTAGAGAGGCCATGTGATGACAGAGGCAGAGATGGGAGTGATGCATCTAGAAACCAAGAATTGCACAACACCAGAAGCCAAGAGAAAGACATGGAACGGATTCTCCCCTAAAGCCTTCAGAGAGTGCATGGTCCCACTGAAAGCTTGATTTTAGATTTTAGCCTCCAGAAGTGTAAGCAAATCAATTTCTCTTTATTAAGCCACCTAGTTTGTGTGGTCATTTGCTAAGGTAGCCCGAGGAAACTAACACAGGATCTTTTAAAAGGTGGGAAGAGTTGACCATCAAGAAAGAACCCTTCAAGTAAAAGCTCCTTCATGAGTTTGCCTTTGCTACTTACCTCCTCTGTAAGAAGCCCGTGGCCTCCAGAATTATGGTTCTAAAGAACACACTTGATGATGTCATTCCCTTTTTTGAAAAGCCTCCCATTTTCAGGGGCGCCTGAGTGGCTCAGTGGGTTGAGTATCTGACTCTTGGTTTCAGCCCAGGTCTTGATCTCAGGGTCCTGGCATCGAGCCCTGCATCAGGCTCTGTGCTCAGCATGGAGTCTGCTCGAGGAGTCTCTCTCCCTCTCCCTCTGCCCCTCCCCCCACTCAAGTGCACTGGCGTGCATGCGCTCTCTCTTTCTCAAATAAATAAACCTTTTAAAATAATAATAAAAATAAAAAGCCTCGCATTTTCTGTAAGACAGAGTCCAAGCCCCTAATATGCCATGTAAGGCCTTCACAGTCTAGTCCCAAACTGCCTGTCCAACATAAGTGCTCTCTGTCTGTCCCCTCCCCACCTCCCTCCCTACATGCTGACCCCCAGTCATCACGCTGCCCTAGAGTCCAGCGACTGATTCTCATACACAGTGGACAACAGGCGTGGTGAAAGCAACTGGCCAGGGCGGCCCTGAGAGTGGGCCTGGGCATCCACCATACTGAGCAAGCCCATGATGCCCTTTCTCTAGAAGACCAAAAGCTGGGCAATGCTGGATCAGGCAGAAGGATCTGTGGCTCTGGGCACCGAAGGCACAGGCATGATTTGGTGCCTAAGTATTAAGCAATTACCACTTGATGATACATGCAGCATTCTACTTCCTCTCTGAATTCACTTTGAACCTTCATCAGTCAATAAACTAATGAGTTATCTACAATGTACTGAGCCCCGTGCTCGGTGCCAGGACACAGAGAAGAGTGTCTGAGGTGTGTCAAGTTCACTAATCCAATCAGGCTGGTCTAGCTGGGGAAAGGACTAAGCCGAAAGGTGCAAGAGACACAAGGCAGCAGATTCCATTCTGGGGGCTTCCGTTAAAAACTGGAAGAGTTCCGAGAACGGAAGTGACCTGAGTGGACTGGAACAGTCAGGAAAGAGTAGGTGGAGGGGATGGGAACGGAGGTGGCGCCTGGCAGATGCAGGGGACTTAGCTGGCCAGCGGGAGGAGGGAGACTTTGCAGGGACAACACAATCGAAGGCCCAGAAGCAGGAGGAACAGACATCACGGCTCCCGGGGAAACCTAGTTTTCAAAGCACCGTTCTTAATTAGTCTAGTTCACCAAGGGGGCCTCCAGGGGGCCTCTGGTTTGTGCAGACCACACAAACTAGGTGGCTCTGCAATATCAGCAGCACCTGGAAACGGGACAGAAATGCAAAGTCTTGGCCCCGCCCCCAACCCAGTGAATGAGATGCTCTCGGCGTGGGGGGGGTGGGGCTCCCCCCACCCTAGTTTCTACACATTCTCCAGGTGATTCGGAAGCAGGCTAAAGTTTTTGAGAACTGCTGCTCTCGGGAGAAGACATGTTATAAATAAACTTATAATGTCTATTCCTACAGAGGAAACTTTTAAATCGTCTCCTACTTTTACTTCATTTCATGTAGTTTTCGATAGACCCGAAATGGCCGAGCAGCAACACGTGCCAAGCACAAGGCAGAGACAGCTGTGTGCACACGTGAGTATGTGTGTGCCCAAAGACCACATCAGTCATCTGACTGCCAGGAAGTAACTGTTTAACATACATCTGAGAAAGATCTAGAAAAATTAGTTATTTAAGGCAGCAGCACTGCTCGGATGTCACAGTCCTATGGGATAAGAAATTTTATATACTAAAGATAAAGACAGTGATTGAATGTGGCTACCTAGACCCCAGAAATAATAATAGGAGTATAGATACAACCACTTCCCTTGTTGCCCTATCATCTTTCTGTGATCATCTGGTGGCTAGTTCTCCTATTTCCACACACCAGAGATAAGAACCCCACACTCTTTCGTGTTTGGAGCTTCTGTACTCGAAGACCGCCAACAATCCCCTACTTTCACCACTCCTGCCAAATGAAGGTTGGGTTTCCTTTGATTTGTGTTGGGCCTGCAGCTCCTCGTTAAGTAAACTAGGACTCCGGGTCCAGCCCATGCATTCAAGAAGAGAAAAATAGAAGGAATCAAAGTGAATGGTAGCGAGGGAAGGAGGGGAAGTTCCCTGGAAGTCTAAAAGTAGGAACCAAGGATGGTATTTTTGGCCGGGGACTTTCTGTACCACATGAAATTATGAGAATGACTTAATTGTTCCTGTGCGTTCGAAACCCAAGAGAGAGCATAATGACTGGGTTACACCCAGACGGACTGGAGCGGGAGTTAGACAGGGTGGCCTCCTGCCAACCAAACCTGCTCTGCAAACATGACCGGCTGGCTGCCTCGGTGGTGTTTTCGGGGCCAGGCCAAGTCTGATGATGGCTGGCTTTGCTTCCCCAAAGGAGAGAGGGTGCTATGTTACAGATGGCTCCCATTTCAGGGGGTGGGCTCCAGAAAGCTGGGGTTCTAGTCTTTTCTCTATGTAGTGGCTATATGCACCCAGGCAGCAATTTTAACTTTTCTCTGTCTCTTCATCTACTGGAAGAGATAAGGCACGCTCTATGTGTCTTGGCTGTATCATAGAATGGTGGTAGAAACACATAAGAAAAAAGACACAAAGAACATCCTTTGGAAAATTAAGATTGCTATACTGTTGGGAGTTATTCCTGGACTCTGGTTTTCACCTAGTATCTTTTGCACCCCTCTTCTTATGGCGGATGCCTTCTGGGCTGCCTGCCCTGCTTCCCTTTCTGCAGTAGGTGGTGGTCATGATGGCTGACACCTCGCCACCTGGCCGCAGGAGAAGATCCCTGACCCAAGCCAGGGCCATCAGATTATCATTCCCAGGAATTTATAATAGAGAGGCTTAGCGGTTGAGTTCTTGGTGGCTTAGACTCATTTACACTACCCTAGTGGTTCCTGTCAGGGGCACTTTTACTCCCCTGGGGGCATTTGGCGATGTCAATTTTTGGCTGTCACAATGAAGAGGGGCTACTGTTGGCATCTTGTGGGTAGAGACCAGGGACGCTGCTAAACATCCTCCAGCGCACAGGACAGCCCCTCATAACAAAGAATCATGTGGCCCCAAATGTCAGTAGTACCAAGCATGAGAAACCCTGCACGAGAGAAGAGGTTGCAAGGCAAACGGCTCCCGGGGCCAGGAGGATACAAAAGGGACGAGCCAGGTAGTGGGGAAGTGGGCTGACTGGCAATGGGGGGCTCTGAGGAAGAGAGCAGCCACTGTGTGCCTCCAGCCAGGTGTTACCATGGGGGAACTGGGACTTAAGCTTGTCAGTTCTGAGTTATCCAGATAAGCTAGAAAACTGGATTTTCATGTAAAATCTGATTTTTAAAAATTTATTGTTTTAAGTAAGCTCTACACCCAACGTGGGGGGCCTGAACTCACGACCCCAAGATCAAGAGTCGCGTGCTCTACCGACTGAACCAGCCAGGTGCCCCAAATCTGATTTTTAAATGCCGGCTCAGATTTTCTGAAACATATGGGCCAAATAAATACATCTCCAGGCCTCATGGAGGCTGGGGTGTCACCACTTTACAACGTCTGGTCTAGAGAGAAGATCAAAAGCCTTCTTCCCTTGAGCCCCTGGAAGCTTTCTAGGTCTTCCCTCCACTTCCTTGGATTTGTGAGGCAGCCCAGGAGGTCCCTTGTGCCCCCAAAGCCTTCTCTAGCGCACATGCCTGCCATTCTCCCTCACACTCACTTCTTCAGTGACATCTTGGACCTGATGTGCCATCTCCTCCCAAATAAGAATTCAATCTCCCAGGGTTGGAAGAGACCCTGGAAAAAGGTCTAGTCCTGACCTGCCAGGAAAAATCTTTCACATATTACTTAACCCCTCTAAGCCTCAGTTTCCTCATTTGTAAAACCTGGGTAAGAATAATAATACTTTTTCAGGCTGCTAGGAAGATTGAGTTCATATATCACCTCAACCTCCCTCTTGAATCCTTAGCACTTTGGAAATAATGCTTCAATGCTGTAATAAAAATAAGAAAACCAGCACACTTAGATCATGATTAATGTCAATATTTGCTTGAGGCTTAGCCTAAAAATTCACACAGGGTGGAACTTGAACATTCAATCACTTTCCCAGGACGAATAAGCCATGTCTCATCAGTTACTGAGACACATTGCTGGAACACTTTACGGACGCCGAGGAGTATTTTGTGTGTTGATGTATGGGGGACCAACCAGTACCGGGGTGATTTGGCTTGTGGTGATTCCGAGAAGGGGCATGAACAGCAGGAGACACGGCGAGCAGGGAGCGGGCAACTCTCAAGCCATCCAACCACCACTCGCAAAAAAAGAAAAAAAGTATCCAAGAAATTCTCGGGCCAGAGCACAACAATCTTTCACCATCTTAAGAATTTAGTGAATTCAGGTTTATGGCAAATCTAACCTGTCACAAGGGCTGTGGCATTCTTAGCTGCCGCCAAGCCATTCTGGCCTGAATTCTTGCCAAGGCTACTTGACCCTCATAAAAATCCTGGACAGTGGAGTGGGGGCCATTTTTTCCCTCTACCTTTGAAAAGCTTCCTTGACAACACCCATTACAAAGAGAACAGGGTCTGCTCTCCAGACTGGAGGCCAAAATGCTAATTAACTAATAGCCACATCTGCCAAAAAAATTTGTGGGTAGTACTCTCTCCTTCTAGCAGTATTAGAGAGAGAAAGGGAATGGAAATGAAGAAAATCTAGAAAGAATCCTGATATTAATACCAAATGATCACATGTGTTTTTTCACATCTGTCCTTCCTACTTTACTTCTGATCACTTTTTTGTCACTATAAACTGGTCTTTCAATGACAAAATCATTTCATCACATATGGACTGGATACTGATTCTGTTGCTTTCCACTGCCGACTTCACAGAGGATTTGTGTGAGTCTTCTGGATTCGTTAGCAATTGTTTCATTATTTCTATGAAAGCATTGTGCTATGTAAGGAAGATATCATACAAAGCAAATAATGCATACTAAAAATTGAAACTATACTAGGAAAATAAATCTGGATTCAGTCCAAGTACTGGTGAAAGCTGATATTAAGATAGCACTCATAAATGCTAACAACTAACTGCCCACAGCTTTAGCAGTAGCAGAACCCCCAAAATAACCCCTATATCCCGAGAGTATTTTGGAGCATTCAGTTGCATTCTTGCGAGGAGTGGTTTCCTCCCTAGGCAGGGAAGAAGGTGCATCTGATGTTTTGCAGTTTGGGAATGCAAAGGGGGCATTATACTTTCCAATCTTGCTCTATCCCTCCATCCATTCAATAAATATCTACTGAGTACCTATTATGTGCCAGACACTTTGCTGCGGGTTGGGTGACAGAGATGAACAACACATGTATTTTGCCTGCCCTTGCAGAGCTTACAGTCCAATGAGCCAAAGAGACAGGTTAACAAGCAATTCCAACAGTTTGATAAGAGTCATGTAAGGTAAGACAGGCGCTTCCTTCTCTTTCTCCTCCCCAAAGAAACTTGGAGCAAGGGACCACAAGAATTTAATCTGATGTGAGTCATGCAAACAGTCACAATTCTGGGAGCAAACTCTAAACTCACCATCATCAAGGCAAACCAACAGAAGAAGTAACTTGAGAAGAGAGCAGTGACAGAGACCCTCATCAAGATGGGGAGGCAGAAAGTGAAGGATAGACTTTGGACATCAGATTGTGTGGCTTGCTGGGAGCCTGGAGTCCTAGGAAAAGCAATGAGAGCAGTTCCAGGAAAGAGTCCATAGGGCATCAGGGAAGGTGTGGGACAGTTACAGTCAGGGACTTCCCCAAATCCTGTATATGGGCTAATAAATCCAACCGTTATGATAACCCCACGAAGCGGGTACTATTATTATCATACTCCCAGTCTACAAACAAGATAGCTGAGGTAATGAGGGTACAAAACTTGTCCAAGCTTGTTAGTTAGTCATGGCGCCAGGATTCAAGCATACCTAACCTGGGTTTCATACTAAATGCGTGTCAAAGATTTTAGACATGCCTTAGTGGAAAATGAGGGGTCACGGAGGATTTTTAAGCAAGGTACCATGTAATTAAAACATTGACTTCAGAATTCACGTAGTCACTGAACGCAGAATGAACTGCAGGGGAAGGGGGAAGGCAACAGGCATTTAACGAATGCCTCAGGTGCGCCCAGACCTCTTCAGACATGATCTTATAATTCTACCCCATTATCCAACGAGCACTCCGGAAGAGGCAGATTTCCATTTTACTGATACTGAAATTAAATCTCAAAATGGTACATAAATTGTGCATTCACTCCTGTACGTGGTGGAATCAGATTTCGAACCCAAGTGAGGCTACCATTAGAGTCCCCACTATTCCTACCACACGGTCCTGGAAATATTGGAGGCTTCAAAGAAGCTAGGTGGTAGGTTTTTTAAATTGTCAAAATGAGTGGTGATGAGAATTAGAGGAAGGGGTGGGTGGGAGACCTGGTAAGTCAAGGGAAAGATGGAGGCAAAAAAAAAAAGAAAAGAAATGACATCAGGATTTCAAAATTATTTTACTTGAGTATGGGAGGCAGGAAATAGTAGAAGCAGCCTTCCAGAATGGTGACTGAGAGTACTAGCATTTATTGAGCACTTACTATTTGCCAGGCAACGTACTAAGGGCATTAGATGTGCCAATTAACTTCTCACAAAACTCCTCATTAACCACATTTTAAAGAGGAGGCAACCTGAGTAAGTTACCTGAGATCACACAGTGAGCAAACTGCAAAGCTGAATTTGAGCTGAACTGACCTATTTAACTTCACGTCTTATAGAAGCCGGACATTTCCTATACGTCTCAGAGGAAACAGGAGACACGATAATGGGTTAAAGATTGGCATGGCTGGGGAATTCCAGAGAAGCAGAACCAGCATAAATGGCTCAATGCCACAAAAAAATAAATTTTAGCTCAAACATGAAGTTTCTGTGGTAACCTGTATTTATTCTTATTTCAAAAGTAAATGGATTATACAAAATTCTTTTTAGGAAGAAAAACGAAAGAAACGCAATTGCCTTTCACATTTCTAATGAGTTTAGCCGTTCAAAAATAAACAAGCTCCCTTCTGAGGCATGAGCTATTAATCACTGGAAATATTCAAGAATGATGTCAGAAACTGTCAGAAGGATTTCTGGACGAGGTGAAGCTGTCACATAAGAACACCGAGATAGAGATCTCTCAACTGGAGGATCCTTCCTGCCTTTTTTTCCTTCGCTGGTCACTCCTCAATGTTACTCTTCTTACAGGATGATGTTACCAGACTCTACAGAGACAGGGTGTCCTTTTTGTCACCTCAAGTTATGAAGAAACTGCCACAGCAAAGTTGCACCCATACCTACAAACGGCTTTAACAATTCTACCTTACAAGCTATTTCTTAGTTTTGAAAAGTGAAATTAAAAGGAAAAAGAAGGCCACAGAGTATTTTTTAGATATAGAAGCCCTAACTGTTTCTGGTTAAACAATCCAGACCATGTGAGAATACAGTCAAGTGTTTTTCAGGTTCAGAGTGCTTACGCGGAACATGGGTAGGAAGAAAGCCAAGCAACAGCGATTAGCTGAAAGGAAATTGTCCTGCTTACCTGGCTATTCTAAACACATAAGTAACTCTGTCAGAGGGAAAGTGAAATCTAATTGAGTCCTGACCCAGATTTTATCAATTCTAAGAAACAATTGGGGGTGGGAAGGAGGGACACATTGTTTTTGGTTTTGCATTTTTAACATATCTGAAATCAGACTCTATATTACAACCCATGACATGTCTCCATTTAGTTATTAGCATTTTTCTTTCTTAAAGGTACATAAAGGGGTCTGGGTGGCTCAGTCGGTTAAGCGTCTGCCTTCAGCTCAGGTCATGATTCCAGGATCGAGCCCCGCCTTGGGCTCCCTGCTCGGTGGCGAGCCTGCTTCTGCTGCTCCCCCTGCTTGTGCTCTCTCTCTCTCTCTCTGTGTCAATGTCAAATAAGTAAATAAATTCTTTAAAAGATTTTTTAAAAAAAGGTACATAAAAATGGTGCTTCTTAAAAATCAATGGCAATAGAAACTGGAAATAAGGCTGACAGAAAGTAAACGTCAGTTTCTTAAAAACATAAATAAACCAGTGGAGCCTTAGTCTTGATGAAATATAATAATTTCTGAACATGACGCATAAAGAAACAATTTCCACATGAGAATTAAAATTCAGACTTAAGTGGTACAGTATGTGACTCTTGACCTCAGGGTTGTGAGTTCGAGCCCCACGTTGGGTGTGGAGATTTTTTAAAAATAAAATCCTAAAAAATAAAATAAATAAAATTCAGACTTAAGAATTAAGGACGCTATGGAGAATGGCTGTGTGCATTTGTCTGATGATTGCATGGGTACTGGTGTGTGCTGTGGGGCCCTACTGTGCTGGAGGGAGGGGGCGCCTCAAGGTTAAGGGAAAGCAGCAGGCTTGGGATCTGGCTGGCCCATAAGAGCATCTGGGGAGCTGTCACCTTCTATTATTACTAAAGCTTTTGGGGCTCTGGACTTCTTAGTTTGGAGCTACAAAGACCTTTCACATGCCCTCTGTGACTTCTCCGGCCCTAGGAGCCAAGCTGGCTGCCTAGAGACAGAGGAAGCCTCAAAAAGCAGGATGAAAACAGAATCCTAGAGATATCTGAAGTTCAGGACCTAAGTGGGGTGGGGGAGGGAATCTCCTCTTGCCCCAGCTGTATATTTGTGCCCTCAGTCCCAGATGGCAGGACCCACGTTGGCCACAAATCATAAACAGGAAAAGAAAGCTTAGCCAGAAGAAGGAAGGGTAACTCGATTTTCTGAGGTCAAAGAGCATGGCATGAAGTCAGACAAGTACACACACCTATGTGGACAACAAGGCAGAATATGACATCTGGACTGCTCGGAAACACAGTTAACTCTGCTATACAGTGTCCTCAGTCTGTGAACACACAAAAGTGCCAGTGCTGGTCAAATCCGTGAAATCCTGAATTCTATAAAACAGAACAGTTTGCTTTTTAATTAAAAAAAAAAGAACATTAGCAAATCAGGCTGTCTTGGGAACTGGGCAGGTTTGGGGGAGTGATGGGGTGCTGGCGAATCTGGGTTGCTTCGAGGCGGGGAGCAGGTGGGGAAGAAGCATCTCAGCGACAGAGCAACCCAAGTTCAAGGTGAACATCCTTGTCCCTGAAGCCTGGGTAGGAGGAAGCCTGTGTTTGCCCCTATTCAAACACCTGGCCCAGAAAGCAGCATACAGCGGAGCCTCAGAATCATTGGCTGAGAGAACGTGCTCGCTTCGGGAGCACATATACACTGGCGGAAAGAATGTCCAAGTGTTGCACCTACTTCTCCTGACAATTAAATAAACTTCAGGAGTCAAATGGCGTCTTCTGTCCTAAAGATGTTAAATGACTCCTCAGAGCCTTATTCTCACAGGGAGTAATGAAGCACAGAGAAGAATCCAGGTTACCTCAACTGCAAGTTGCAAATTTAAAATAATAGGATTTGTTTTTATTTTTAGCATTCTAAGGCTTTTTAGGAAGAAGTGACTTTAGCCTGGGGAACTATATTCCCTTTCAGCAGGATTTCACCATCTAAACGAATTCAATTTTCCTTTTCTATTAGGGGGGGAAAAAAAAATCGCCTAATTACATAACCAGGGATTTTGTAGAAATGATCACAGCTTGACGGAAGGCCTTAAATTCCTGTATGAGTCCCAGGCAGCAGGGTGTGTGATCAGCTGACCAGCACATAGCTCCACCATAAACTGCAGGTTGAGATGATTTACATATTTCAACTCGGGGTCTTCTAGAGTTTGATGGTGCAATCCTGTAATATATCCTTTAAAACACAAGGACTAAACTGTATGTCCCATCACTTCATTAGCTTTCTTTCCGTGAAGGCCTAGTAATAGCTGTTTTTAAAAACTAACCGAGCACTTCCTATGTCTTTAAATTAATTCAATTCATTATAATCAAGCCAGCATATCTTTCTTAAACTGATCAATCCAGACTAGAGGAAAGCTGCTGAGTGTGGAAACAGGTGTTAGGCTCATCGTGACCCGATGTTAGCTTAGGCGTGTCTTCGGACTCTCGTACGTAGCCTTGGTTTTCTCACCTGTTACATGAGGGACGCGGATTGACCTCCACAGCCCGTTCCAGTGCTGACCTCTGTGACCTGCCACTAGGGCCGCTCACGGAATCACAATGCGGAGGCAGTTAGGGTCTTCTCATTGCACAAAGGCAAGAACTGGAACTCCCACGGGAATGGGCAAAGGAAAGCCCCTACACCTTCATTCTTAATGGTCTTGGATACTCGGAGACCAAACTCTGGGCAAGCTCAAAGGTTCAGTTCCTCTTTATTGGGTACATTCTTTATTATCACGTGCTTACAAGAAAAAATAATCATAATAAAAAAAAAAAACAGACAGCTACATATTTCTCTCCATACACAAGTAATTCTCACTTCCTCTAGAAAACTGTACCAAATTAGGTGGGTGGGCAGCCTGAACCCACCTTCCAATTTAAAAATCACAAGATGGGGGCGCCTGGGTGGCTCAGTCATTAAGCGACTGCCTTCAGCTCAGTTCATGATCCCGGGGTCCTGGGGTCGAGCCCCGCATTGGGCTCCCTGCTCAGCCGGGAGCCTGCTTCTCCCTCTCCCACTCCCCCTGCTTGTGATCCCTCTCGCTGTGTCTCTCTCTGTCAAATAAATAAATAAAAAAAAATCTTTATAAAAAAAAAATCACAAGATGTTTCTCATTGTCACATCAACTGGTGATACCTGTTGGCTTTTAAATAATCGTTTCAGCCTAAACGGCTCCTACACAAACGGATTTACATTTGTATGATTGTGTCATTCTGTCTTTGTCTATGGACCTTCCTTTGGTGTTAAAATATGCATTGTAACTTGCGTATTTTATAGCTATGCTTTAATTAAAGATGACGTAATCACTACACAAATTCCTCCCTTGGTCAGTATAGTAGAAAGGACACTGGAAAATGCCTCATGGGGGAGGTGTTTTCCTACTTGACTTTTCAACCACACAACTCCATGGTGGAGTCTCCAATCTGGTCCTCCACCTTGCGGCGGACGAGACATTGCCGCTTGTCCCCAAGCACCCATCACAAGTGCTGTCCCGGGTCACCACCGGGCACTGCCAAGACTCAATTCCTGCTTACCTTTCCCTATACCTTTGCCATTTCATAAATATTTTCAGGAAATCTAGTCCTGAGTATTAGTTTAGATGCTGGCAGACAGTAAGTACTACTATATAAATGCATGCGTTTATTTACTTTAAAAACAGCACCTCTGTGGAAAGTGCAGGAGGGCAAGTATGGAAACAGAGAGACCATTAGGAATATCCTACACCATTCTCGGTGAGAAATAGTGGTTGCTGAATTAGGATGGCAGCTATGGAGTGATGTAAAGCTGTCAGATTCCATTATCTTTTTTTTTTAAGTGGGCTCCACACCCAGTGTGGTGCCCAATATGGGGCTTGAACTCACGGCCCTGAGATCAGGAGTCGGACGCTTAACCGACTGAGCCACCCAGGCGCCCCTCCATTATCTCTATAAATAGAAATGATGAGACATTCTGGCTGGGATGTGGGGGGTGAGGGAAAGGCTGGGTTGGGCTGCCATTTCCAGGCACATCCTAGGCAAGGCTGAGGCTCCCCGTCAGTGGGCAAAGGAATGTCAGCCACATGGAGCCCTGTTCCTCCCTCCCCAGCACTGTGGGAGCTGTCTTGAGAGAGAAGGTGATGGGCCCAAGAGCACAAGCAGGAGGTGCGGGGGCACACCCCCGGCTGAAAGGAGGCAGAGGAGGAGAAAACAAAGCCTCACAGAGGTTCCCACCTCCGAAGAGCCGAAGCTGGCTGATGGGCCTGAGATGGCGGGGCTGCTACCAGCAGGAGCAGCTGTGGTGGTGACAGTTCCTGATTCCTTTGCACTAGACCCAACGGGCACCGGGCCAGGTGTCAAAGGTATCAGCAGAGAAAGTCAGAGAAAGAGAAAGCTCACCCCTGGGGATTAACTGGGCAGCAGAAGGCCTAGCAGAGCTTGGCCCTGGCTGAAGCCAAAAATAGGAGGTGGGAACAGACCAGTGTACTTTCTTAGAGCACTGGGCAAGTGGCTCTTACTTGGACCTGTGCTACCTCCCAGAGTGGACTGCAAGACAGACTCTGAAGGAGGAGAGAGAACTTGATCCATTTCTAGGCTCAAACGAGGCGCTGAACCAAAGGGGTGCAGGGAGGGTGTCAGAACATGCACTTTACAGCCTCTGTGAACCCCTAGACATGTTGGTGGTGATGGTATCTCTCCAATTCATATGGCACAAAGTAGTAGTAGAAGTATTTTATAAAGACAAACCGTGAAACTTAAAGGACATACACAATGCCGGCTATTCATAAATGAGCCTCATCAAAACACAGCTGTTTTGAGGAATGTGGAAAGGAAATGTGGCCACTTGTGACAAACCTTCTCAACATGGCTGGCCCTGAGGCGAGGACTCCAGCAGATCTCCACACATTGAGCAAATCTGCAGCGGGCTCTGGCGTGGAGCTCACAGCACCCCCAGGGTTAAGCAGTTAGGGCGTGTGATAATCCAAGAAATGGGAAAAGGAGTCGGTACCAGGGTCGTTTATATCCACATACTCTTGAGAAAACTAAGGCAAAGAGATAGTACCCACTTAAACTCCGTGAGCGGGCACTATGATGCCAAATACAGGTGAGGACAGTAGCTCAGAACTTGACATTTGGCTAACTAGGGCAGAGCAGGATTTGAACCCAGCACTCCATTGACACCACAGCTTCATAAAGATGACAGTCATCGGGGCGCTGGGGGGCTCGGTCGGTGAAGCGTCTGCCTTCGGCTCAGGTCATGATCCCAGGGTCCTGGGATGGAGTCCCGCATCGGGCTCCCTGCTCAGCAGGGAGCCTGCTTCTCCCTCTCCCTCTACCGTTCCCCCTGCTCGTGCTCTCTCTCTCTCTCTCTCAAATAAATAAATAAATAAAATCTTAAAAAGAAGAAAGGATGACTGTCATCAGCAGAAGGTAAGGGGAGGGACTCAAAATGGAACTTGAGCCTAAGGGTAACATAAGCAATAGTTAAGTATGAGAATTGTATTAATAATGGCAATGATAGGGTGCCTGGGTGGCTCAGTCGTTAAGCGTCTGCCTTCGGCTCAGGTCATGATCCCAGGGTCCTGGGGTCGAGCCCTGCATCGGGCTCCCTGCTCGGCGGGAAGCCTGCCTCTCCCTCTCCCACTCCCCCTGCTTGTGTTCCCTCTCTCGCTGTCTCGCTGTCAAATAAATAAATAAAATCTTAAAAAAAATAAAAATAAAAATAATGGCAATGATAACTTTTACTGAGTGCGGAGTATGAATTAATTCATCAGATCTTTTTTGAGCTCCTACTATGTGCCATGCATTGCTGTAGACAGTAGGAATACAGCTTCCCCACGGAGCTTACATTTTCATGGAGGAGAGCCCACGCTAGGTCCCATGGGTTATTCCCCACTCAGTGAAGGAATCAGAGGGGTTAAGTGACTTGCCTAATGTGCCATAGCTAGGAAGTGGTGTGGAGCCAGGGCCGGAACTCCCTAGAATCATATGACCAGTCCAGTTCATGATATACCCCAAAAGCGACCCTCAATGTGCACTGTTGGGAGGAAAATGGACCAAAAGCTCAGAATACAAACATTTGGGGCAGCTCCAAACCAAAAAAGATTTTGACATCTGTTCAAAAGAGCCGAAAGAACACTTTAATGGGCATCCTAGGACCTCTGCAAAGAGGAGAGCAGGGAGCCCACCCAAACGTTCCCACAGTTCAGTGTTCTTTCCAAGTTCATGGCATCGTATGACTTGGTATGGAAACTGTCAGCTGTCAAAGGCTGGGCAGGGCTACTTCCTGTATAACCTCAGCTTTTTTATTCCTCTCAAGGTCTTTCAAAGGGCAAACCACAGCCATTCCCACTTCCCAGAACCCTCTGCTGATTACAGCAACATCAGATCCCCCATGGACAGGGAGGACTGGTATTTCAAACATGAAACACTAGAACGCAGATTAATAATTTACCAATGACTCTAAACAAATATTGTTCATGGGGGAAAAAAAGCCCTTCACTTTTGAATGGGAAGTTAGATTACCTCAGTACTTTAAAAAGCAAACTGCAAAATAACCTTCTTAGAATTCAATATTTATTAATGCTGATGGTTCATTTTTTAAGAATTAATCATTCCCAGCTTCAATATTCTGCTTCAACATAAAGTTCACTTTATTCTGCATGTGGATTCCTGCACTCTCTGCCCAAATAAATTAATACATATTCCAGAGTCTGAGGCCACGATCAATGAAAAACCACAGTAAATTCCTAAGCAGTAATAGATATTCCACATGGCTTGAAATGATTGAAGGAGAATTTTCTTAAGGTTAAGAATCAAAGCACTGTAACTGAAGATCTTAAAAATCAAGCAGCAATGGCTTCTCAAGGTATCTGATGTTGACTTCAAGGATCACTTAAGGTAAGTTTCCTCTCCTAGTCTCTCCTTGCTCTCTCTCTCTCTCTCAGTTTCCAGCTCCAAGAGTGGTATAGAGTTGGCATTAGGTCAGTGGCATTAATCTAAAATGACAGTGCAATATGAAAAATGGCAGACTACGTGTGGAGAAAAGTAAGTACTTGAGAAACTATTTGAGAAAAAGTAAACACTTGAGAAAAGGAAATATTCCCAAAGTCTGTTGCCAGGCCTTGGCCTAATCCAATCTATAGGTACATAGTATAAAGAAGAACTGAAAACCATGACAACACACTCTTTTGTAGGTCAATTCCTAAGCAAACTGAAAAATCTTTGATTCAACTTTAGGGTATTTACAAACTAATACCCATTCCATTTAATATTATTCCAGCTGTCCTATCTTTGTGGGAACGATGTAGAACTGGGATCAGCAAACTACAGTCCGTGAGCCAAATCTGGCCCACTGCTTATTTTTGTAAGTAAAGTTTTATTGGAACACAGCCATGCCCATTCATTTATGCATTCTCTGTGGCTATTTTCATGTACAATGGCAGCGTTGAGGAGTTGCAACAGAGACCATATGGTCTACTAAAATATTTCCCAGATGACCCTTTAGAGAAGTTTGCTGACTTGATGCAGAAGAACAATGAGGAAAATCATAAAAGGTATTAGAGCAGTCTTGCACGGTTCATAGTTGTGCTCACTATACTGTGAAAGCACTATGTGGAGCTATCTGGAGAAGTGACAAGCCTTTTTCAAACTGCAATCTACAATTAAAAGAAGCACAACCTTGAGCTAAGGGAAGAGCACTAATATGTGGAATTAGAAGTCAGCAAGATGTCAGAGGAGAAAGACTTTAGAACAAGTGACTGCTCCATATTTTAGGATGAGATGGAGGAGGTAAAACAAAATATACAAATGGCAAGAAAAAGATGGGATGGGCTCACTCTGCTATGGACTGCAATCAGTTTGATCAATGTCAGCCCCCAATTTTTTTTAAAGTAGGCTCCACGTCCAGCATGGAGTCCAACATGGGGCTTGAACTCACAACCTGGTGATCAAGATTTGAGCTGAGATCAAGAGTCAGACGCTTAACTGACTAAGCTGCCCAGGAACCCCAGCCCCAAATTGTTTCTTAGTGGGAAATTATATGGGCACATCAATCTCCTACTTCCAAAAATATTGAGCTGGAAAAATAAATTTGGGTCCCAAATTATCAGTACCTCTTATCTTCCACAATTTGAAATTTACGTAGATTAACAGTCGGGAGCACATCTCTAAAAAAATGTAAATCATCCTGTTAGAGCTATAGCAGTCATTTTCACCTCGATGAGAGTTATTTTAATCACACTGCTTTTCTCTTTCCCTATAGCGAATTCTGGCTTTACAATTCTGTAATTTCACAGTTTGATATCACTACTTGCAGTTCTATTTTATTACTGAAGGATAGGGTGATGTTCAAAAGAGATGGAAGAAATGGACTAATTTAAAGTAAGGACAAAATAGGGCTAATTCGAATAAAATGAAGGCTGAGAGCTCTCTTTCTTACCCCAGAATCTAGGCCCTAGATAAAAACTGACATATGAGTACAAAGTAATTTAAAAGCAAAAAGTACTCTACAATTTTGCAGTACTTTAGCTTTTATCTTCTTTACCATTTTGAGCCCTCAGGCTAGCCTGTGACTGGAAGTAGACATTATTTCTATTTTGCAGATGAGGAACTGTGTTCTCAGAGGAGTAAATCACCTGCTCAAAGTCATGGGTTAAGTATTCAAGGTCTTCTAATTGTTGCTAACTTGCTTGTGAGACAAAGTGCCCGATGGGATTACAATGTCAATTTAAGGGAAATGAATTCTGGGCTTTTCTACAGCTCTTACAAATACATTTGCCTTCTCAAAATCAAAAGCCCAGTATTTCCAAGTTATGACTCACAGACCGGAATAACCGACCTAGGGCTTCCATTATTTGGTCGTCACTAGGGAAGGTGATATTCATCCTCATTAGGATACAGATTACCCTGAACAACACCAGGAGTCTATACTACAGGTATTTCTAGTTGTAGTATTCCCTGTCCTATAAATCCACAGGAGAGTTGTCACTGACCTGTCTCATGTTAAAGCCGCATAAACTAAATTCCCCCATCACTTGGGTCACCTTTATATTACTACTTAACAGAAGAGATTTCAGGAATTGGTTTTCTTGGTGTCCTACTGGATGCAGCCAATTAGATTGTCAAGACTGGCTCCATATTGTTTTTTAATCAGGTGTTTCCCATTATGTAGACAAACCTAATAGCATCCCCCTCCCCCAACTGTACCCCCTATACCTCAAAAAAGGAATTGAGCTGGGAAGAGATGAATCCCAAATTATTCTTCTTCCCCTTTTTTTTTTTTTTTTTAAAGGATTTTATTTATTTATTTGAGAGTGAGTGAGACAGAGAGCACAAGCTGGGGGCGGGGTGGGCAGTGGGAGAGGCAGAGGGAGAAGCAGACTCCTCACTAAGCAAGGAGCCCAATGCAGGGCCCCGGGATCATGACCTGAGCCATAGACACATGCTTAATCTACTGAGCCACCCAGCCGCCCCACCCAGCCACCCAGCCACCCCGCCCCACCTCTTTCTTTTTCATGAAGAATTGATGGTCTTTATTTATCAGGACTGGCATATATAGTAACCTCGTGAGCTGACTATTGCTTAATAAACAAAACCTAAGTATAATCTACTAATGTCACATTTCTTCTAAGTTCTGAAATTTTATATTCGTATTCCGTGTCTTGCTTGCTCACTTTCTGACTGTAACTATCCAGCTTCATTGCCATCTACTTCTAATATAGTCCACCCATTTACCAACCTTCTGTACACATCGTAAGACTTCCTGCCACTAGGCAGGGGAACTGGAGAAGGGGGGTGCCTGGCTGGCTCAGTCAATAGAGCATGTGACTCTTGATCTCAGGGTTGTAAGTTCAAGCCCCACGTTGGATGTAGAGATTACTTAAAAATAAAATCTTAAAAAAAAAAAAAAGACTTCCTGCTACCACCCACACCCCATTACACGCAGTAGACCTATTTCCCACTGGTGGTGTGTCCTTCCTCTGAGCAAACGAATTCCCCACTTCCTTCCAGATCTACTCTCTTCCTGCCTTGATTTCAGCCTCTTTTTTTTTCTTTATTCCTATAATGTGTGTGTGTGCGTGTGTGCGCGCGCGCATGTTTTATCTTAAGAAGTCTCCATGCACAACGTGGACCCCAATGCGGGGCTTGAACTCATGACCCTGAGATCAAGACCTGAGCTGAGATCAAGAGTCCCACGCTTAACCAACTGAGCCACCCAGGCGCCCCCCTATAATGTTTATAGTTGAAAGCTGAACCACAAGAATGAGTTCAAGAAATACCCTTTGAGCTTCTAGCACATATCTAAGTAAAACTTTGGAATAGCATGTCTTCTTCATAGGAAAGAGTTACATTTTCTCCCTATGAAACCCTCTGGAAATATGCCCAGGTAATGGGGAAGAATATGAAAGGTAAGAGACTTCTTGACTGAATAGATTGATTGCATTATTAATCAGTTAACTATGTGGTGGAGGATATAAAAGAAATATAAAGAATCTCTTATCCTCAAAATTTCTGTGAGCTTACAGGCAGTTAGTTTTTAGTTACTACTATTTTCATAACTCTCCACTCATTAATGCCCTTGGTGAGCATGTAAATATAGACAACTCCTTTCTGGAAGCCAGTTATGGAGTTCCTCTCAAAATGTCACAGGCATATACCCTATGAATCAACAATCCTGCTGCACAGAGTCTACCTAATGGAATACTAGCAGGAGTGTTTAACAAAAATGGAAATAACCCAAATATCCACCAATACTGGATATCTCTGAGTAGCAGAGAAGAGCAGCAACTGGGGGACAAAGTGGTGGTTGACGGAGACACTCAAGATCCAACACAAGAGGTGTATGCTAAGGGTGGGGAAAGAACAACTTCATTCCATCCACCACATCATCAACAAACAACAACCATGTAAAGACTGGAGTCTAGTGGATTTTCCCTACTCTTGGTCTTTGAAAACCAACCAACCAACCAACCAACCAAAACCCACACAAAATGCAATGAATTATGGGAATTGTTTATTTTTGCAGTTGCTCTCAGGAATTCCTTTTCTACCCGGTTTTTCATTCATTCACTCACTCACTCAATTAATTCAACAAACTGAGCCGCGGCTCCATGCCAGGCACCGCACTAAGTACTGGGGAAACAGAAGTGAACAAGACCAGAGCTTCTGCTTCCCTGGGGCCCGTACACTTGTGGGACCATAAGACCAAAATGGAAGATGAGGCCCAGGGGACCTGAACATATCCCCATGATCTTCTGTTAGTTCATCTTACTCATTCTTAGGATGGACACTATAATTTCAAATTAAAATGAATTACTAATGTCTCACACCCAATCAACAGCGGCTGAATGCTTTGCTCTTGGACACGTGGCCATTTTGGACAAATTCTGAGAGGACTATAGGAAACTGCTACTGAATGTCATCTTTTTCCACTCTGGTAACAGCATTCCCCCCCCCCCACTGGTGACAAAGTGGCAGAAACTGCTCCAGGCCCAAAGCAGAATCAGACAGTAGCAATAAAATGGCCACCAACTTCACCCAAATATTCTCTATGGCCTGTGAAGTGTCCATAAGATGATCACACAGAAATCACTTGGCAGGGCTCACCAGCCCCTCCTTGTCACACTGCCAGGGCTTTGGGTTTGGTTGGCAGAGTCAAAAACAGTAGGAGATCTTAAGAAAAACTTGCCAACTCTTTAACACTGAGGATGAGAATTATTTACCTATCAGATTGGCATAAATGTCTCCTTCATTTTGCTCCATTCACCCGGATGCGTCATTTATGGGTACCTGTTCAGAAACCTGGAAGCAAATTAGTAAGCAGACAAAGGAAGCTTATTCACAAAAATGTGTTAACAGTCTTTAGATCTCTTATAAGAAAAACGTAACACAATCAAAGACGGTACCAAAGAGAATATTCACACCCTGAGGGGTCCAACCGCAAAAGGGAAAAACAAGGGCATTCACGTGGGACACGAGCTGACCCCGAATAATCTTTACTCATTCTTTGCATAGCTCATGGCTTTATACTTTCATATCAAACAAAGTACAAATTTGATGTTAAAATTTTAAAAAGAAGAAAAGAACAAGACTTGGCACGCCTTGGTGGGTATATGTACTAAAAGGTGGACTCTCATCAAAGAGTGTTAAAATTATTTGAAACCACTGTCCGATGGCAAGCACAGGCTGCTGCAGGATGGGAGGTGATCCGCCAAATACCATCAGAATACAAGATTTTAGGGATTTTGAAAGAAAAGCAAGTGATGATTCAGTGGCCACATCAGGAGTGCATGTTTTTTTGCATCAACAGATCTGTGCTGAAAATGAATCATAAAAACCCCGCTTGGTTGGGCATCAAGGGCTGCTTTTCACTGTGGTCCTGTGCACATGCCACATGATGTTCAGGGCTGGAAAAGTAGAAGAGGCTTGACCAGGCTCTCTTCCAGATCTCTCTGAAGTTCAGCACCTGTTTTTCCCAGCTCCTTGGAGGCTAGGACAGACGTGCACTTAAAGGGGATTATACTCGGTGCCCCAGAGAACAGCCACTGCTAAGCAGCCTGAGTATTTATTTACCAATAAACTTTGGCAGGCAGGATGGGGAGACCAAAAAAAAAAAAACCAACAACCAATAATTGGACTCCCCTGGAGGATGGTGCAAAGGAACCGTTATGGCTTGAGAGTGTGATAGCCCTGGTTTATATAAAGGATGTTACAAGTGTCGTCTAGAATATACATGGGGCCATTTGCACACGTGCTTCTGATGCCCTTCTCACATGATTACCTCCTGGCTGTATGATGTGGGGATCTCTCTGGTGACGCCAAAGGACCAGGCCCTCGGTGATCCCTATTTGCTACTCCTCTTCCCAACGACACCCAGCAAAAACCCAAAGCAAAAGAGAATCTTGAAGCTTTCTCATGGATTGAAAAAAAAAAAAAAAAATCAATGTTTATTTATGTCCTTTAAAATCTAGATCTCAGAGTGCCATGACAAATGTTTTTTATTTCTAAAATACGTGTTTTTAATAGGACTTGAGTTTGGACACATATTGGACCATCTGGAAAATTCTCTGGTATCTCCAGCAATTCATACATATCACACCCCTAAGAACCCCTAGTTTTAGTTTTAAAGCAAATCAATGCTTACATAATACTGCTTTACAATTATTAAATTATTTAGAATTTACAACACACTTCCAGATAACTTTATTTGATATCTTTATAACAACTCTAGGACGTGATTTATTACTATGAATATTATGAACAAACCAAAGATACTCCTCTAAAATTACAAGAGCCAGGACTCAAACCAGGCTCTCCACTATAAATTTCCACTGAATAGTTTTTAAGTATAACCAAATCCAATTTACTACAGATATGAAAATAACGCACATAAAGGCAAGCAATTAGGATGAAACCAACTTTGTTTGGCAAAGGAGTTGTGTTATCCATATACACAAATGGTGAGCTTGATTATGATTTTTCTAACCATGAACATCCATCAGATATAACTTTTATAATGTAAAGCACATGGTTTTTTTCTGTTCCACTTTTTCACATTTGGCAGAAATTAGAGCCTTAGCCTTCAGTACCAGAGTTAAAAGAACATTCAAACTTCCATAGCCTAAAATATCTTGCTCATAAAGTTCTTAAACGACAAGGTAAAACCTAAGCCAGAAACATCTTCATGTAAGTAATAAGGCAAATAAATCACTTACACGCACTCCCTACATTTTCCCCTCTGTGATGTGGCTAATGTGGTTAAATTAAGCCAGTTTTTTCCCTCCTACTCAACTGAGAAATGTCACCCAACAGTGTAAATTAATCAAACTAAATCCTTGTGAAGAAAGTAAAGCTTTGTGGTATTTGCAGATTCAGCTACTAGGTGTAACTAAAGTGGGTCCATAGCAACAATTGCACTGTGAGGCAAAGAAAATGCAATTAAGTTTGGAAAAAAAAAATTTAATAGATGGCTTAGGAATTTGGTAGCCTCTTTCACTTCTATCCAAATTTCTATTTGCATCAACAGGATTTCCCCCCCCCCCCCCCTAAATAACAGTAGCCACCCAAACTAGGTCAGTGTTAAAACTTCCCTTTTGCTTCAAAGAGGAGCTGAAATGTCTTACTCGGCACACGGTCCGTTCTCAACTCTCAGATTGGTGCCAAGCAAACTTTCTGTTTCAACCTGCTGGTCAGAGAGGATTATACTATGAATCCATGAAGGCACATCATCGGCTGAATTACGAAGTGGAAAGTTGTACACAAAGAGTTGTTTCCTCCGTGGTTTCTGAACACCTCCTGCTAAGCCTGATCCAACTCTGCTCCTCAAGTCGAACCTCACTCCCAGCCAGGACCATTGCCATGGGCTCTCAGGAGGGTTGGGGCTGGTGACCACCCAGAAGACAGTAGGGAGCCTCAACCTTCTCTAACCTGTAACCACTACAACATTCAAAAAAAAAACCTCACACCTACTTATTTCAGCAGCAGAATATAATGTGAAAATAGGAAGATGAGTAGAGTAATTTAATGTCTTGGGTATACAGACTCTTCATCCTTTTGCAGAGGAAACTCTTGATTCACTAGCTGTCAGAACCCAAGGGTTAAACATCTGTCTTTAACTTTGGCTTTTATCTTCATGCCAGAAGACAGGATTGGCTAATGATTTTTTATATTCCCTGTGATACAGGATGACTGGGGAAAGACAGGGAAATGCAAAGAGACAGGTACCAGGAATAGGATATTATTAATTGTTAATAATGAGACATTATTCGCTTGGGGAATGAATTAGGTATTTAGCCTGTGGACTTAGAATAGATAGCACATTCACCGATTACCAGAACCCCCAAGGCTTTCTAGGTGTTATTCATGGTACAGATGTGTACCTAAATTAAAGTGTTATTTTACAGGTTCCTCTGCTTTCACATAAAACTTCCTTTAAAGCCATGACAAGAATCCTGAGGTAGATAGACCAAGTTTTACCCAGCAATGGCATTGTTTATTTTCTGGAAGTCTTTCAAATGTAGCTAAAACACATGGAGTTAGTACTTCATGATGCATTTGAATATCACTTTATAATTTGCAAAACATTTTTATATAATTAGTCCTCAGAATTATTTGATTCCTAGAATCATTCTTTTTTCCTACTGGGATTCTTTTTTTAAGATTTGTTTATTTATTTGAGAAACAGAGAGAGAGAGAGAGGAGGGGCACAGGGGAAGGGGGAGAGAGAATCTCAAGCTGACTCCCCACTGAGCAGAGCCCGACACGGGGCTCAATCCAGGACTCCGAGATCATGACCTGAGCTAAAGTCGGATGCTTAACTGACTGAGCCACCCTGATGCCCCTTTCCTACTGAGATTCTTTTTTTTTTTTTTTAATTTTATTTATTTATCTGATAGAGAGACAGAGAGCACAAGTAGGCAGAGCGGCAGACAGAGAGAGATGGAGAAGCAGGCTCTCCCCTGAGCAGGGAGCCCAATGCGGGACTCAATCCCAGGACCCTGAGATCATGATCTGAGCCAAAGACAACGGCTTAACCGACTGAGCCACCCAGGCACCCCTCCTACTGAGATTCTAAATCAAAGAAGTCTGACTCCCACTCCTGAATCCCTCGTTCTGCTATGTACAATTAAAACATTTTTCTCCTCTTTTCACTTTTAACTGTGCTTTCTTGACCTTTAGGAAGAGAAGACACATCACTGAATATCTGGCCACTATCAGGGTTCTACTCAGAAGCACCATGCAGGGTGTGTACTGCTACCATTCATTTGGTCCACCTTTTGCCCCTTCTGCAAGTCATGGGGCATGCAGCCACCATGAGTCTTTTAGAATGATGACCTGATGGTCCAAACTGCTCTAGTAATGAAGAAACAGAACTAGGCAGAGGATGCTAGGACATTGGAGGGGAGATGGTTTGGTTTTCTCTTTTTAATCAAGAAAAGAAAACATACACTCATTTAAAAAATGGAATGAACCAAGGGCACCTGTGGATGGCTCAGTCAGTTTAGTGTCCAACTCTTGATCTCAGCACAGGTCTTGATCTCAGAACCGATCAAGCCCTGTGTTGTGCTCCACACTGGGCATGGAGCCTATATATATATATATAAATAAATAAATAGTAAAGATGGAATGAACCAGAAAAGCACAATCCCTTCATATTCAGATAAATGAGATTCTTAGCTTAATTCTGTGGGTAGTGACATGATATCCATTATACTATCAGAATAAAATATGGGGGGAAAAGGATTAACATTTTCAAAAGACAATGTTATAGAAAAGATCCCATTTATTTATTTATTTTTTTAAAGATTTTATTTATTTATTTGACAGAGAGAGATACAGCGAGAGAGGGAACACAAGCAGGGGGAGTGGGAGAGGGAGAAGCAGGCTTCCCACCAAGGAGGGAGCCCGATGAGGGCTCAATCCCAGGACTCTGGGATCATGACCTGAGTCGAAGGCAGACGCTTAACGACTGAGCCACCCAGGCGCCCCGAAAAGATCCCATTTAAACTAGGAACAAAAGTTATAAAATGCCAGTAATAAACTTAATAACAAACATAAAAGAGCTGTGTAAGAAAAGCACAAAGATTTATTGAAGGTCCTACAAGAAGAGCTGATGAAGACAGACACCATGTTTGTGGATAAAAAGACTCAGTTATAGAAATACTCACCTTCTCAAACTGTTCCAGAGAGGCCACGCACTGCAATTTCAGTTCTTTTTTTTTTTTTAAATAAAAGATTTATTTATTTATTTGACAGAGAGAGACACAGCGAGAGAGGGAACACAAGCAGGGGGAGTGGAAGAGGGAGAAGCAGGCTTCCCACAGAGCAGGAAGTTCAATGTGGGGCTCAATCCCAGCACCCTGGGACCATGTCCTGAGCCGAAGGCAGACGCCCAACCTACTGAGCCACCCAGGTGCCCCTGCAATTTCAGTTCTAGAGAGATTTTGTTTTGAAACTTTGACATGATGATCCTAAATTTTATCTGCAATAGTGAATGAAGGTGAACCACCAAGAACTCATTTAAGAAGAAATACAATTAGGCAGGTCCTGCCTAATAAAAAAAAACATATTCTAAAACTAGAGGAACCGCACAGTATGGTATTGGGGGTCTGGCTCAAGATTAGAGAAAAGGATCAGTGGACTAGAAGAGGCCAGAAACAGAATACAGATGAGAATCTAATAGAGGATAAAGGCGGCACTTCAGAGCAGAGGATGAAGAATGCATTCTTTAACAAATTTGTTTTTAGAACCATTATTTAAATATCCATTTGGAAAAAGTTCCAGGGGGTGTGGTCTCTCGCATCAGAAAAGTAAATTTTAGAGGATATAATGAGCTAAACTTTAAAACTACATAAAAGTTCTAGAGAAAATATGCGCATGATTGTGTAATTTGGGGGTAAGAAAAACAATCTAGGAAAGACCCCCGCCCCACCCCCCCAAAAAAGACCCAGTGCTTAGGATACAACACCCACACTGTTTGCAGTTCCACAGACCTGTAGAACAGTGGTTCTCAAGCTCTCAGGAATCACCCAGAACGCTTGTGAAAACCAGATGCCTAAACCTCACCCAAAGCTCCTGAAAACCACCTCCCCAGGTGGACTGAGACCCCGCCATGTTTTGGAGGCCTCTGCTCTAGGGCACAACACCACAGCGGGGAGGAGGCCGAAGGCTGCTAGAGCCTTGCCATGGCTAAAGGACCCAAGTGATGTTCACCCAGAGGTTCCTCTTTTATAACGTCCCCTGGGAGCTAGTTTCCCTTTTACAGAAGAACTCAGATGCAAATATACTCCCTGTCCCTCCCCCATTCCCTCGCAAAAAAAACAAAAACAAAAAACAAAAAACAAAAAAAACCCAAATCTCCTAAGTTCAGTAGCTCACTGCAGCACCGCAAATATATTTCCTGACTGATTTGCATTTGATGTTGCACCAACCTATGGCATAGTCAACCATTCTTAAATATCTACTCCTAACCCCAAACCTCAACCCTGGCTGTTTTTAGGAATCACGCAGGAAATTTTGAAAGGTAATACAGTTGAATCTCACCCCAGGAACTCTGATTTTCAAATGGTCGTGGATGGAGTCCAGAGACTGACATTTTTAAAAGGTCCACGGGTGCTTCTAAACAAGATAGAGACCACTGGCTAGTGTCCGAAACAAGCCCTGCCCTTCAGAGGTCCACATCTTAGTGAGACATGGAATCCTGAGTGTTCTACAACCAGGGAGACCAGGATGCGTGAGGGGAGGACATTTTAAACAGGTGCCATGGACATATAGAAGAGGAAGGGGTCTGGGAAGCCTTGTTGGAGGGGATGGGATCTTGTTGAGCCTAGATAAGCCTTGGGCGGGGGGGCACCCAGGCAAAGGAGGGAGAAAAAAGGATCATTAGAAACCTTAGTTGGTTAGTAATTAATTAATTATTATGGTGAACATCTAAGTATGCCTCATTTATTATTTCTACTTGCAACTGTCATTTTCTAACAGAGTATTTTGTCTTGTTAATGAAAAGGATATAATCATGGGTTTAGCATGCTTCTAGACAAGGCTGTCCTTCCTCCAGCCCAGGAGGAAGGCAGAAAAGGGTGTCTTTCCCCACTTCGAAGTAATGCACTTCGAACAATTTACCATATACAAAAGGCTGAATTGAACTCGCTCTACTCAGAAAATTCTAATGCAATAAGCCTTCTTTAAATTACCCAGCCAATTCTGGAGGAGGGTGATGAGAAATTTTGCCAAGAATTTTTCAAATAGGCAAGCCACCCTGCCCAAATTCAATGAATTCACTACTAATTCATTTCATTCTGTGATTTCTCTTCTCTGCCATTCATCCCTCCCCAAACTAGTAAGACGTGAACATTTGAAGCTGAGCAGGTCAAGCAGAGATGTGTCTGTTTTCTTGAAACATTTCTAACCCTACTCAATTGATTCCAATTTTGATGGCTTTCTCTTAACAGGTTAACACAAGGTTGTTGGAAGAATCTTTATGTAATAACTGTATCAAGAAGAGTTGCCTCCGGGTTGGGGGGGGGGGGGGGGAGGCCAGAGAGCCAGAAAGGAGGGGCATATAGTACAGAGCTTCAACTGTGATAGGGTTGTGATACTTTGCATGTCACCATGACTGTATTCAAAGCATTTTAATATTCTTATTAATACTCAATCCAGCACCACTAGAAAAGAGAATGCAGACTATTCTTACTTCCTTTTTAGAAAAAAAGAAATTGAAGTACAGAGTTAAATAATTTGTTCTACTTGGTTTCAGGAAACACAGGGGGAGAAAACCTATTTCCTGATCACCAGGCAGGCTCCTGCCTTCCACTCAGAGTGGAACAGACCCACTCTTGCTGCGTCCCATGGCTCCTGATGCACCTTCAGACAAGGAGGATACACTGAGTCACAATGGCATTGACTTTTACTCACTATGATTGTACCTGTAATTACTGGAGAAATGCGAGTTCCGTGGATGGAGCAGAATGAGAAGGAGGGACATAAAATTCAGAAGGACAAAGCTTATAGCATCCATCATTTCAACAAACTGTAGATGATGCAAAGAGAAACCAGATGATGCAGTACGTGCCCTGAGGACGCATGCATTCCTGAGGGGAGGGGTGCCTCACCCACAAGCAAGCATTGTACCCAACCCAGGTGCCCTTAGAAGAGCTGCCAATGACCTGGGAACAAGGAGGGCAGGCAGGGAAATGTGCAAAGGCCAAAGGGAAAGATGGTAAATTCTGAAGAGGATAAAGAAATGTAAATCCTTTCTGACCTTGAGGGGCTTATAATCTATCTGTACAGTACGACTCACACACAGACAGATCGCATGGCAAGAGTACGTATAATTGGGTACCAAATAAATAACTCCATTGACAAGGGCTACGATTTGAAGAAGGAACTAATTCAGTGAGCTAAATCAAAAGCTTCCAGGAAATGAGCCTTTATGTGGGCCTCAGAGGATTCTGATAAATGGCAAAAAGGGAAGGGAGGCCAGTCATGAAGAATGGCCTGACCAAGGAGTGAATTCTAGCCCGACTATAAAGCATGGACATGAGAATCAGTTCATTCATTTGTTCAATCAATCAGTATTTATTGAGAACCTATTGTGTGCTGGGGCGCCTGGGTGGCTCAGTCGGTTAAGCGTCTGCTTTTGGCTCAGGTCATGATCTCAGGGTCCTGGGATGGAGCCCTGAAGTTGGGCTCCCTGTTCAGTGGGGAGCCTGCTTCTCCCTCTCCCTCTGCCTGCGGCTCCCCCTGCTTGTGCTCTCCCTCTCTGTCAAATAAATAAAATCTTTAAAAAGAGAGAGAGAGAGAACCTATTGTGTGCAGGCACTGTGCTAGGAGCCATCAGCAGGGACAAGGCATTCAGGCTGCCCCACGGGAATTTATATATTTCAGAAGGACTACTATAAAATAAGAATTGGACAGGGACAGCCTGAAAGAGATTTGAGACAGTACCACATTTTGGCCTTTAGCCTATTTTCTGTAAGAGCGCAGAGTTTTTGAGTAAGAGTGACAGGTGCAAACTGTATTACCAGGAAAATGATTCTGGCAATGCTGTTTCTGTGAATGACAGGGGCAAGACAGTGAAGATCACTTAGGAAACTCTTGTGACAGTCCCAGCGTAAGACAATGCAGATTCAAACCAGCTGGGAAAAGGAGGACCCACTCACAGGGCTTGGGAACCAGCAGGAGTCTGGAAGGGAGGAGGACAGACAAAGACCCAGACATCTCCAGTCTAGATGTCTGAGGAAATACTAAAAGGAAAACCAGTGAGTAAGACAAGGTAAAGGGGACACTTTCTCTAGCCCTGGTATTGGAATGTTCTGGAGGCCAGGCTCTCTTCAACGACCTTCTCTATTTTTGTGCTATTGATATTCCCACTCTGGATCTCTTTCTCTCTCTCCAGCCTGACAAAATCTGTTCTCGGGTGGCTGTAGAAGGTTTGATAGAGTAGTTCACAGTGAGGTGCTATATTAACCGACCAACATTTTATCCGGAACAATGCAGCAGCTCAGAGTGACCAGTAATGGTAAAGCTTGGCATTGACCGTAGCCATGGAGGAGCCGTTCCGGGCAGAGGGCTTTCCAAGCATGGTGGAGACAGCCACCGACTCCACACATCTGACTCCAGAACTGCCTTGGACAAAACTTTCCATCCGTCCCCCTCCTGAACATTGCCCTATCATTTCTGCTTCAGTGAGATAATTAGAGAGAATTGATTGGTTTCATCCCTGTCCTTGTCCTTGTAAGATGGTATCTTGGAGGACAACCACCAGACTTCCTCTGGGGACATGTTTCATGGTGTGTTACCTTGGCTTGGGCCATAGAGTTCCTGGGGAGCTCTTTAAAATGCAGATTCAGGGGGCAGCTGGGTAGCTCAGTCGTTGGGCATCTGCCTTCAGCTCGGGTCGTGATCTCAAGGTCCTGGGATCGAGCCCCACGTCGGCCTCCCTGCTCGGCTGGAAGCCTGCTTCTCCCTCTCCCACTCCCCCTGCTTGTGTTCCCTCTCTCGCTGTGTCTCTCTCTGTCAAATGAATAAATGAAAAAAAATAAATAAATAAAATGCAGATTCAGAATCCGTAGACTGGGGGGGGCGGTGCGGGGACGGGACACTGAAGGTCTGTAGTTCTCGTAACATCCCAGGTGTACCCTATGCTGCTGGCCCAAGGACGCACAACTTGAACGTGAGTGTGTACAGGAGTAGACAACTCCTCTCCACAGCAGACCTTCGATTCAGGTGACCCTGCATTTAAAGCCCTCCTCTGCCACTTTTCAGATGGGTGAGCCTGAGCAGGTTACCTAATCCGTGTATTCTGTTTCCCCGTCTGTAGGAAGAAAACTAACACCTACCTCAAAGGAGGTACAAATGCAGGACAATACAGAGTGGGTCCTCGGTAATCGTTCATTCCAATAACAGATTTCTCTTCTCCTCTCTTGGATGCTGTGAAAAACTGTTAAATTTACAGAGGCATACTCCCACAACAAAAGGGAAGGTCTCCGGAGGGAGTTACTGAGAATGCCAACACACCAAATACCTTCAGAAACTAGAAAAGCCACTGAAAACTTTTATCATCATGTAACCCTGCATAATTACAAACACATCCAAAAATAGCATGATCCTGTATTTGTCTGAGTGATTTATAACATCAAGATCTCCTACATGATTTCCCAGCTCTGAATTTCCATCCTCCAGTTTGTAGGAAAGAAAGCATTTTTTTTTAAGATTTTATTTATTTACTTAAGAGAGAGGGAGAGAGTAGGAGTGCTGGGGGAGGGGGAGAAGGGCAGAGGGAGAGGGAGAAGCAGACTCCTCGCTGAACGTGGAGCCCGATGCGGGGCGCTCAATCCCAGGACCCTGAGATCATGACCTGAACCGAAGGCAGACATTTAACTGACTGAGATCCCCAGGTGTCTCGGGAAGAAAGCATTTCAAGAGGCCTGGATACCTGATTTAACCAACCTCAGTGTATTTGAGCTTCTTCAACCTTCCCTTGCAAGACTCTTCCCTTTCCCAAAGTCAGATTTCGCCCAGCACTGAGAATTATTGTCCTAGTGCATTATAAAGTTTTTTGATCCCAAATGTGTCATTTACATGAAACTTTAAAAAATGCATTTACTACATGAACCAGAATAGTCTCATATTTAGAATTCTTTGTCATGGGTGAAGAAATAAACCTTCTCTACATTTCCACATTTTGAAAATCAAACCACAGCTCTGTAAATGCACAGTTTTTGTCAGGCTAAATATCAACATTCCTTTGCATGCATTAATCTTTTAACCCCCAAAACTCAAGTATGTGAGCCAAGTGAACATAACTGCATAAATATCAGGCTCCAAAATAATCTACTGCATGTTGTATAGACATAGTGCATTTGATTTCTTTTTTAAATCTCTCCCTTTCACTTTCTCTATCCCGTACCCAGAAAAACTATTAAAGAAAGCCACACCTATCACTAAAAGCTAACCAACATTTCAAAAAAACATTAGGAGCAAACGTTAAGAGCCATTCAAAACCAAAGGAAATGCCAAGACACTCAAAAAAAAAGTTCTACTCTGAATGCAAATGAAGCTACCGGAATTGGTGGGGAGCAGAATAAACAAAACAATTAAGCCATTAGCATGTCTCCTTGGAGACCAACTGGCCTTTGTCGGAGGGCAGAACCAGATCCCACTCGGGCAGGTGAGTGGTTAGTCCACTAAGGAAAGAAAAAAAAAAAGGCAATAAATTCTCCTCTTTAAACCTGAACAGTTAGAAACTTGGTCAGGTAATAATTTTACATTCTGATGGTCCACATAGCTGAACAAGGAAAACTTTCTTATCCTCTCTGGTAGTGATCTTTTTCTATCACCAAAAGCAGCCTAACCACCACCCTGCAACAGCGAAGAAAAGCCCAAAAGTGAGGTCACAGGTCACACCTGATTTGGAATGGTTCCCTTTAGAGTTGGAAACTTCGCCTCAAAGAGCCTGGGTGAATTTTGCTTCTATGTCTGCTTGGAAAGAGCAGCACTACCCCTTAGAGGGGCAAGTTGGGACTGGTTGTGTGGCCTCAGGCAAACCTGTAACCTCCTTGGGTCCCAGTTGAAGGAGGGTTGTAATAAAGAGAGTGAGAGTCAGATACAGAAGCCACTCCAGCCCACCAGCTTCCCTCTGCCGTCTCTGCCTTCCAGGAGCTGAGCTGAAGTTGCTAATATCCTGTTCTATTAAAAGAAAACTCAAAAGGAAGCTTAAAACTCAAAAGGTTTTATCTGAGGGGGGCTATTCTTATCTTTGAAAAACATTTCCAGTTTACAATTAGTTAATTGTCTACTTTAATCCACCGGCTCTCATCAATCACTCACTCATTGGAGGCTGCAAGGCCATGGCCAAGTTGCCCTGGACGGCTTTCAGCTCTCCCTGAATTTTCGGTCTAGTGGGGAACAACAGCGTGGTTCCATTCGGCAAAGCTGCTGATTCTACCACGTGCCAGGCATTTTGCCAGGTGATGGAAACACAAAAATGAATGTGACACGGTGTCCCCTTAAGGAGTTTATAGCCTAGTCATGATGTGGGAAACAAAGGCAAAAGAAAAACTAATTTCCTTACTACTTAGAGCCCGTTCACAAGTCCTTAAAACAGGCAGTGACATTCTTCCAGGAACTCCGGCTGCCTCGATGTTAATGCTTTGCTAAGGGCAAAAGGCGATCTTAGCCTGACCCCCTGGATCCTGTAAATCTACTTTAACATGTAAAAATTCCTTTGGAAACTCCCTTTGTCTCTACCCCCCAAGATACATGTTGGCAATCATCCCCCAAGCATATGGCCCACTGATATACATCTGAAGGGCCTCGTGACTAAAGGTTTTATTAGACAGTAATAAAAGACCTTTTCCTAACAATAACTAGCCCCTCAAGGTCCTGGAAACCTTGCTTCCAAAATTCCTTAGAGACTTAACGCTATTCCTAACCCCTCCCAACTTGAAGGTACATAATGGGCCAATCCTCACGACCCCAGAGCAGCTCTTTCTGCCCACGGGTCTTGTCCCCGTGCTTTAATAAAACCACCTTTTTGCACCAAAGACATCTCAAGAATTCTTTCTTGGCAGTCGGATTCGAACACTAACATGTTTCCTACATCAGTAGGACTAGGACAGGACAATAAACAAGTATTTAATAAGTTAATATCACTCCAAACCTCCCATTGGTAGGAGGGCCCCAACTGACCTTGCCTGTCTCGACTCTGCTACTCCTGGTCTCTAAGCCACTCAAAAATCTTACTCAGAATGTTCTAACTGGTGATCCTACGTATCTTTCCAGACCCCACCAGTTATGCAGACTTCTCCCCTTTCTTCCTGCCTTACCTTGGAGGCCATTTTTTTAATTCTCTGGAGAGCTTAGAATACCTCACCCCATCCACCTGGGGCCAAGTGTGGAAAACATACTCCAGAAAGCTCAAAAAGTCCAAGTCTGCCCATTCTGTTAGTTGATGAGTTCCAGCCCAAAGATTTCATGAGGACAGTTTGAATTTACCAGTATTTGGATTACCTGTGAATTTTAAACATCTGAATTCAACCTGTCCTCCAAAACCACAAGCAACTAAAAAAGAAAGCATATTGTCTGCTTCAAAATCCCATTTCAATTCCTTCAATCCCCTCTTCCATCTGTGTCTCTGCCTGGTTCCTGAAACATCACACTTGTGAAGGTCACTGGCAAAAGATACAATAGATTCCATTTTCTGGGAGAACTATCTTTCTTCCCAGATTCCGAAACAGCTGGGGGGTGGGGGTGGGGGGGTGTTTGCCCTGGTTTTATAGTTGGCTGGTGAGTGAAGACAGGTACGATGGGCAGACTGATTCTCCTGCCTTCAGTGAATGAACGGCTCCGCTTTCAGGTGCCCTTTTAAGCATCTTTATCCTCCTCCCTCTGTCCTCACCATTCCATCTCTCCAGAGGCAAGGTGAATGAAGTGAGGAGTGATACAGGCATCAGACAACTTCATCGTTCCCACTAAAATCAAAGGCTCCGGTGACATTTGAATCACAGGGTGCCTTTCACTGCCTCACCCCTCCCTGTTTCACTCCATGAGCTGAGTAACCAAGAGCAGGAGTTTATTGGTGTGGATTTAACAAGCGCTACAGTAGATAGGCAGTTCTTCCCTCTCTCTACTCAAAATAAAGACCAAGGTGGCGGTTTTAAAGACTATACTCACACACAGCAAAAGGAAATGCAAGCATTTTTCCCCAGTACGTTTAAAAATAGCACTGGGGGCGCCTGGGTGGCTCACCTGGTTAGGCCTATGACTTCAGCTCAGGTCATGATCTCCAAGTCCTAGGATCAAGCCCCACGTGGGCACTGTGCTCAGTGGGGAGCCTGCTTCTCCCTCTCCCTTTACCCCTGCTCGAGCTCATGCTCTTTCCCTCTCTCTCACAAATAAATAAATAAAATCTTAAAAAAAAAAAAAGTGCAAGTATTGAGAAAGTCATATAGCACTTAGGCTTATCTCAAACCTTCTTAAAAAAAAAAAAAAAAAAGCACTGTACACCTAGTAAGACAAATCACAAAATGAGGTAGTAGGATACAAAGATGAATAAGGACTCTACTTGAAAAGTGAGCGGAAGAGAAGATAAATGGCACATAAACAATCATGAAATCTTTTGAGATAGACAGCCATGGGATTTTGAAGATACCTTCCAACTCTGAGACTCAAGAAGGTGGAATTGGGACTGGCCTAAAAGGAGCGTTAGACCATTGGGATGGGGAATTAATTGTGGCTAAACATCAGCCAAACTGAGAACATACAAGAGACACAGCAAGTAGTTGGACCTGGCCAGGCAATCCAGGTAACAGGTGAAACAAAAAGGTAAACTGAAGCAACACTGCAGAGGTCGAATCCATAGGACTCAGCAACTGGTGGACTCTTTCATTCGCAACATCTTATTATTTAGAGTACATAAAATACACCTTTGCCACCTGACGCTGACATACAACTGCTGCAAAAACTGAAGACTGACATCGCCCCAAACAAAGATGACAGTGCCTATTGTCTCTGTAGACCAGATAACGTTTGACATGCTGGCGCTCCACAGTCCCTGGAGAGGTGCTAAGCAGGCTTCCACCGAGAACAGGAAAGAGGGCTGCGACCAAGGTGGGAGGAGAAAGCTGCCCTTCTTGTGGCGGCCTTAATTATGTGTCTCACTTCTGGGCAAGTGCAAACTATGTTTCCTGCCTTCTCCAACCCTTTTGCATCTAGAAAGGCAAGAACCTCATGAGGAAAGAACAGGACACCAGATAGAGGATGTGGTCGGGGCTTGAGTCAGGGGAGAGAAAGAGCTAGAAGGAAGAGGCTATCCGAGCTCCAATTTTTTTTTTTCCTACACCCCAAGCCCTAGTCCTAGATAATAGAAACAGAGCACAGAAATCTGCTCAACCATCCAGTCACTGGAACCCAGCAATTTCCTTCTCATTATATACCCTCAATTAATATTAATTTTATAATTAATAATAAATCCTTACCAGGAAAATAAGGAGCTTTCAATGATTTACATAAAGTTGAAACCTTATGCCCTTGATTTACATTTGAAGTCTATATTGGAGGTAGAGACTTCTCTTTGTGATCACTGGAGAATTTAAAAGCATTAAAAATATAAGACCAATGCTGTGACTCTGTTTTTATGCTTTATTTTTATTTTTTAATTTTTAAAAAAGATTTTATTTATTTGTCAGAGACAGAGAGAGCGCACAAGCAGGGGGAGCGGCAGGCAGAGGGAGAAGCAGGCTCCCCACTGAGCAAGGAGCCTGATGCAGGACTGGATCCCAGGACCCTGGGATCATGACCTGAGCCCAAGGCAGACGCTTAACTAACTGAGCCACCCAGACGTCCCTTTATGCTTTATTTTTATTCTGAAAAATCAAGTTAGTTGCCAAAAAATAATACCTACCATTACCTCACTGTAACTTACATTGGTTTAGGGTCTATGGGAATCTTAGCAAAAAATCTAACTTACCACTTTCCACCTCCCTTTTCTCTAATGCTTTATTATGTTTGCTTTTCAAACTTTTCAAGTAAAAGCAGGTTTAGGACCAAGATCCCTGGATTGTGGCTCAAGAGAAAGAGACGTATAACTCTAAGGCCACCTCTTCTATTAATTTGCCAGGTGACCTTGGTCAGGCTATTTAAATTCTTTGGACCTTAGAGGGTCCTCTGAGGAGGCCATGGACCACTTTGGGGATTTATGACTCTTCTTCCCAGGAAAAAATGCACATATGAACATGGACACAAACTTAAGCAAACAATTTCATGGAACCCCCAAGAAATCTCCAGGATATTTCCTATCCTGACAGTCTACATTTAAAGGCCTCGGAGAGTTGAAAGAAACAAGTATTTGTAAAGTCATCACCATGATGCAGGCATGTGGAAGAAGGAATGAAGAGACCAATAACCACGAACTGGTTCTACCAATCCTACCTAATCATATAGTACCTGAGTAGAGCTAGGACTGTAGGGTAGGGAGCCACCCCTGTCCTGCAACCCAAGACAAAGTATGCTGAGAAATCATTTCTCCATACTCCTGCAGATGAAATGGGGACAAGTATCAGGAAGACTGCCCAAGGACCGGAGATATCTACATTATTCTATAAAACAAAGCCCCTACTGTTAGAAGTCAAAGGGAATTACCAAAGAGTAATTAGTGCCAAGAGCTGAGTTTTGCTTATTTAAAAGCCAACCTAATACAGAGATAGGATAAAAGGATATCTAAAATTTGCTCCAACATAAACCAAGGGAAAGTGAGAATACAGAAAACACGATTGGAATGATTATATGCCAATAAATTAGACAACCTAGAAGAAATGGATATATTCCTAGAAACACACAACTTAACACCAAATCATGAAGAAATAGAAAAATCTAAACTATTAGTAAGGAGATTGAATCAGTAATCAAAAACAGCCAAACAAAGAAAAGTCCAGGACCAGATAGCTTCACTGATAAATTCTACCAAATATTTAAAGAAGCATTAATGCCCCTCTCAAACTCAAAAATGAAGGAGGAAGGAACACTTCCAAACTCATTTTACAATACCAGAATTACCCTGATACCAAAACCAGACAAGAACACCACAAGAAAATTACAGGCCAATATCCCTGATGAACACAGATGCAAAAATCCTCAACAAAATCCTAGCAAACCAAATTCAAAAATACAGTAAAATGATAACACACCAAGATCAAGTGGGATTTATTCCACAGATTCAGGGATGGCTCAACATCCAAAAGTCAATCAATATGATACACCCCATTAACAAAATGAAGAAAACAAGATCAGCCATGAGTTGCGAAGTTTGTTGACGTTGGGGGATGAGTTTTCTCTCCATTTGTGTAGTTTAATTTTTTCCATTTAAAACGAGAGGGAGAAAGAGAGAACGTCAAAGTGAAAGATCCATGGGTTAATGGATTTTTGAGAACCGTGTCCAAAGCTAAGTTAATCCTCGATTCACATCTTGTTGGGGAGCCCACAGACAGCACAGTCTGTGGCTCACAGAATATGGACTTGACATGGGGTTATTTGGGGCACCATCTTACAGTCCAAAAGACATGACTTTCAACCAAGACAAAAAAGTATTTTTGTGTGTGTGAAGCAAGTCTTTGTCCATGGCAAAGCTCATATGCTGGCTGAGAAGGCAGAATTAGGCAGCAAGCAGTTACTGTCCCCACCTGTTCCAAACAGTATTCTACCCTTCTGTCCAACAAGCCATCCAGCCCCGTCTGGTTTGGCATGATTCACTGCACTCTCAGTTCGGACTTCCTTGTAAAATACTTGTTATTTTCACAAAGCTCCCTTTAACAGATAGAAAATTATTTTTCTTCTGGTTGTTAGCTTCTGCTTTTACTTGTTTTCTCCAACAAAAATAGCAATTGAAGATCATACCGAGTCTCCATAACGCAAAAGAACTGCAGTTCCAATTCCTCGTGCTTTGGGAAAATAGCAATGGATCTATCAGGAGCCATGGGGGCTTCGGCCTTACACAGAGGTTCAGAGAGGGTCAGCCAGGAAAAAACAGAAGCTGCCACTGAGTCTATTCCTGCCTCTGCGTATCCACCCAGTTAAGGCAAGCTGAAAGAAAAGGTTGAGGGTGGGAACTGTCACTGAGCCCTCAGGTGGTCCTCTCCCACATTGACTCTGGGCTTGGCCAATGGGACAACAGCAAGCACGATGCAAGCTGAGGTTTAAAAAAAAAGTGTGTGCTGGGGCTTGCTTTCTCTTTCACTGTCCTTGGGAACCCGGTGTCCACTACTATGTAAACAAGCCAGGACTGGTCAGTTGTGAGAACGGATACATGGCCAAGTCATCTCCACTGCCCCAACTGAAACTGTGCCAGCGATCTGATGTGGGAGTGAGGGCATCCTAGATCATCCATCCCTAGTCAGGCTATCAGCTGACCACAGGGATCTGAGGAGCCAGTCCAGCCCTCAGCTGTCCAGCCCATGCACAAATCATGAGAACTAGAATAAATGTTTATTACTTAAACTACCAAGTTTGGGGTGGTTTATTGTACCAAAAGCCAGCTGACACAACAGGGCAAGAAAAGGTGACTAATGTACTGAACATCCTGGGATGCAACCCCTAATGACCCTTTACATAACACTCAGTGGAACTTAATAATGATTTGATTGTATGTCAACTGTCATTAAAGTAATCTGACATAGATCCACAATTGACCATACTCCCTAATATTCATCTCAACACAATGTTTGCTACAACTCTTGGAATGAAATCGTATGGGCTTCAGAGGTTTATAAACCTCCTAAAATTATATGAAGAATTGTATGTTTATGTGTCTTAATTGGAAAAAGATGTTAAAAATATGGAGAATAACATAAGTATCTATACACACAATGGTCAGAATTAACGATACTATTTTATTGTATTCGCTAATATATAAAGCAAATGAAACATTACCAATAGTGTTAAAGTTAGTCAATTGACCCCATTCTTCTCCCTTTTCTCCATCCTTTTTTTTTTTTAATTAATCTCTACACCAAAGCTGAGGCTTGAACTCACAGCCCTAGGATCAAGAGTCAGACTCTCTACCAACTGAGCCAGGCCAGGAAGGCCCTCTCCTTCCCTCTTTAGCAGCTTGAATTTGATCTTTCCAGTCCATTGATTTGTATTGTAAAAGAATATATACATAAATATATATATGTATGTATGAATATATATCCCCAATGTATATAATTTTGTGGGTTTTAATTTTTCTTAAATGATTTTTATTATATGTATCTTTCTACAACTTGCCTCTTCACCAAACACTATTTTTGTGAGATCTATCCATATTGATACCTATTATCAATAAGTTGCATGTAGTTAGGCATCTCCCTACTAAAGGACATTTAGATTATTCTTGTTTTTGGTTTTACTATTACAAACACTGTTGGGACAGGTCAATAGCTTACAACATATTTTCAGAGGACCTCAGGACACCCCCAAATATTAGCAATCTCTGACAATCTGATGGGGGGAAGTTGAATTGCTATCGTTTTGTAGACATATTTCTGCATTTGAGCGTTCGCAAGTCTCGGAGGAAGTCATCTTTATTTAGACTCTAAAATAGCTCAATAGATGCTTCTACATTTCTAACAAAGGTCTGCATCTACTTGGGACACTTTTGTTGGTGCTGAAAAGTCCTACAATTAGACAATGATACTGTCCAAATCATTCTATTGCCAAGAAATGTTATGCTAAGTTGCTGTCAACATCAAATGCTGGTCATACCAATTAAATCACTAAGAGACTAATGATATGGTATCCTAATTTTTATTTGTTTTCTGTCATGTACAAGAACTAACAGGCTAGATTTTTTTGTGGTTATCTTGTTTTCTTTATTTTCTACCTTTTAATCTAATTGAGGTCAGAGAGCTTTCTAGCAGGACTTTTACTTTTCCACTTATTCCCTGTGTGATATCATCCAGTACCCAAACTTTGTGATATGCAAAGTCCCAAGACAAGGAAATTAAAGCCCAGACCCTTACTGCTCATAATAGGCAATGTTCTTGGGTCTAAATTATCCCACTTTGGTACTACTGAGTAAAATTAACTAAGAGAGATTATTTTTTAATCAACCTTGCCTTCCCTCATAAGTATGTGAAATGATTAAGAGTGATACAGATACCTGGATTCAGAAATTTCAAATTAGAAATAATTTACGCAATTGCTTGTGAAAGAGCATAAAATTAACAGACCTGGTTCATTACATACAAGTTGTAGGTCCCTGAACAGTTCTCTTTCCCTTGCTACACTTCGGTTTCTTAGCTATAAAATGGCAAGAAAAACCATCATCGATGCAAGGGCGAAATGAACTCATCACAAAATGAAAGCTCTTTGTTATCATTCCTCCATTAGACTGTGAGCTCCTCACAAACAAGGCGGTGCTTAATTCATCTGTGATTTCCCAGTGGCTGCCACCATATTTGGTAAGGATTCCTACATATTAAGCATGTATGGTATAACCTCTTTTGCAACTACTGTTGTCTTTTCCACTTTGGGTTCAAAGCTCTCCAACTACTTGCGTTCTCTGATAAGACCACTCATACTTGTTAAGTTGGCCAGAGGCCTGAGCACCCACTGGTGTCACACATTTGAGTGCCAACACCATAATCTATGGAGAACACCAATAGCACCCACCTGTGAGCGAGGACTTGGGAGTGTGGATGTGGAGTGTTGCCCAAGCCTGCATGTCCTGCTTCCGACTCTGCACCAGAGAGGGGGCTACATGTCTCAGGAGCAACAGGAGGCTGAGCAGTTCATTACTGACCCGAGTGGTCCCACGGGGTTCAGAGAGGGTCTCCCCAGGACATAGCTCTGGAGGCAAAGTCTCTACACAGTTATGACAGGTTGGATAATCAGGCTACATGGAAATTATCATACTACCACCTAAATATGATAAACATGCTTACCAAGGAAAAGAATTTATAAAATAGGTGGGAAAATACTGAGCCCAAATTGTACATTTGCCCCACAATTACAACTACAGAAAAATGATGTGCATTTGGATAGGCTGAAAGGAAACCCAAAGACATGAAAATAATTACTGTTAGGGTAGCAGTATCATGGGTGAATTCTTCTAAATTTATTTCTTAGAATCTTTTAAAGTTGATACATAATGAATCAAAAATAAATGACCTTCCATCTCCAAGCAGGCTTTTTTGAAGGAAAGAAATAAATGGTCATGTCTAGACTCTAAGGAAATAGACCCTAATCCACCGCTACGGTTTGGAGGGAAAAGCCTTCTTAGATTGGGATCAGAAAACCTGGATCTTGGCACTGGCTCAGCCAAATCCTCTCTCTAAGGTTTCAGAAGTCATTTAACCTAAACCTCTCTGAAATCCACCAAAAGGATTTAGGATAGAATTCTTTTTTTAAGATTTTATTTTTTTAAGTAATTTCCACACCCAACGTGGGGCTCAAACTCACAAACCCAAGATCAAGGGTCTCATGGTCCACCTACTGAGCCAACCAGATGCCCCTAGGACAGAATTCTTAAACACTCTCCTGGGTTACAATGTAGTCGGTCCTACTTTTTACATGTAGTGTATCATTATAAAGTCCCATGAATGAACTTTTACCAAACATATCAGAACTCAAAACATGGGAGAGACATGTGGCCCCCTTCAGGGCAGTTCTTCTATTTATTCCTGCAAAGAGCCACCTCCTCTTTGTCCTCCAAAGCCTGTTCTATATGATATTTCACATCTTCAGTCAGGCCCATTTTTTTCTCCTTTGAGGCAGAATGTAACTTCCAGAAACAGCTGAGAGGGCCTTGGTATGAGATCTGGTGAGTAATACAGGTGATCAGGCTGAACACTAACATTTTAGGTCATAAAGGGAGTAAGAAAAATAGATTTTCTTAAACGGACATTCAGAAGTGCTCTGTATGTACATTAATGACGTTGTTCCCTGGTGACAACTCCGAAGGGGGGGGGCTGACTTCACTGGGAGGTACAGTTGCAGGTTCCAAGGCTTGTCAAAACCAATACTTCTATTTTAGGGAGCACTCTTGATTAGTTCTGCTTCTCTCAAGTGTGGCTATCATAAAGACAGGTTAAAAAAAAAAAAATACTTTGCTAGGATGCCCCCAAAACCTTTGGTCTCTGCCAAAATAAATTGTGAGGTTGAAATTCAAAACACAATTTGTTTACCATTATTACAGAATGTGCTTGCAAGGCCAAGATGTTTATTTTTAATACCTTTGGCATTTAACCTTTAACCCCTTATTGCTCTGTAAATATTAAGTCCCAGCAAGGTAAAAAAAAAAAAAAAAAATTAAAAACTCACCACTTTAATCACATACGGATGAAAACATAATCGCTGCATCTTTGTAAAAAAAAATAATAGATGACTCATACTTGAACATCATGACTGTACATAATTTCTACATAGTCCATAATGAAGCTCATAAAACTTTGCATTTGTATACAGGGTTCAAAATTTCTGCTTTTCGAAACTGATGAAGAAAGCTTTCACAAGTTCTTACCAGGTAATGAGGCCCAATCCCTTCTCATTAGGAGATGCAAAGTACTGCATGTTCTCTCTTTTATTTAGTCTCACATGAGCTCATGACATTAACACTGAGTACAGGAGCAAAAAGTCAGATTCCAAGTCATATTTACCAAAATGCTCATTATTTAGCCCCAATAAGAACCCCTGAGACAGACCTCAAATTCATGAGATTCAACTGGGAAAGGGGTAATAACAGAGGTCCAGCATGCAGTAGAGGGGGGCATTTTCACCCAAAGAGGGGGGTGATGGGTTAAGAAACAGAAATTCAATTTACAGCCTCACCCCTCACACAACTTACATACCTACACTGGTGTTTTAGATAGCTCTGAATCTGGATGCAGATTTTCCCTGTTGATAGCTTGGAGGTTCCATGTGCTGAAAATACCAGGCAACTCCCTCTCTTAAGGGAAACCCAGTGGGAAGGTGTGGATGTATCAATAAAACACCATTACTGGTATATAGCTAAAGCTTAGACATTCCTGCTGGTGAGTGAATGGAAGTGGTTCTCAGGGATACCACTCTGAGATTTACAATAGAGGGGCCGCAAACAGCTGACCTGCAGGTGTTCGGTGTCTCAGCAATGACCAGAACACTTTAAAAATCAGCAGGTCTGGCGTTAACAATTTGGATTTCTAGCTTCTCTTGAAATATGTAATATGGGGGCACCTGGGTGGCTCAGTCGTTAAGCGTCTGCCTTCGGCTCAGGTCATGATCCCAGGGTCCTGGGATCGAGCCCCGAATCAGGCTCCCTACTTGGCGGGAAGCCTGCTTCTCCCTCTCCCACTCCCCCTGCTTGTGTTCCTGCTCTTGCTGTCTCTCTCTGTCAAATAAATAAAAATCTTTAAAAAAATAAAATAAAATAAAAAAATAAAAAGGCACCCTTACTTGACCTTAGGCCATGGTTAGTTGTATCCACTGTATTACCATGGTCACACCGACCATATTATATATTTCTTTTTTTTTTTTTAAGATTTTATTTATTTATTTGACAGACAGACATAGCGAGAGAGGGAACACAAGCAGGGGGAGTGGGAGAGGGAGAAGCAGGCTTCCCGCCGAGCAGGGAG
>NC_058411.1:98305861-98354286 GCF_002201575.2 Neomonachus schauinslandi
CCCGCCGGCGGGGAGGGAAGCGCGGGGCGCGCAGGGGAGGGGGCGCGGCGAGCCGGCTGCCGCGCCGCGGAGCCGCGATCTCCGCCGCGGCGGGCCGGACCGCAGGGGCACCGGCGCTGCCCCACCGTCCCGGCAGGAAGAGAGGGGTCCCCTCCGAGGGCCGCGCCCCCGAGCGCAGAGCTGCCCACACGCTGGCTTCCGACAGCTGGCAGCCATAGCAACCCGGCCACAAAAAGTTTCGCGGCGCCCAGAGCGACTTGAAAGAAAGTTTTCCTTGGCCCCTCACTCCCTCTCCCCCAGCCAGGGTTTACGGAAAGCGGCGGGCAATCAGAGCTCGCGACGTGCCGACTCCCGCGTCCACCTTCTCCACCCCTGGCTTCGGCTGCGCGCCCAAGGTGGGTGCTCCGCGCCGGCGCTTCCTGCCCCATCCCAGGCTCAGGCGTCCCGGGACGCCGCGCGGCCAACTCACCATGGTGACTCGCGCCGCGGTCGCGCCTCTGCCGGGTCCGGCTGCCGGGGAGCTGGGGCTGGAACGCAGGCTCCTGGGCGAACTTCAAAAGTTGGTCCCCTTCGCCAAAAACAGGCTCTCGACACCCAAGCACTCACAGGAGCCAATGGGAACCCTGGAGGGACTCCATCCAGGCGGGATCGGCGGCGCTAGGTGAGGGCGAGAAGGAGGCGACTTAGCAGGCGGGGCACATGCTGCCGAAGGCAGGGGTCCCCTCGGACCAGGCGCTCGCCGCCCGCCTAGGTGAGTCCGATGCTCTCGGCGCGTCTGCCTAGCTGCCCAAGCTCGCTCCTTCTTTCTCCGGCCACTTACTCTGTACTCCTCCGGCAGAGCCTCGGCTCGGGCTGGGCAATCTGTCCATAAATGGAGAATTCAGCTCAGGCCTGACCAATCAGGGTTTGTTTTCACAGCGTCACTCCTCAGGGAAACCGTGGTAGCCAACAAGCTTGGGGCTGCTGGAGTTTCCAAAGACCTCTGGATCCTGTAGTCCTCCACGCTAGCTTCCAAAGAGCGCTGCTGACCCGGCTCGCTCCCGGGTGCAAGACCTCAACAGTTAGGAGCAAAACTCTCCGTGAAAGAGAGGTAAGCCTCTCTCTCTCTCTTTTTTTTTTTTAACGCGAAAATTACAGTAGGTGTGGCTTCCAAGCTGAAGTGGTTTGGTTTTCCCATAACTTTTTTTTTTTTAAGAAGGAAATATTTTATCAGCATAAAAGATCAGAGTCGTGGCAGCCGCCCAAAGGAAATCCTTTTTCTTTCCGACGTCTGGATTGTGAGAAAAGTCAAAAATATCATTTCCCCTACCCCTCCTTTTACCTGAACTTCCTTAGAAAACAAAGGAAGGCTTTTTTTTTCCCCCCCCCTCTGTCCCTCTTTTGGACTTTTGAATGGTGGAGAAGTTGCAGTGCAGTGAGCAGAGGGACAGAGGAAAGATAAGGGGGGGGGCGGGGCGGAGAAGCACCATCCAACCTTAGTCAACCCTATCTGTTTCGAATAATTAGCAGTACAACCGTAACTGCAAAGGTGAGTTATTCCAGAATGTGGAGTTTTAAGACATCGGGTGGGCAGTGAGGAGATTGGAGGTGGGGGAAGAATCCTGAAATAAGGTAGAGAGTCTGGTTTTATTGTTTTAAGAGTTCAGAAGGTAACCTTGGTGGGTTACAACAGGACTGTCCTCCCAGGATCTATGGTAGGTAAGAGTTGAAAACTTCCGGTCCAGAGAAAGTATGAAGCATAATGATTTATTGTGATTTACTTTATGAACTTTGGTAGTAGACCTTCACTTGATGTAGGATCCTAGAGTTGGTATGCATGTTAAAAATCATCTTGCTTGGAATGGGTAAACAAAATGGAATACTATTCAGCCTTTAAAAAGGAAAGAAGTGCTCACGTGGACCACAACATGGACAGACCTTGGACACATTATGTTAAATGAAAGAAGCCAGGCACAAAAACCACATATATTATATGATTCCATTTACATAAGAGTAAAGAATAGGGAAATCTATAGGGGAAAGTAAATTAGTGATTGCCGGGGCCTGGGAGGAGAGGAGGATGGGAGTAATTACTAATGAGTATGCGTTTTCTTATTGGGGTGATGAAAATATTCTGGAATTAGACAGTGTTGATGGCTGTACAACTTTGTGAATATACTGAAAGCCACTGAATTATACATTTTAGAAGGGTATGTAAATTGTACCTCCATTTTAAAAATTGAAAGACACAATCATGTTGACTAAATTCTTCTAGTAATCATCCACACAGTCAGGCAATAGATATAATTGAACGCCTACTATAGGTCAGCACAGCAGCTGTGAGTACAATGGTTTCTTGCCTCACCAAGCTTACAATTTTAGAAGGAGCAAGACAGAAGATAATTTTTTTTTAAGATTTTATTTATTTATTTGAGAGAGCACGAAAGCGAGAGAGATGGGGAAGCAGACTCGCCACTGAGCAGAGAGCCCGACACGGGACTCGATCCCAGGACCCTGAGACCATGACCCGACCTGAAGGCAGATGCTTAACCGATTGAGCTGCCCAGGTGCCTCAGAAGATAATTTTAAAAAACAATAAATAACTGTAGGAAAGGTACAAATATAATGAGAAGTGACAGGGGTTTTGTGCAAGGAACTGCTGTACTGGGAGCTACAGTTTAGGTTAGAGAATTCATCTGGCAGCAATCAGTAGCATGAACTGGACAGGAAACAGGAGACATCTGTCAAGCACTCACTCTGTACTAGGCACTGGGGAGGTACAAACAGACAGGACCCACCAAATTCCCAGGGAAACTGATTCCACGTTTCAGGGGCATGCCTGAATATGATCAGGTATATTAGGAACTAATGAACAGAGGTTACCAAAAGGAATATTGGAGCTTACCAGTTATATAAGAAGCACTGCTTATGTTGGAAATGACATGTTACCTAAGCCACCATCCCATCCACAGTCCACCCTGATTAGTAGTTGGATTGACATGGGCTTAAAGGGAGACAGGCAAAGATTTGGTGGTTTTCCCTGGTACACCAGGGATACAATGAGACACTGAAAAATCTTTCAATAATCCAACAACAATTTATCAATCTTGGATTGATCTAAAACTATCTTGACACTAAATGTTGTTTTTATTAACATTTGAGGGTTTTTTTTAAATGCTTTTTTTTTTTTTTTTAAGTAGGCTCCACACCCAGCTTGGAGCCCAACACAGAGCTTGAACTCACAACCCTGAGATCAACACCTGACCTGACATCAAGAGTCCAATGCTTAACCGACTGAGCCACCCAGGCATCCCTAACTGCCCTAATAATCTCTTTCTAGTTTTAAGAGGTAATTCCAATAGGTGGAACTTTGATGAAGATCTATGCTTGTGTTCATTTTTCATGATTTTGTAATATGATTCTTTTCCAGATTGAAATATAAATATATATATATATATTAATTTGTATGGTGGAGTGCCTGGGTAACACAGTCAGTTAACCATCCGAGTCTTGATCTCAGCTCGGGTCTTGATCTCAGGGTCATGAGTTCAAGCCCTGCGTTGGGCTCCATGCTGGGCGTGGAACCAACTTAAAAAAAAAAAAATTGCGTGTCTAAGCAGTACTTAGATTATAAGATTTAGTGGCATATAAAGGTGAATTTGAAGTCTGGCTTTTTCACTTAACTAGCTGTGAGTTTGTAATTTTTCTGTGCTTCAGTTCCTTTCTCTGTAAAATACATTGATGTGCGTATGAAATGAAATACCTGTAAAGATCGCCAACAAATAGTGGTTCCTTTCTCCTGCCACCTGCCATGTGTTCTAGGTCAGGGATTCAGACCTAGGTCCCTGGGTAGGATCAGACAGATTGAGGCCGTCTGAATTATATGCCAAGTCGTGGGGGCTTCTGTGTGTGCCCTTTCCTACAGGGAGAGTTAATAGCTTTCATCAAATTCTCAGAGATGCCCTTAATTGCCAAAACATTATTAAGACCCACAGCTCTTCATTACGTTAGTTATACCTTCCTGGATCTTTGTCTTTGTGTTTTTCTTGGGGTATAGGGATTAGAACTGAGTCCGATACTGTAAGGGCAGAGCTTGGATTCTCAAAGCAGAACCCATAATTCACACTTTGAACATAGAATATAGAATAGAGCCTATCATTTCACAAAAAATCCCTTCAAGCCCTGTCCTGCTCCTTCCCCATCTTAGGAAGATAAATTGTCAGTTTTCTGCTGTGGTTTACGTGGGAGAGTCCTGGTTTATGCCTTTGTCTCAGTGAAATTATTAATAGAACCCCTCTTGCATTCCCAAAACGGCCTGATAATTTGCATGATCGATTATGGTCACCCTTGACTTTTGGCCAAATTGCAGCCCCCCCCCCGCCAAAATTCTCGCTTTATAAAGCTTTCCCGATTTTTTTATTTACACCTATTTTTGAGAGGACTCATCAGTATCGATATATTACCCTATATTCTTCGTTATTTGAGCTCATAGTAGCAATGAAATGAAAACAACTTTTAAAATTGTAAAACTCATTATAGACACATGATGGAGCTAGTCAGATGAGACTCTACACATATGTGGGCATGATTAAAAATGCAGTTTTATCTGGGCTTGAATGAAAAGAAACAAAGAAAAAAATCCAAATGGAGACAAAGCACAATTCTGTATGAATCTAGCAGTGAAAACAGCCACTGCTTATACATTTTGGAAAACAATCAGTAAGAAGATAAAATAAGTCAATGAAACTAGTTTCCATGTCAGTACCGTAAGAGAACATCAGAATGCATTCACAACAATATAATTAAAGAAAAATTTGTTAATGGGAAAATTAGGCCAGAAATCTTTACCAAAGCACTAGTGAAAAAGATGCTTATATCACATCGATGTGGGATGTCCTGGGCAATCACTATTTCTACCATAACAGGTATTTATTAGGTTCAGTAGGTATCAGCTCTGAGCTAAGTGCTTACCATATAATATCTTATCTAATCTTCCACACAACTGTATTAACTTCATTTGCAATTAAGAAACTAAGCTGAGCTTTGCAACTCCCATAAAGAAGAGTAGCAAGAGGAAGGGCCGTTCTGCCACCAACAAGGTGACCGGAGAATACACCATCACTGTTAACAAGTGCATCCATGCAGTGAGTGTCAAGAGGTGTGCCCCTTGGGTATTCAAAGAGACCCAGAAATTTGCCATGAGGGAAATGGGAACTTCTGATGTGTGCATTGATACCAGATGCAACAAAGCTCTCAGGGCCAAAAGAATAAGGAATGTCTCATCCCATATTGGTATGCGGTTGTCCAGAAAATGCAATGACAGTGAAGATTCATCAGACAAACTCAGGTTACCTGTGTACCTGTCACCACTTTCAAAAATCTACAAAAAAAAAAAAAAAAATCTACAGACAGTTAATGTGGATGAGAACGAACTGCTGATTCCAAATAAAGTTATAAAACTGCAAAAAAAAAAAAAGAGAAGAAACAAAGAAACTAACCGAGTTTGAAGTAACTTGCCCAGGCTATCACTCAGTTTTTCTGCATAGAATCTATATGTTTGCTTGACTCTAAAGCCCCCAACTCTTACCCTATAAGCAGTAACTCCATAGTAGGAATGTCCTACTACAAATTTCAGAAGGAATTTTCCCTGATGCGGGCCCAATATGAATAGGAACCCATTTATTAAAACCCTGGGAGCCTCTCCAAGCCAGGGCTCCTGGAAAAATTCTTGCTTTTTTTATGGGAACTAAAAATCACATTTATATTAAAAAATTACATTTGTATAGAGAGTTTAACTCAACTTTAAACATCTTTGTTCTTTTCCTAATATGTTAATATTGATTGTACAAAGGATAGTGAAGAGAATTTCAACAGTTGGGTAACATAATGTGATGCTACTTCTGATTAATATTAAAAAAGTTTTGTGGGACGCCTGGCTGCCTCAGTTGGAAGAGCTTTCTACTCTTGATCTCACAGTCATGAGTTAGAGCTCCATGTTGAGTGTAGAGATTACTTAAATTAATAAAACTTAAAAAAAAGTTTTATGAGGCACCTGAGTGGCTCAGTTGGTTAAGTGTCCGACTCTTGATTTTGGCTCAGGTCTTGATCTCAGGGTCTTGAGCTCAGGGTTCTGAGTTCAAGCCCCGCAGGGGGAAAAAAAATTAACAGCTCATTAAATGCATTTTGTTATTATGTTTTCTCTGATTTAAGCCAATATTTTCTTTTTCTTTTCTAGTTCCAATTTGACTGTTAGATTCAGAATATAAACTCTGTCCTTCCTCCAGATTTAAAAATGATTCAGTAATGAGTAATACTAGTTATGATGTTCCATGATCTATCAAGGAGTGAGGTATTTCACAGAAGTGAGCTTTGCAGATAACTGAATCTCCTTGGATCCACTTCGTGTCCACACCCTGGTTTTCTTTCTTCTTCCTCTTTCCTGTCAATTATACTATCTTACTGGATTTTGTGTATTCTTGTAAGTCATCTTTAGTCTTTGCTCAAACAAGAAAGGCATGTATAAATAAATATATGTATTTTAAAAACTAAAAAAATAACAAGTGCATGAACCTTGCCTTTTTAAGGAACCAAAATGTTTTTTTAACTTGAAGGTAATTTTTTCTGTAGTAAACTGCATGCTTCACTCCCTTCTGCATAGCAAGCAGCTTGTGCCTGCAGACTCAAGGTCGTCACTATAAAGACCGATTATCACGCAGCGTTGTACTGAGCGGAGCTCCTTGGGGATGATGAATGGAATGACTTTTTGCCACTAGGTATCACGGCCCAGTATCACTGTACCTGTGCTTTCTTGTTTGTTTTGTCTTTCTTGTTTGTTTTGTCTTTCTTCCCCCCCCCCCTTCCTTTTAAGATTTTATTTTATTTTTTTTTAAAGATTTTATTTTACTTTATTTTTTTAAAGATTTTATTTATTTATTTGAGAGAGAGCGTGAGAGAGAGAAAGAGCACAAGAGGGGGGAGGGTCAGAGGGAGAAGCAGACCCCCCGCTGAGCAGGGAGCCCGATGTGGGACTCGATCCCGGGACTCCAGGATCATGACCTGAGCCGAAGGCAGTCGCTTAACCAACTGAGCCACCCAGGCGCCCTCCTTTTAAGATTTTATTTATTTTATTTATTTATTTGAGAGAGGGAGAGAGCAGGGGGGAGGGGCAGAGGGAGAAGCAGGCTCCCCACTGAGCAGGAAGCCCAACCCTGGGATCATGACCTGAGCCCAAGGCAGGTGCTTAACCGACCGAGCCAGCCAGGCGCCCCTGTTTTGTGTTTCTTGATTTCGTTTTTAAGTTTATGTCCTCCAACGTCAGAGACTTTTTTTCTCCTGCTATCTGCTGTTCTAGTTTAGTCTCTTTAGTAACGAGGAGATGGAAAAAGCACACGAATGGCTTCATGAGAAAAATATTTTAACGGTATATATGTCCAGGAGCCCAGGGGAAGCAGAACACAGAGGAAGGTGGCCTGTGTAGCAGTCTGTCCTCTGGCTTCCTGGCTTCTCTGCATGGATGGCTGTTCTTCTCTGTTTCTTTCTTTCTTTTTTTTTAAGATTTTATTTATTTATTTATTTATTTAACAGCGAGAGAGAGAGAGAGAGAGAGAGAGAGAGAGAGAGAGACAGCATAAGTAGGCAGAGCAGCAGACAGAGGGAGAGGGAGAAGCAGGCTCTCCGCTGAGCAGGGAGCCTGATGCGGGGCTCGATCCCAGGACCCTGGGATCATGACCTGAGCCGAAGGCAGCCGCTTAACCAACTGAGCCACCCAGGCGCCCCCTTCTCTGTTTCTTTCGGCTTCTCCCCCTTTAAGCAACTCCCTCATTGCTCCTCTTCCCATAATTTCAGCTTGCAAGTTGTCCTTAGTTTGTCATAGTCCTGAGTCAGGTCCCTCTTGATTCGAGTTCCAGAGAGAGAAGTGGTGGGAGGGGGGAGCAGAGAGAGAGAAAGAGAATCTGACTCACACAGTCAAAGCACGCCACCCAGGTCATAGGGCCTTGGCAAGCTTATGCAAGGTGCTGCGTGGATGAGGTGTCTGTACAGTGGCATTCCAAGCAGATGTGGTCACAGGGGTGGTGTCCCTAAAGATGGTGAATGGGGACAGAGTCTCTGAGGAAGGGACATAACAGGCACTCCAAACTGGGGGCATGCAGCAGTCTGCCTCCTGCATCTGTCTGCTGCCTTAACCTATACACAGTATCTTGGGGAGGCCATGGGGACAGTTCCATTCACCTCTTCAACACCCCCAAATAGCATGGGTTTGCAACAGTCAGCATCATTTCAACTATCATCATGCACCTATAAATGTTTTTATATATTTAAGACGTGACATCTGTTTTGCCTTTATTATCATGCACCTATAAATGTGTTTAGAGATATGGTTATAAATATTTGTGCATTTACAGAGATGTGTATGTGAATGTGTATCTAAGATAACACCTTTTTCAAGATATTGTTGGAAACATTTGGGGGAATTTGCTTTTTTTCTTAATAGACTATTTTTTAGAGCAGTTTTAGGGTCACAGGCAAATTGAGGGGAAAATACAGAGATTTTCTATATGCCTCCCACTCCCACACATGCATAGCCTCTCGCATTATCTATAGGAGGATTTGCTTTAAATAGAGTGTTTCTTAGTGTTGGTGCTTTGCAGGTTGGCAGCACGGTTTCCAAACCACTACTGTGTTCACTCACCACAAGAAACATTTGCTGAGCACTATTGTAGGCACTGGAGAAGTAGAAGACAAATGCCCTGTCCCCAAAGGATTCACATCTTTCCATGTACATCAAAAACATATACAACAGAGGCGCCTCGGTGGCTCAGTCGGTTGAGCATCCGGCTCTTGATTTGGCTCTGGTCGTGATCTCAGGGTCGTGAGATCGAGTCCCACATCAGGCTCTGCGCTCAGCATGGAGTCTGCTTGTCCCTTTCCCTCCTGCTTTGCCCCTTCCCACCACCATCCCTGTGCATGTGTGCGTGCTCCCTAACAAATAACCAACTAACTAAATAAGATCTTAAAAAAAAAAAATACAACAACACAAGGGCTTCCTACTTTCATATGCAACATGTTCCTGAAAATACACACCGATGCCAGATAAATGAAATTCAAAAGCAGATTTGTGTGTTTTAAGGAGAGGGCTCTATTTTCAGAGGGCTAAAATTTAGTGTAAAATACCTAATTATGCCTTGTCTCTTAGATATAGTCTTAGGCTCTAGTCCAGAATTTAGTAAATGTTTTGGGTTTTTTTGTTTTTTTTTTTAAAGATTTTATTTATTTATTTGACAGAGAGAAACACAGCGAGAGAGGGAACACAAGCAGGGGGAGTGGGAGAGGGAGAAGCAGGCTCCCCGCTGAGCAGAGAGCCCGATGTGGGGCTCGATCCCAGGACCCTGGGATCATGACCTGAGCCGAAGGCAGACGCTTAACGACTGAGCCACCCAGGCGCCCCTGTTTTTTTTTTTTTTTAAGTAAGCTCTACTGTCCAACGTGGGACTTGAACTCGTGACCCTGAGATCAAGAGTCACATGCTCTACCAACTGAGCCAGCCAGATGTCCCAGTAAATGTTCTTTAAATTTGGACTTCTCCATCCCAGCTGAGCAGAATTGACCATATAAAGTCTAAAAGGAAGGCAGCTTTCCAATTTGGGTCAGCCTATTTACATCTCTACAAATCATGAATCGTTTTCCTTATCTATAAAAACAGATAAAGATAATACCTCCATCATTTATTTCTTATATAGTACTGTGAGAATTCAATAAAATAAGTCATATAAAGTGATTAGAATAGTGACTAATGCATAGAGAATTCTCAGTATGAGTTGCATTATTGAGCCTCAAGATTCACTACCTTCTGCATACCTTATGATTTTCTCTCTCAATTGTTCTAAGTTTATGAGAACTACACTACTGTTTACTGGTGTTTGCATTTATATTTTCCCGTATTTCACTAATTTTGATAAAGCAACAAGGCTAAACGCAACCTAGTAGAAACATAATTAAATGAATGCTGCTAGGTTGACAGAGATGGTGACGTAGATGCAATTGAACTGTGAGCTGAGTTGGCAGACAGCACCCTCATGAGATCAATCAAAATGTTCTCTTGTCACCTGGGTGATTGCCAGGTGCCATATGGAAAGATGGCTCAGGTGCATTCATGTATAATGTCCTCATCTGTACGAAAGTGAATGTACAAAGACCAAGGGCACCAGGAGATGGCTTCTCTCTTTATTATAATTAGATTCCTGGAAATCTCAAAGCCAAGCATGCATGCCTTTGATAAGACATTGTAGGAAATGGGATTCTATATTTGACCAAGAATGTGATTCTAAAAGCACCTATGACAGTTACAAGCTTCTGTGATTTAAGGTAGTACAGTTCTACTACAATTTTTTCCAAATGGTATAAAATGGTTATAAATGTGCACTTTTATAAGGGATCTCTGGATTGAAAAGTATATTAAAGCACCTAAAAATACCACACAGCTATCATAAATCCTTACGATGTAAATTTTTATTTTATTTATTTTTTTAGAGGCGGGGGAAGGGCAGAGGGAGAGGGAGAGACACAGAGCTCGATCTCATGACCCTGAGATTAGGACCTGAGCTGAAATCAAGAGTCACACACTCAACCGACTGAACCCTCCAGATGCCCCTTTACTATGTAAATTTTCCCTAAAATAGTATCCCAACTCCTATAACTATTAATTAAACATTTCATTAAGAATTTTTTCTTGGGGTGCCTGGGTGGCTCAGTCATTAAGCGACTGTGAAGTGACTGCCTTCGGCTCAGGTCATGGTCCCAGAGTCCTGGGATCAAGCCCTGCATCAGGCTCCCTGCTCAGCGGGAAGCCTGCTTCTCCCTCTCCCACTCCCCCTGCTTGTGTTTCCTCTCTCGCTGTGTCTCTCTCTGTCAAATAAATAAAATCTTTAAAAAAAAAAATTGTTTAAAAAAAGAATTTTTTCTTAATTTCTTTTCACTTTAAAAACTAGGAGTAGGGGGGCACCTAGCTGGCTCGGTTAGAAGAGCGTGCAACTCTTGGTCTTGGGGTCATGAGTTCGAGCCTCACCATTGGTTACAGAGATTACTTAAATAAAAATAAAACTCAAAACTTGAGAGTGGTGGCAGGAGGCAATGCTTAGGAATAATTTGTAAAGTACGAGAATTAATGTTTTTTCTTGATAAATTTCCCTACAAAGTTAAGTGATTTAAAACCATTCCCTGGGCACCTGGCAGAAAAAAAAGAAAAAGAATAACAGGTAACAGAATAAAAAGTGATTGAGTGAATAAATAAAAACCCACCAAAAAATGACTAGACTTCCAAATTATTTTGTAGTACATTATCACTGGCTTTAACTTGCAAAAGAGATATACTCTTCTTGTTATAAAGCCTACGAACTTAGAGTTTATAAAATGAAAAGTGAGTGTCTACCTGCCCACACTCTCTCCTACAAGATTTTAAATGTGAGAAAATTGTGATTCCATTAGTAGAAAATGAGAACCCAAGAGGAGGCCCCAGGTTCAGTGAACTCCATGTTAGATGTGTTCAGTTGGAGCCAACAGAGGCCCCAGGCACCCCTGGGGGAGCCTGGCTGAACCTCAGGACCCTGTCCTGGCCAGGTGTCCTGTTGCTTGTGATACCAGTCATTCCTTCTGAAACTTTTCCTCCTTACCTCTCTGTTGGTAAAGCTGTGACTATTTTAGATGGGAATATAAATAGGTAGAAACCCTATGGCAATTTGACACTATCTAGCAACATTACAGAATTGTGCAGTCTCTGACCCAGCCATTCTGCTTTCGGGAATTTATCCAAAGATGTACACACACAATGCAAATTAACATATGCCTACAAAGCATCATGGGCATAGCAGAAGATTGGAAACAACCCAAATGTCCATCATTAGTGGAACTGGCTAAATATATTAGAGGACAACATATACTAGATTTTTTTTTTTAATTTTAAAGAACTTTTAAAACAGAATGAGGAATTTCTCTCTGAACCGATATGGAAATACATCTCAGCTAAATTTCTGAGATGTATTAGTAAGTTAAAATGAAAAGAGCAAAATACTGGATAGTATGTATATCAAACAATAGAATGTATTTCAAGAATAGTATGTATATCAAGGTACCTTTTGTGTAAGAACATAGAGTTGGGCAAATAATAGGTTTGTATTTATGTTTGCATGAAGAAACTTTAGAAAAGACACAGAAACACAGTAAGTATGAGACATGGGAGCAGGGGTAGAAGCAAGACTGTACACTGGTTTATAATGCTTGATTTTTCAACCATTGTAAACATTTTGTTCAGAAACATTTGCAGATATTGTTACCCAGCAGAATACGTTGTTAGGGCAGAATAATACAAAGGCCACATAAGGGATCATGTCAGCAAAGATTTTGAAAGCATAAGGAGGACTTCTTGGAGTGGTGCCATATGAGCTGGCTGTTCTCAAAGATCAATCTAGAAAGGTGAAGAATTAGCATAGAATCTTCTAGGTGTTAGGATCTATATACACAAAAGCCCAGGGGTATGAAACCTCATTGAGTATTTGGAAACGTTTCTCCCCAGGACACTTTCTCAAAGTCACTAAGAAAATAATGCGCTGAGATGCACTTTTGTCTCTTTGCGGCTGTCGCAAAGTAAGTCTGGTTTTTCAGTCTTTGCTCCACGTAAAATATCATCTACGATGCTGCTGATATAGTGTTGATACCCCATCCTCAGGGGTGTCAGATCTCCTCCATTGCTCATCTTTGAGAAAAGTCGTCAGGTAAGTGTGAAGTTACTTACGCCATGAAAATTGTAATCCTAATCCTTTCTAGGACAGCACTTAACAGAAAAGTCAGATAATTAAACCTGATTTTTAACCTCTTTTTTTTTTTTTTTTTTTAAAGATTTTATTTATTTATTTGAGACAGGGAGAATGAGAGAGAGAGAGCACATGAGAGGGGGGAGGGTCAGAGGCAGAAGCAGGCTCCCTGCCGAGCAGGGAGCCCGATGCGGGACTCGATCCAGGGACTCCAGGATCATGACCTGAGCCGAAGGCAGTCGCTTAACCAACTGAGCCACCCAGGCGCCCTAACCTCTTTAACTTCAGTCAGAAATAGGTCTGTTGTGACTAAGGGACTCAAGATCGTGTAGTAATTTCCTTAAACGTTGAAGTCATAAAAGCGTGTGCCTCCCTTGTATTTCTTATCATTTCATCTCTCCATTTGTATCTTGTTATCCTTTCCACCGAACATGGACCATGAGAAAAGCGGTTGAATAGTAGAGTAGGTGATTTCTGATGACAGGATAATGGAAAGTCAACTTGTTTTGACCAAACCTCGTGAAGTTGCTCAATAATCCTAAAATGACTCATTTTAGTACTTTAAAATCACAATAATCCTGTTGCCTTGAAAACATAGCTTTAGGGAAGTGAATCTAATTATGTTAAAATCCATCTCTCTCTCTCTTTCTCTCTCACACACACACAGAGACACACACACACACACAGAGACACACACACACACCCCATTTATACAGAGAACAAAAAAAGCCTTGAAGAAAATATAACAAATGTTTACATGGATGGGATTCAGATGGTAGGACCATGGATGGTTTCTCTTTTCCTTTAACTTTTTCTGTATTTCCCAAATTTGATTTAATGAGCATGAATTACTTTTATAGTAAAAACAGAAAAGAAAACCAACCAAAGCACACATTTAAAAGCAGAGAGTTTGGTGGCCCAAGGCCAAGCGTGCAGCTCATCTCTTAGTTCATCAGGCAGGAAGCCCCAAGGGCACTTGCTGTGGCTACTCCTTAGCTTCATTGTCAGGTACGTTCTCATGGCCCCTGAAGCCTTCACACAGTCAGCTCTGGGGAAAGAAGAATGGATGCCCGCGATTCCTTCTACGGGTTAACCCAAAGCACCGTGACCCTTGGTCCCTCGTGCTGTCACTCCAAGTTTGAATTTAGAATTCTTAGACACCTTGAAGTTCCTTGCCAGAACATGGAGGCATGGGGAGAGCTAGTCTATGCTTTGGCCCTCATCCTGTATCCCCTTTCTCTTCCCACTCTTCCTGCAGCAGCAAAGATCCTTGCATATGCATATGAACTCCCCAGCCAGTGTATCCAAATTCCCCCCCCAACTCCGCACCCCTCATCCCCCCCCGCCTCAAAACTCACTCTTCATTGACTCCTTTTTTTTTTTTTAAGATTTTATTTATTTATTCATGAGAGACAGAGAGAGAGAGAGAGAGAGAGAGGGGCAGAGGGAGAAGCAGGCTCCCAAGGAGCAGAGAGCCCGATGCGGGACTCGATCCCAGGACCCTGGGATCATGACCTGAGCCGAAGGCAGACGCTTAACCATCTGAGCCACCCAGGTGCCCTTCATTGACTCCTTAAGCCTCAGGTGCACATACCAGCATCGGGGTCACCCTTAGAAGGACTGACCTGGGAAATATCTTCTTTGGGCTTGGAGGCAAGCTTGACAATGTTTGGGCAGAAAATTCTGGGGTCCCATGGAAAAAACAGAAGTGATGCCAAACAGTCCACTCCTAACTCAATCTCTGTGGGTCCTCCTCTAGATGGCTTGGAGAAATTCAGGGACAAGGTCATTACTTATTAACTGCCAGTGCTGCTAGGAGGCAGAAGGGTTGATTTCATGACTTCTAAAGGTTATTTATGCCACCTTAGACTCCTCTGCTAAGTGGTCTATACCCCAACCCTCAGTGCCCTTTGGCCAGCTTCTGATGTGAAGCCAAGTGCCCTCTGTTCCTCAAAGCTCTCTGCTCTGTTGGGCATGAGGACCAAAGGGGAAGATCTTTAAAGGCAGAGTATATCAGCAGGCATTGTTAGTTTCCCTGAATTGGTCATAAATCGCCTTTCCAGATACCAAGGCTGGAAGGCAGAGGAGGAATATGAGGAGATAGTTAAAGATAATGAAGGACTGAAGAAGGACCACCAGGCATTCTATCTCTGCACCTGTAGTTCAGGTGCAGTCAGTTCTGTTGGGAGGTATCACCCAAAGCCTTCTGACTCTTGTCCGATGGTATGAGTCCAACCATGAGACAGGGCAGCCCTGAAGGCCATGAGTTCAAGACATCAGAATGGGAAGGGTTGTAGGAGAGGCCTAGAAGCTGAGTGTGACTCAGCCTCAAGTGCTGTTACAGTCAATTCTATCCCCTACTCAGATGTGTGCTCCATGTGATCTCAGCCAGTAATGGAGTAAGGACCGGACATGAAAATTCCAGAGAGGGGTTTCTATACATGCACCTCGATCCTTAGATCAAGCCCCACCTTGCAGAAGAAAATGTTTTAGGGTAGGGTAGTTCGTGAGATGTCACGGGAAGTCCAAAACACTTGCCCTTTCTCTGAAGTCTACTTTTAAAAAAAAGTCTACTACAAAACAACAACAACAACAAACCACTTAGAAGTAAATACATTACAGGGGCCCCTGGGTGGCTCAGCCCGTTAAGGGTCTGCCTTCAGCTCAGGTCATGATCTCGGGGTCTTGGGATCAAGCCTGCTCAGTGGGGAGTCTGTTTCTCTCTCTAACCCCTCCTCCCCCTGCTCGTGCGCTCTCTTTCTCTCAAATAAGTAAATAAAATCTTAAAAAACACAACAACAACAGGTAATAACACCCATTCAGTGAGCACCTGCTATTTGCCAAGCATTGTATTCGGTGCTTTATGTGCATCATCATGTTTAATCCTCACTATACCCTTGAAAATAACTAATTTTTATCTTCAGTATAAAACTGAGGAATCTGAAACCTAGAGATGTTTAAAAAAACTTGTTTCAAAAGAAAAATAACTTGTTTCAGGTCACATACCTGGTAAGTGGAAAAGCCAAGATGATGGTGGTGACCATGATGGTAAGGGTGGTGATGATGAAGGCAGCTAACATTAGTTGTGAATATATTACGTGCCAGCCAATGCACAGAGTGAGCTATATTCATTAAGTCATTCAGTTATCACAACTGCCTTTTTTTTTTTTTAAAGATTTTATATATTTATTTAAGAGAGAGAGAGCACAAGTTGGGGTAGGGAGGGGGGCAAAGAGAGAGGAAGAGAGTCCTCGAGCAGACACCCGGCTGAGCAGGGAGCCTGATGCTCAGCTTCAGGTGTTGTTGTTGGTTTTTTTAAATTAATTTATTTATTTGAGAGATAGCGTGAGTAAGAGAAGAGGCAGAGGGAGAGGGAGAGAATCCCCAAGCAGACTCCCTGCGGAGTGGGGAGCCCAACACAGGGCTCCATCCCAGGACCTTGAGCCGAAATCAAAAGTTGGTCATTCAACCCACTGAGCCACCCAGGTGCCTCTCAACTGCCTCTTCTGATTGGTATTCTCACCAACTCCATTTCTTTTTTTTTTTTTTAAGATTTTATTTATTTATTTCAGAGAGAGAGAATGAGAGAGAGCACATGAGAGGGGGGAGGGTCAGAGGGAGAAGCAGACTCCCTGCCGAGCAGGGAGCCCGATGTGGGACTCGATCCAGGGACTCCAGGATCATGACCTGAGCCGAAGGCAGTCGCCCAACCAACTGAGCCACCCAGGCGCCCTCACCAACTCCATTTCAAAGATGAGGAAACTCATTCACTCTTGGTCTGCTGGTTCCAAAACACTGACTCTACTAGTAGCCATTGCTGCTTTTGATCTTGCCTCTCCACCCACTAGGGCCTGACATTCCACTCCCACCCCTCCTATTGCATGTTGCTGAATGCATTTGCAGATCCAGCTGCTTCCTAAAACGTTAACCTTGGAGCTGGCCTATCGATTCTTGGAAGATGATACATGGCAAAGCCTTAGGCAGGTGTCTGGTCGACCAGTGCACTTACCTTAAATCTGGCACATTTTGTGTTTTCAGGCCTTGAAAATACACTTCTTACAAGTTTCATGCAAATTACCCTCAAGAGCTGACACATAGCCAGAAAAACAGCCTCAGCAAAAACTTTCTCAATCTTACCACCAGGAAGCACTTGGATTTTGCTGACCACAATATTAGAGAAACTTCCAGCCGGTCACATAAGCAAGTCTGCTCTCACACCAATATGGCAAATCTGGTTTCTGTCCAATGGTGCTGATGCCACAGATCCTTTTTTGAGACCGTGCCTGCCCCATTGCCTCAGGTGCAAGTTCAAGGTTGGAGAGACAAGTGGAGGGATGAGCACAAAACTCTCACCTTCCCACTTTCTCCTTATCAGCCTATGCAATGTAATTTCCCTCAAAGAAAGGGAATAAAACTCCCAACATCTCAGAAGCCCATTGTCTTCTGTTAACTTCTCTTAGAGAAACATTTCTCTCACCTCATTCTTGTCTCTGTCTTCGGAAGGTAGTTCTGCTTGGCTGAGGCTGTCTTGTGGATTCACTGCCCAGGCCCCCTCTCCCTCTGCATCCAGAGTCTGCACATTAGAAGGCAGGGGAGGGGAGGCTGAGTATAATAGTTAAGGGTGCAGACTCAGGCTGCCTGGGATCAAACCCAGCTCTGACACGTTTGCATTTAAACTTTGGCGCTTAGCCCCCTCTCTGCCTTGACTTCCTCATCTGTAAAATGGGGGACTATCATCTAGTGGGCTTCAATTCCCTGAGAGCAGGGACCCCCCCTTTTTTTTTTTATCACATTGTATCCCTAGTAGCTACCATAATGCTTGGCACATGTTAAGCACCCATCCTGAAATATTTGAACGACATTAAGCGACTGTGTGAGGACCTTGAGTGACATGAGTCCTTGCTGGGATCCTCCTTCCCTGCCTGGAGTCTGTGTTGAAAGGAGAGCCCTACCACATTGGTCACAGTGTGATTCCTGGAGCCAGGTGGGTAGAAGGGTGTCGATCTGAGTAATATGTGCACCATCAGTGGCAAGAGGAAGGGAAGCCTTTGTGTAACATAAGGGAGAGAAGTCATTTCATTTGGGCTCCCGCAGCATTGTTATTTTGACTTTCATTTATTTACACGGATTCTCTGATGACTGCACATGAATAGATACTGCCAAGTCAGAGTCTCTGACCTCTGTGGTGGAGGCTAACTTGCACAAACCCTCGTGGACGTACCCTGGGGAATGAGACTACTTTGCGGAATCCTTTGGCAGCAGCTCTGGACAAAGGATTCTTTCTTGTTCCAAGCTGTGGCATGTGACTGTGGGTTCGGAGCTGGAAAGGGAGAATCAGATGAAATAGTACATGGTGAATGAACCAGTCATTTTAATTATTAGACATTGTTCCTCCAGTAAGAGTTATTATTGCAGCTTTTGTTGGTTTAAGACCATGAAAGTCCAAAAACCCAGCATGATTGGGACCTTAACTCTGTATGATTCTCAGACTTGTCCAGACATTTGGACAGTATTCTATGGATAATGTGTAATTATTTTCCTTTTAGACTTCTGAGGTATCGTCTGGGTTTTGTGTTTCTATCTGTCTCTTGGCCACTCTTGCTTTTGCTTAGACTTTGAAGCCTTTGTCAATTACAGGTGAGCCAGTGAAAGCAGAAACCGTTGGTGTAAAGGCATAAAACCCCATCACACAGTGTTTGGCCTCCGAAAGGCTCTGAGGGAAGAAAGGTGAATTGATCAGCACAGACTCCCTGCTGGAGTCTGTTAAAGAGGGTATCACCGAAACTCATGAATGCTGCTACAAATGAGCTGATGTGCCCGGATACACTCACTCCTCGGATCCTACTGAAATCCACCCTGACAATCTGTTTCTGCAGCTGGCGATTGGCGACATAAATGCTGGCTATCAGGCTTTTCCAGATTGCTTTCAATACTCCAAATGCCAAACCGTCAGAGTTTTAAAAATTACTTTTGATTCGCCAAATACCACACCATCAGGGCATGGAGACTAGGAGAATGCCAATTATAAGATATTTTTGCATGTGCTTTTTTTTTTTTTTTGCCTTGTGGTTTTCGGTGGGTTTACTGGTGGTCTTATTTGTGTGTGTGAGGGAGAGAAATTGTGCTAGAGGAGAAGTGGACACAGCCTTAACCATGGCATCACCTAGAGGCTCGAAACCCTGAGACTGTAAGGTTGTGTTTGGAGTGGTTCCACAGCATCACCTTTGGGTAGCGGGCCAGCTTTCCAGTTACACTGGTAGTTGTGTGGGTGATTGGTGGGGGCAACTTTGGAGCCCTCCGCTTAAGAAAAGTATAAACCCTGGCAGGACAGATTTTGTTTCACTCAGATAAGTAACTACAATGATAATGCAGGCTGTGTTTTCATAGGAATAAACACGGGGGAGGAACACTGGATAAATTAGGATTCGATTTGGCTGTGTGAGACCCAAACCCCAGCATACCAGTACCTTGCACAGGATGGAGGTGTATTTCTCTGTTACATAAACAAAAGGAGGACGTGGGCAGTGCAGAATGTATAGTAGCTCCATGAGGTCATTAGGAATCTCTTTCCGGTTCAAGGCTCTACCATCCCCAAGGTTGGCCTGTGTCTTCATGGTTCAAGTTGGTGGCTAGAGAGTCAGCCGTCATATTGAAATGGAGAAAGGAGAAGAAAGGTATGTCCTCCCCTCAGAAGAGCACATCACAGAAGTTGCAAACATTTCCATTTTCATATCATGGCCAGACCTTAGCCAGACAGCCATGCCTAACTGCAAAAGATGCTGGGAAATGTAGTCTTTGTTGCAAGCACCATAAGCTCAGCTAAAAATTAGGGGTTCTGGTACCAAGAAAGAAAGGAGAGAATGGGTGTTGGGTGCCTGCCACAGACACTGAACCCAGCCAAGAACATCAGAGAAGGCCTCCTGAAGGAAGTGATGTCTGAGCTCAGAATGAAATATTAGGAACCTGTCCGGATGAAAGGGGTGTAGGAGAGGAGGAAGGAAAGAGTGCTTCAAGGGAGGGGGCAGCACATGTGAGGCCATAAGGGAGAGGAAGTAAGACGTGTTGGAGGAATTGACAGGTGCCCGTCTGGCTGAATTATAGAGTGGGGGCAGGAGGATTCCCTCCCTAGACAGGGCTCAGGCCAGTTCTCAATGTCCAGTGATGTTCTCGGGGGCCTGGCGCTCTTTCTCCCTTGTCTCTTGTTTTATCCAATTCTCCAAGTTTAAAGTGAGTGGCCATTCCCTCCAGGAATGGGAAGAACAGGTAGAACAGCCATATCCTTGTTAAGAAGGCCCCCTACTTTTTTCTTAGAATAGGAGAATGGACATTTTGTTTTGTTTCGTTTTCAACCAGAAGGAAAAACAAAGCATCTGCAGTGGATTTTTTGGAGAGGGTCCAGGGTGGGTAGAGGGTGGAGGGAGAGCATCACCATCTCCCCCCTGTACCTGGGAGATACCCTCTTTCCATTACTATGGCGACCTTTATAGGTGGGAATCTGTGAACTGGGAGACTGGGGGTCACCTGGAGATGCAAAGGCACCTCCAAGTCAACTTGGCCAAGACTGACTCATGCTCTTACCTACAATGCATTCCTCTTCCAGTGTTCCCTGTCTCCTGAATGCACCGCCACCCATCCCAATGCTCGAATGAGAAGACCAAGGGCTAGCTGAGCATCTCCCACTCCCTCGTGAGGTACCCCTCATACCTCTAGTGATTGTACCTCCTCGGTAGCTCTCACATCTGCCTCCTCCGTGCCATCTCCACGGTCCCCAAGCTACTACTGTCTCTCCTGTCTCAAGGCAGTGGTTGTCAGTCCAGCTGCCTTGCACCCACTCAGACCCCTCCACTGGTCTGATCATGCCACAGCCTCTTTTCCCAGCACCAGATGATTGTGATCCCCCTCCCTCAGCACTTACAACCCCATAGGGACTTTCTTTCTGTGCCAGTACAGTCCTGAGCTGTTAGGTCCATACTTCTGCTTCATCAGGTGTCATTCTGCCTCCAATCCAGCCACTCTGGTCAACTTTCAGCTCCGCCAACACTCTGCACTCCAGGACTTGACCCAGGGCTCTCCTGTAGGCTGCAATGCTCCTTGCTTCTGCCCGTGAGTGCTGGTCATCTTTCTGCTCTCAGCTCCCACCGCTGTCCGGGGGAGGTTGTTCGGAGACTCTCAGCCGGCTAGGAATCCTCCTCGCACACGTTTCCCGTGGTTCTTTCCTTTAGTGCACATGCTGCCTTGCAAATTCACAGTCGCTGATTAACATCTCCCTGGCTGGGTCACCCATGGGGTCCACAGGTTGCCCATGCTCTGTAGAGAACCAGAAGCACAAGCATACTCTCAGGACAAGGAGAGCAGAACTCATTACTGTGCTCTGTGCTACTGGTCAAGTATAATGTGATAAAGTATCCGGTTCCTTTTATTATGAAACCCTAAAATCGGGGAATATTGCTCCTCATTTCCTTTTTCCTTAAGGAGTTTCTTATGTCGTGATTTGTATCCATAATGAAAAATGGAAATACTTGGGAGGCACTAGTGGGAATTGAATATTTGAAAGACAGAGATGGACCTCAGAAACCTAAAGAAGTCTGCTGCTTTTAAGAAAGACACATCTCTGGGGCGCCTGGGTGGCTCAGTGGTTAAGCGTCTGCCTTCGGCTCAGGTCATGATCCCAGGGTCCTGGGATCCAGCCCCGCATCGGGCTCCCTGCACAGTGGGAAGCCTGCTTCTCCCTCTCCCACTCCCCCTGCCTGTGTTCCCTCTCTCGCTGTGTCTCTCTCTGTCAAATAAATAAATAAAATCTTAAAAAAAAAAAAAAGAAAGACACGTCTCCACCCCTAATTCTAGCCACACAACGAAGGCTTCTGTGCTGGGTCTCGTGGGCCAATGGAGCACTATTCTCAGGGGTGGGTCCAGGTATCAGGGCCCCATGTTCCTCTGGCAGGTCTCTGGCCTCCAGTTTTGTCTTTAAGGTCTGTGATGTCAAATGTAACAAAGGAATTTTAGTCAGTGCTCCAGCTACACTGGTTTCTTTCTGCTCCTTGAACACGCAGATCTCACACCTAGCACAGGGCTTTTGCACATTCTCTTCCCTCTGCCAGGAATGCCCTCTTATAGACCTTTGCTTCTTTTGATCCCTCAAGACTTTGCAAAATTGTCACTTCCTCAGAGAGGTCTTCCCTGACCACCCAATCTAAATGAGCCGCCCTGCCTCCTGCATACCCTGCCCTCATTAATTTAGAGATAGATTCATTTCCTTCCTTGCTCATTGTCTGTGTCTCCCACTAGAATATAAGCTCTCTGAGGGCAAAGAGCTTGTCTAGAACAGCCTTGCAATATGGCAGGAGTTCCATAGATGTATGTTGGATGAATGAATGAGTAGGTCAGCCTGCCAAGGACAGGGTGGAAATGGCGTTTGTGAGGGTGTGAAGTATGCAACTGTATGCCTCTTTCCTCCTAGGATGACTGCTACTTCATTCTGTCCATCCCTGGTTTCTAAAAAGTTCAGAATAAAGTGTCTTCCACACACAAGGAGAGAAGAAGCCCTCTCAAGGGGTCTTGGGACCAGCCCCTTCCTCCCGCATGACCTCTTTCCAGAGGAAATTCCAGTTACCCCATTTTGCTCCCATAGTCAGACTTGACTTTTCTGGGCTCATCTGGACATCTCTCAGGAGACAGGAACCTGTGTACACATCTAGTTACCCAGATCATATCTACCTTAGAGCATCTCCTAGGGCAGCCAGCCTGGGATAGTCACCAAGGGGCCCCTGGAGCACCTGCAGCCATCTGCTCTTCTCATGTGCTTGGTAACAAATTTCACTCCTTAGATTCTCACAAACTTGACCCATGGTGAGGTAAAAGTCAATGTCCAGAGACCCCTGGAAAGGCAGGGTAGAACTGTGGAACCACTGGACACAGGGATATTCGTGAGCCCGAGAGGTGGGAAACAATGCTACAGCATGTTCATCTTCACTGAAAAATTGAGAATGAACTTTCCAGGTCAAGAATGATCAACACTCACATCTCCCTGCAGGGCATCCCCACATTCCTAGCTCGAGGATAAAGTATAGTACCTGAAGAAGCATGGCTTTGTACCAGTTATCTCATTGAACTGGCATTCTGCTTTAGAGATAGGCGTTATCACCTCCCACTTGATAAAGGGGGTGAGGAATGCGAAGTGAATTTCTCCAATTCACATCATTTGCAAGTGGTCAGGGCTATAATGTAGGCACTAACCACTATGTTGTTTGGCACACCAGTTTATTTTTTTTATTTTTTTAAAAAGATTTTATTTATTTGACAGAGACACAGGGAGAGAGGGAACACAAGCAGGGGGAGTGGGAGGGAAAAACAGGCTTCCCACGGAGCAGGGATCCCAATGCGGGGCTGGACCCCAGGACCCTGGGATCTTGACCTGAGCAGAAGGCAGATGCTTAACAACTGAGCCACCCAGGTGCCCCTGGCACACCAATTTAAACCAATCACCTACACTACCTTTTTTTTTTTTTTTTTCAAAAACAGCCTTATTGAGGCATAATTTACATACGGTAAAACCCGCTGACGCTAAGTAGGTAATGCAGTGATTTTAGTACACTTGTAGAGTTGGGCAACTATCACCACAATCCAGTTTTAGAATCTTTCCACTACCCCAAAATGTTTCCTCATGCCCATTTGCAGTTAATCCCCACTCCTACCCTCAGTCCTAGGCAACTGCTGATCTATTTTCTGCCTCTATAAATGAAAGCATCCTGCATTATCTTTTCTCTTGTGAAAAGTTGCATTTTGTTTTGTGAAGACTTTAGCTCAGTCCTCAACATTCAGTTCCCAGGTTCTGGAGAACAGAAGACTGAAGTTATACCTCCACTTCTGCAAGAGGCCTGGAGGGAAATTTGTTTGTTTGTGAGTTCACTATTCCCGGCTTCTGAGGACACAGACCTGGGCATGGCCAGTCTGGAAGTGAAGAATCAAGGTCAGGGATTTTTCTGTTCTTTTACTTCTTAAAACGTGAAATATTTCATCTTAATTCATGGGCTTCTAGTCCAAATAGTTGCAGGAAGGACTCCATTTTTCTTTTCTTTTTTTTTTTAGATTTATTTATTTATTTGAGAGAGCGAGCGAGCATGAGAATGAGCGGGGGGCGGGGGTAGAGGGAGAGAAAGAATCCTCAAGCAGACTCCCACTGAGCCCAGAGCCCGTTGCAGGGCTCCATCCCAAGACCCTGAGATCATGACGTGAGCTGAAATCAAGAGTCGGCTGCTTAACCAACTGTGCCAGTCAGGCTTCCCAGAAGGACTTTAATTTAATTAATTAATTAATTAATTAATTTTCACCCTTGTGACTTATTGGAATGGTTCCATTTTAAGAAAAATACAGAGAACAAAATAAAGCCCTACAAATCTAATTGAAAAAATGTAATCCAAAGGGCCAACCTAAAGCCCCATCAGCCTACTCCTATCCAGTGAGGAAGGTCCTCCCTGAAACGGGAAGTGAGGAAGACAATAGCAAAAGGGTCAACTCCTTTTCACTCCTGCCCTCAAATACCGCCCATTATGGCCGTTCAAGGCTTGGAACTCTCACTTCGGCCCCGGACCTGGGAACAGTGAGTTGATGCTCCTGCCCCTGGCCTCTCCATGACCGCTGAGACACCTTTCTCCGCGACGTAGGCTAAAGTTACCTCCCCGAGGTAAAGAGACAAACGAGGGAGCTGAACCCCAACTTTCCTCCCGACCATCACTCCTGTTCCTCTGAGTGAAACTCCTATCCCACCCAGAGAGATAACAAAGCCCCTATTTCATGACCATGTGGTCCATTCCAGCCCCCTCACGCTTCTTTCTCTTCTTACCCGGATTAAATTATCCCCGCAGGTGGAAAGGCTCAGGTAGAGGCCCCAGGGCAAGGCGAGGCTCTCCCACAGGTCAGATCTCGCTCAGGGGCTGTCTTCACCAAGGGAAATCTGAAAACAAGCCAGCTTGGGGGCACCTGGCGGGCTCCGTGCCTAATGCTTACTCTTGATCTTGGGATTGTGAATTCGAGCCCCACGCTGGGGGGAGAGTTTACTTAAAAAATTAAATAAATAATGAATTAATGTTTAAAAAAAAAAAAAGAATGAGTCAGTTTTAAGTTTTACTCACAAATTCCTCTGGTGCGAAGTCTGGGGGGGAGGGGGAGACACAGACTAGAAGCCTAACAACAACAGCAGCAATAATAATAATCATAACTCACGTTTATTAAGCATGAGCTATATGCCATGCTCTGTGTGCTTTATCTGTTTTTTTTTCTCATATAATGCTCAAAATAACTCTATAAGATTTTTTTTTTTTAAAGATTTTATTTAGTCGGGAACACAGCAGGGGGGGGTGGGAGAGGGAGAAGCAGGCTCCCGCTGAGCAGGGAGCCCGATGCGGGGCTCGATCCCAGGACCCTGGGATCATGACCTGAGCCGAAGGCAGACGCTTAATGACTGAGCCACCCAGGCGCCCCAATAACTCTATAAGATTAACAGTATTATTAGCCTCATTTTACAGGAAACTATTTTATTAGCTTATTTATGAGTTTATTATTAGTACAGATATTATTAGCAGAGGAATTACACAGAATTATTTTCATTATTAAATTAGTAGTGCAGGCTTTTTATTGTAATGGTTTTATTAGCACAGATATTATCCATGTATAGAAACTATTAGTAAAGAAAATAGTACCACTATTACATGGAGAAATTATTTCTGCAGCACAGAAATTAGTACGAAAGTAGTATCATTATAGTATAGAAATTATTAGTACAGAAATTAGTATCAGGACAATTATTGTAGTATGGAAATTAATTATTATTATGGTTCAGAAACTACGAGTACAGTGGAGGGTGCCTGGGTGGCTCAGTTGGTTAAGCGTCTGCCTTCGGCTCAGGTCAGGATCCCAGGGTCCTAGGATCAAGTACCGCATTGGGCTCCCTGCTCGGTGAGGAGCCTCCCTCTCCCTCTCCCTCTGCACTCCCCCTGCTTGTGCTCGCTCTCTGTATCAAATAAATAAAATCTTAAAAAAAAAAATTACGAGTACAAACATGATACCCATACTATTATTATACTATAGAGATCATTAGTATGGAAAATAGCATCAGTACTATTACTATTGGTCCCATTGTTCAGAAATGAGGTTAGGCAGAAAGAGGTTAGGCAAACTTCCCTAAGCTGACCTAGTTAGCAGTTGGCCTAGTTGAGTTCACTCAGTTCTTAACCTTGAGATCCTCACTCTACCCACCTCAGCTTCCCCCCAGGGCAGCAGGGAGGGTGAGGAGGAACCAGGAAAAACAATCAAAGTGGCCAGAGAAGAAAGAGCTCCAGGCACATTCTTGTGACTGGAAGCAGCAGGGAAATGGGTAACTAATTCACCTGGAAAATGGTCCCATATCCTGTGTTCAGAGGAAAGAAATAATTTTAAAACCTAGGAGTGAGGGGCCCCTGGCTGGCTCAGTTGGTAGAGCAGGCAACTCTTGATCTGTGTTGGGAGTTCAAGCCCCACCTTAAGGGCGGGGGGGGGGGGGCAATACTGCATTTCAACTCAAGCAACAGGTATTTCTTGAGTGTGGATGTTACACTTCATTTTTATTTTACAGTTATATTTTACAGCATATTCATACAAATATTTATATTCAATTCATACATATTCATTTTGCTTTTGACAGTTATGTGAATTATATTAGTTTTACAGTTACTTTATTCTTGGGTTTTGCTGAATGAATGAACTCAGATCTCAGTCCACCCAGGTCAGGGAGGAGTGTGGACAGAGCACAGGCTGAGATTTGCTTTGGGCACAGTCGCTGGGACTGCAGGGAGGTTCTTTCCATGTGAGGCTGTGGGGTGCCCAGAGCTGGACTCCCAAGAACTGGAAGGAGGAACAGGATGGACCTCGATTCACAGCAGAAACAAAGTGTCACGTGTGCATCTTCCAGCAGAGACCAGTGGGGTTCCCACCAAGAAAAGTGTGCAAACAATTCAGCTGGGAGCACAACCGCAGAAGGAGATTACTCAGAGTATTAATTAGAGTTTCTACAGCTGTCCTCAAACTCAACAGACTCAACACAACTGCGCCACTTCGGAGGAGGACTTCAACTACGCCATGTTGGCCTCACGAGTACTAATTGATGGGAGTTCTTTCCTGCTTACCTTTTTTTTTAAAAGTAGCTCTAGGCCCAGCGTGGGGCTTGAACTCACGATCCCAAGATCAAGCAGCTCAGGCTCCACTGCCTCAGCCAGCCAGGAGCCCTTTCTAGCTTCTCTCTTAACTTAGGCAAAAGAGGGCGCCTGGGTGGCTCAGTTGGTTAAGCGACTGCCTTCGGCTCAGGTCATGATCCTGGGGTCCTGGGATCGAGTCCCACATCGGGCTCCCTGCTCAGCAGGGAGTCTGCTTCTCCCTCTGACCCTCCCCCCCCCCATGCCCTCTCTTTCCCATTCCCCCCCCCAAAAAAAAAAAAAAAAAAAAAAAACTTAGGCAAAAGACCCCGCAGGCAAAGCATCCCCTGAGGGGAACCAAAACTACCCCCTCCAGCCGGAAGGACTGCCCTGAGCCAGCCTTTGATTGACCCCGAGATGAGGCTCCACCTGACCTGTACTGCCCACTGCATGTACCCACCAGCCTCTGTCCCACGCTCTCCTTACAAAAGCCTGCAAGTGTCTTCGGAACTTTGAAGGTCTTCGAGACGCTAGTCCGCTGTCCTCCCGGTGCTGGCCTCGGTGAAATAAATTCCTTTCTGGTTTCGCCTCCACTCATCTCTCTGCCTCTGGATTTTGTCACATCTGCTTGGGACCCCCGGAGCCAGGTGCTCTTGTGCTACAATTTTGCCTTCAACACAGGGGACAGACACGGTGGAGCTCAAGTTGCTCCCCTCTATCCCTTACAGAGGGGAGATCACCTACCCCCCACCAGAGGAATACAGTGCTTTGTGTTTTTCCTAGGTGAAGGGGAAGCTGTTTCTTCCAGTCTGAATTCAGGTTCCCATCCCTGAGGCTGGTTCCCAGAACAATCAAGAGACAGTTCCAAAGACACAGTATTAAGGGTTACCATTCCCTGAACTTTCTCTGCTGCCACCTGCCCCACAGTGGCCCGCCAGGGGGGGTCTCTGGGCATCCAAGGGGTGCCCTTCAGCAGAATCACCTGGGGCCTTTCTGTATTTTCCTCTGTTGGCATTAAAATTAGCCTTGAACCTGTTGAGAAGGTCCTTCCCTGAGCCCTTTGCAGAGAGAAAAACCAATCAAAAATTTAAAAGTGAGAAAAACCAACTAAACACACTTACCCTGTGTTTAAACCATATTACCTTGGGTCAGGTCAGACTCAAACCAAGAGAGAGCAACCGGAAAGAGTGTCACACCCACAGCTCCCCAGGGAGAAACAGCCCGCCTCCCAGGGCCACTCAGGGGAAGCACCGGGGTCAGTCATGAGGCAGAGAGAGAAAGGGGAACGGTAGGCAGGCACCTTGTTGTGGTTTCCGCCGGAAGGGACAGGTGAGGTAGGGTAAGAAGTTTAGGATTGGTTCATTTGGATAATGTCAGGTGGCCCGGGGCATAGGGGTTGTCCCTCCTTGTCTGGCCCTTGGCCCTGGGGTGATGAAGGAGGCTAGACAGTGGGTCGGGAGTGTGAGAATCCAGTAAGGGAGGTGGTTGGGGTGTGGACATAATTGTCTGTTCAAGAATGGGAACCGACTGGCCTCTAGCCAGGCGCTCAAAACTGAGTCAAGATGGCATTTTAAAGACCTCTATTACAACTCGTGAACCTGGGAATGAATACGTCATTTCTTAGGGGGCATAAATGTGGGAACAGATAAAAGTCTCTCCACTGAAGCCTAAATTGGCAGAGTTCTAAGCCATTGCTAGCTGTCCTTTATTTGCATGCAAGAGTTCCTGCTGAAGGGGCACCTGGGTGGCTCAGTCGGTTAAGCATCTGCCTTCAGCTTAGCTCATGATCCCAGGGTCCTGGGATTGAGTCCCTACTCAGCGGGGAGCCTGCTTCTCCCGCTCCCTCTGCTGCTCCCCATGCTTATGTGCACTCTCCCTCTCTCTCTCTCTCTCTGTCAAATGAATAAAATCTTAAAAAAAAAAAAAAAAAGAGTTTTAAGCCATCAGTAGACGGTTATCTCCATTCGCCAGGAAATGGCCTGCAAACAACTTCTTTCCAGGTGTTTCTATTACAGAGAGAAGGGAGAGATGGGGGTCAACACTTGTAAGGCTCTGACAGGTAGAAAAATGGCTTTCCCAAAGATGTCCATCCTGACCCTGGACCTTGTGACTGTGTTACCTCACATGGCAAAGGGGGGTCACAGGTGCAGATGCAATTAAGTTTGCCAAACAGGTGATCGTGAGAGGGGGCCCGTCTAATCACAGGAGTCCTTGGAGGTGGCAGAGGAAGGCAGAGAGGATCAGAGAGATGCCATCTGAATAGGACTTGACCCACTGTTGCTGGCTTTGCGGAGGGAGGAAGGGGCCACATGCCCCAGACTGCAGGCAGTCTCTAAAAGCTGGAGAAGAAAAGGAAAAGGAGCCTTTTCTGGGGCCTCCAAAGAGAAACACAGTCCTGCCAACACCTTCCTTTTTGCCCCGTGAGACCAATATTGGACCCCTGAACCACAGAACTGTAAGGTAATAAAATTGTGCCATTATAAGCCACCAAATTCATGGTGCTTGCTTTATGGCAGCAGTAGTAATAGTGGAGAGACGGAGGAGTGTTTAGCTGTCCTGGAGTGGCAGCTTGTCCCCATCAGAACCTCTCTCGTATCTCTTGTACTAAACACATTCACTGCCAAAGATCTGGGTTTTTTTTTAAAGTTTATTTATTTGAGAAAAAGAGAGAGGGGGGGAGTGCGTGAGCGCAAGTGGGGAGAGGGGAAAAGGGAGAGGGAGAGAGAATCTCAAGCAGACTCCCCGCTGAGTGCAGAGTCCAACACGAGGCTCGATCCCGCAACCCTGAGATCTTGACCTGAGCAGGAATCAAGAGTCAGACTCTTAACCGACTGAGCCCCCAGGCACCCCCCAAAGATTTGTCTTTAAGCAGAAATGGATTTACAAAGGGACATTCAGAAGCTTATAGAATCTGGGAGGCCCACAGACCAGGCTCTGGAGCACACAGCCAGGAACACTGCCCAGCTATACCATGGGGCTGCTTTTCTGAGACATTAAAAAAAAAAAAAAAAAACCCACTACTTATTTACTTTGAAAAAGAGAGGAAAAGGAAAAACAGCAATAATGTGTGCTTTAAGAAGCAGGCCGCAGGGGCTCAGTTCTACTGGGGATGGTCTGGGAAATAGTACAAGCTCCGCAGTTGTCTCACCAGAGGATGGGGGACTGGGGCTCTTTTTCCCAATGCTTCCTGTCCCCTTAGATTGAGGCTTATTCCTGAGGGAGTCAACTGCCTCAGTTCCATGTTGTGCCTAGGCGACAGGGTGTAGCAAATTCCTTTGTGCCACACAAAGCCCTCTGGCTGGGAAGCAAAGAGACACATCATTTGAGGTGTAAAGTCTTCAGCATGGCAGAATCTGTGACCCACAGCTGTGGGCAGACTCAAACCTGAGCCGAGGGGATGTGGCATGGGGCATCTACGTCATCTGCTACAATCCCTTTTAGGACTTACAGCCAGCATCTTGCCACCCCCTGGCCATACCTCTCTCTCTCTCTCTCCATACACCCGTATACACAACAAATACATAGCACGTATCATGTGCAGGACACTGCATCTGTTAAGTCCTTGAGTCTTCATGATGACCCTGCTGGGTACATTTCAAATAGCTGTAGTGCTTAGAAGATATTGGAATCATTCCAAAGTGTGTTGGAACAGTTGAATTTTACAATATTATTGTGCCAGCAATCATATCTTTTCCAACTATTTGCACATCTGGTGAAAAATTTTAGATAACAACTTTAAAATGTACATGTGGGTGTGTAGTTTTCCAAAATTCTTTCTGCAGGTAAGCAGCTAAAGAGTTTGGAAACCACTGTCCTAGACTTCTGCAGATGTGTCTCCCCCAGGTGATGTGCTCAGAATCATTCAAGAGACTGATGAGGGGTGGGGGAGTGTGTGATGAAGCCGGGGATCTTTCATCGTTACCCGGAAAGAATCCTGGGAAACAACTTAAAGGAAAATCAAAAAGAGAGACTCTATAGATAGAAAATGAGTTCAGCTCGCTGAAGGTCCAGATGGATGGGTGCTGAATAACCAGGCTGTGCTCTCCAGCATCCCGATTTGCTCCTTCCCAGAGTCTGGGGATGCTGAGTCAGTGGCTTGAATACCATCCCAACCTGTCATCTCCCCTTTTATATTAACTTGATTTTCTTCATGTTGCCTTCTCAAGCTCTAAGTGTTAAACTTACTCTCTGATTAATATAGCCGTGTAAAAAAAAAAAAAAAAAAGACAAAATGTTCATTCTATTTTACCAGGAATGCATCAAGCAAGCGGACACTTTTTTCCTCAGCTAGGGAACCAACTGAACATCATAGCTGACAGACTAGCTGCAGAGGTGAAGCAATGAACAGTGGCAGCAGGCAATCTATCATATGGAGAAAAGAGATGCCTTGGACGTAATTTATCTGAACTGATTTTTACAACCCATCAAAATCATTAGCTGTGACCCTACCTTTCCCCTTTCAGAAAACAATACTCTCAAATTTTCAGCGGTAAGCAGGTTGGTTTTATGATCTTTCTTGAGTCTCTTCTAATGGTGAGTTACGAAAGCTTAGAAGAGCTTAGGGGATGTTGGAATTATTTCAACCAAAGTTGCAAAAGTGCTTGTCAAGGCTGGTACAATGTTCACTTCTGTTCATGTACTCACCTCCAAATGTTGTTCATGTGAATACTAGGCATGGTAGAAAAACCCTTATTGGACAATTTTTCTTGCTCTGATTCCTTTTTCAAACCTGGTAACATAGGAGTAAGAGGTTGGTCTTTGAAACCAGTCAGGCATGAGTTTAAATAGAGGCTCCATCACTTATTAGCTGTGAAGCCAGGCTCATGCACAGTGGGGGTGATGTTTCCTTCTCACAGGACTGCTGTGAGGAACCAACAAGGCCATGTGAGCAAAGAACAGAACAAGGCATACAATAGATGGTGGCCAGGATTACTGTGATTGTCATTATCCTTTTGATCTGAAATTTGGTTTTGGAATAGACTGTAGGGAAAATCTTATGCAGAAAACTGATACAAATCTTTTGTGTTTTTTTGTTTGTTTTTTTGTTTTTAGATTTATTTGAGAGAGAGAGAGAGTGCTTGTGAGTTGGGGGAGGGACAGAGGGAGAGAGAGAATCCCAAGCAGACTCCCGGCTGAGGTGGAGCCCAACGCGGGGCTTGATCCCAGGACCCTGAGATCATGACCTGAGCTGAAACCAAGAGACGGCCCCTTAACCAACCAAGCCACCCATGGTTTTACCTTCACTTGTAAAATTGGAAGCTGATACTCTGATTTTTAAATCAGTGAAATCCTTTTCATCAGTTTGATTAACTCTTCAGATGATCAAACCTTTACAGACACCATCTTATTTCATTCTCTTACAAATCTGTCAGTCAACCAGAGCAAATACTATTATTCCTCTTCCCTTTTAGGGAAGTGGACAGTAAGATTAAGAGATATTAAGTGATTCTCACCTTTGTGCCCTTGCTCTCCCTTTTATCTTTCTAGGAACTGCCCCTAATCCCTTTTCCATGTGTTGAAATACCACACATTCACCAGGGCCCATTTTAAGCTTTCCTCTCCTCTTTTCAGAGAAAAAGAACTCATTCTTTTCTGACCTTCTATAGCACTCAAAGTTTCAACCATATAATTTACCAGTTTATTACTGTGTCTTTCATTTCTTCCCAGTGACTTCCTGTTTGTTTGTTTTTTAAACTCTGCCCAGTAAGACAAGAAACCTCTCACGGCCAGGGATCATGCAACTTCAATATATTTTGGGTCTCACTACCCAGACCCCTTTTCTCTTCACACTCCGCAGGGCAGAGCCGGACTCGGAGCTAGTGCCGGATGTATGCTTGATTGATTCACAGAGAGTTTACCTAGAATGATGGCCTAGAAAATCCACTGCAGGATAAAATTGGAGACTCACTCCTTAGGGACTGCCATCTAAGAAGGAGGACAAAAATGTTCCTGCTGAGAAATTGAAATGCAAAAAGCAGGGGCGCCTGGGTGGCTCAGTCATTAAGCATCTGCCTTCCGGCTCAGGTCATGATCCCGGGGTCCTGGGATCGAGCCCCCACATCGGGCTCCCTGGTCGGTGAGAAGCCTGCTTCTCCCTCTCCTGCTCCTCCTGCTTGTGTTCCCTCTCTCGCTGTCTCTCTCTCTGTCAAATAAATAAAATCTTTAAAAAAAAAAAAAGAAATGCAAAAAGCAAATATAAGCCCTTTGCTTCTCTGCAGCTTCTAATGCTGATTCTGGCAATCCCCGTCATAGCCCTGTAAGTTTATATGACCAGGACATGCCTTTAGTCACAGAGTCACAGTGTCGGCTAGTCATACCACTGTGACCATGTGTAGGTGGGGACATCCTTCTGTGGCTTTATGGTGCTCTGCTCTCCTTCCTGCAGTGATGAGAATTCACTTCATATTGTCTAAAAAAAATTAAACAACTCTTAACTGAGGGAAGCTAAATAGCAACTGATATTTTTGGAGGCTCTCTTGAATTAGGACAGCTGAGTTTAATGGAAAAATAAACATGTTTCATACTGAATATCTGTTGCATATGTTGCAAACTGAGTACCAGCCTAGAGAGAATTTTCCCTTTTGTTTCTTCCTTTTAATCATATTTCTTCCTGGTTGTTTATATGATTTATTATATAACCAAATAGGTATTCCTTATAAATTCCAAATGGCAAGGCATTCCTGGGATTCTTTTAGAACACAAAATTCCAGATTTTTTCCGATGATTCCAATGCTGAGGGTTTCTATCTCCTGAAGCACTCTTTCTTATCCAGTGAAGAACACAAGGAAGGCTCTTTGCCAGGTTCTGGTGCGGTCATGTTCTCTAGGTGAATGCTTCTTTTTCTTTAATATGCATACAGATCTACTAAGGATCTTGTTAAAATGCAGATTCTGTTTCATGGATCTGCTGCCGGACCTGTGAATATGCATTTTAACACAGAAGTGGTGCCAGGGTCCTGGTCCACAGACTGCACTTTGGGTAGCAGTGTTCTAGGGAGAACTGGGGATCAGTGAATGGCAGGTCCCTGAGAGCTTGGCCAAAGTTATTATGTGGGAGCAGATGTGGTCCCCATCACTGGAGGTCAGAAAGGTCCTTAAGTCCTAGACAGCCCAGCTTTTTTTTAAAGATTTTCATTTATTTTTTGACAGAGAGAGGCAACACAAGCAGGGGGAGTAGGAGAGGGAGAAGCAGCCCTCCTGCTGAGCAGAGAGCCCAATGTGGGCTCCATCCCAGGACCCTGGGATCATGACCTGAGCTGGAGGCAGACGCTAAACGACTGAGCCACCCAGGTGCCTGACAGCCCAGCTTTAAAACAAGACAAACTGGGGGACACCTGGATTTCTGATGGAAAATGGGTAGCTGCTTCTTAGGGGCGTAGTAGGAAACCCCTCCTGGCTGGGAGCTCTACCTGGTACTGCATCCAACTTTCCCCGTTTGCTTGCCTCATGGGATCCTCTCCTGAATTGTTGCTCTTTTGTCTAAAACATCAATCTAAATCCTTGCTTGTAAATGTGCACTCCTTGGTCTTTGACGCTTGGCTGTATCTTATATTGATTGTTGGCCTATACCTGGAGCTTTTGGCCCTGCCTGGGAAAAAGTATTGACGTCTTTAAGCTCTTTCTCTGGGGAAAGAGTGTCTAAACCAGCAAGCCCTGTCTGTCTGTCTGTCTGTCTATCTATCTATCTATCTGTCATCTATCTATCTATCTATCTACCTACCTATCTCTGCTTTAACTTCATGTTCGGGCCAGGAAAGGAAAAGAAAGCTTATTGTGGCCATATCTTCATAAACAAATTAAGGTAGAGGCACATAGTATGTGTTCAATGTATACTTTTTTTTTTAAAGGTAAAATTCAAGTAAAATTAAAATTAACCATTGAAAAGTGTACACCTTAGTGGGATTTAGGACATTCACACTGTTGTGCAACTACCACCTCTATCTAGTTTCATAAAATATTTAATGCATACCTTTTTTTATTAACATATAATGTATTATTTGTCTTGGAATGCATACCTTTTGAAAGCTGTATGAGAGCAAAGATTATGTGGCTAATTTAAGACATTTCTGTCACTTCTTGAGTTCACTAGGCAATTTACTGACTCTTAACAATTGTAAATGTTTTAACTATATGAATATCTTTTCACTTTGTTTTTTGATTTGCTATTATTCAGTAGTGATAATATCAGCTATTACTTATGGAACGCCTACTATGTGCTGGACACTTCACATATATTGTCTTCTTTAAGACTCACAACCTAATGAAAAAGGTATTATCAACTTTTGATAGAAAAGAATCCTGAAGCTCAGAGACTTTAATTCACTTGCCCGAGGCCACTCAGGTATCAAGTGGCAGAGCTGAGGCTTTTCCAAGCCAGTCTGACTCTAGGACTTGATCTTTTAGTCACAACAAAATAATATCTCATGTGAACACACTCTTATTATTTGTGACAAGTATGAATTATGGAGATAGTTAAACTTTCAGCAAGCATAAAATTGGATACATGCAGACTGAAGATTAAATACTTTGAAACAAGGATTGAGAAGAAGCTAACCAAACAGCAGAAATCTTCACAAAACTGTTCAAATTTAAGGAGTGTTTTTTTTTTTTTAAGATTTTATTTATTCATTTGAAAGAGAAAGAGACAGACAGACAGAGCACAAGCAGGAGAGGCAGAAGCAGAGGGAGAGGGAGAAGCAGACTCCCCATTGAGCTGGGAGCCTGATGCGGGACTCGATCCCAGGACCTGGAGATCATGACCTGAGCCAAAGGCAGATGCTTAACTGACTGAGCCACCCAGGTGCCCCCAAATTAAGTTTTTGCTGGAAATTTTTTCATATAATTTCAGGGACTTGTATTTATTCACCTATTAAGATTGTAAAATCATGATTTATAACTATTACTTCCTTTCTCTTGCATCACTGGTTTCTCTCCCTTTACTGAATCACTACCATCAGAAAGGAAACCTGCTTCGATGTCTTATTTTAAAAACAAAACAACAACAACAAAAAACTAAAAACCTCCACTGACCCCATCTCATGACTTCTTGCTACTTTTTTTTTTTTTTTTTGGCTACCATTTTTCTGCTTCCCTTTGCTGCACAACTCCTGGAAAGCACTGTCTACTATCACTGCTTCTTGTATTCATCTCCCATCTTTTCCTCAACCTGCTCCGATAGAGAGTCTGTCCCCAACACTCCGCTGAAAACAGCCCTCATTGAAGGTCACCAGTGGCTTCCATGTTGCCAAATCCATCACTCTCCTTTTGCACCTTAACTTCTGAAACTTTTCAGCAGCCTTTGACCCAGGTGTCCCCTGGGTCAACACCCTCCTTGACAAACTCTTCTTTTGCCTTTGGTGTCCCAGACTTTCTTGGGCCTCTGCCAACTACACCGGCTCCTTCTTCTCAATCTTCTTTCCCGGTTCTTGGTTCTTGATTCTGGGCATCTGGTTCCTCCTGCTCTGTTCCAGGGCTTGGTTCCAGGACCCACACAATTCCCCATCTGTATGTCTTCCCTAGATGATCTCATCCATTCCCGTGGCTTTAAGTACCTTCTATATGCTAATCAAATGATATCAAACTCTCCCCCAAACTTCAGACTCATACTTCCAGGTACCACCTTGATATTTCTTCTTAGAAATTTAATAGGCACCCCATACTTAATATGTCTGAAACTGAGCTCCTGATTTCTGCGCCTAAACCTGCTCCTCCCACAGAGTTCTTCATTTCATAAATGGCGTCATAATTTACCCAGTGGCTCAGATTAAAAACAACAATGACAACAACCTTGATTCCTCTTTTCTCCATCTCTAACTAATTCATGACAAGTTGGCTTAACTCTGCCTTTACATTATATCCAACATCAGTCCACCACCGTTGGTCTGCATCTCCCCTACAACCATTGTTTTTTTTTAAAGATTTTGTTTTTATTTATTTGACAGGGAGAGATAAACAGCGAGAGAGAGAACACAAGCAGGGGGAGGGGGAGAGGGAGAAGCAGGCTTCCCGCTGAGCAGGGAGCCTGATGTGGGGCTCGATCCCAGGACCCTGGGATCATGACCTGAGCCGAAGGCAGACGCTTAATGACTGAGCTACCCAGGCGCCACCTCCCCTACAACCATTGTAATCCAAGCCATCATCATACCTTGCTGCTATAAAATCCTTGAAACCAGTTTCTCTGCTTTCTCTTGTGCCCTTGTATAATTCATTCTCAAAACAGCCAGCAGGGCAAATTAGATCAGGTTACTCCTCTACTTAACACTGCCCTTTGGTTCTCATCTCAAATAAAACCAAAGCTCCTTACGGTGGCTTTCAAGCTCCTACACACACTGCCTTCTGAATTCATCTACTACTCTGCTCCTTTCCTCTCTAAGCTTGGACCACACCAGCCCTCTTCCTACCCCCATATATGCCCCATATATGCCAAGACCCTTCTTTACTGGGTATTCCTTCTGCCTGCAATTCTCTCCTCCTAAATCTTCACATAACTGACTTTCGATGTGTCAAATACCAATTTCTTAGAGAAGTCCATGCTAACCATCCTTTCTACAGTAGCCATGCTCCATGCTGCTCACTATGGCTTTTTTTCTTTTCTCCATGATCCTCATCTCTATCTAAAATTGCTTTGCTCATGGGGCGCCTGGGTGGCTCAGTCAGTTAAGTGACCGACTCTTGGATTTGTCTCAGGTCATGATCTCAGGGTTGTGAGTTCAGCCCCTCATGGGGCTCTGTGCTCAGCGGAGAATCTGCTGGAAATTCTCTCCCTCTGCCCCTCCCCATGCTTGAGTGCATTTGCTCTCTCTCAAATAAATAATCTTTAAAAAAAAGAAAATAAAATTGCTTTACTTGTGTGTTTATTATCTTCCCCATTTAAAATATAAGCTCCATGAGGCCATACATTACACAATGACTAATGTATCCCCTTGGCCTAAAATACTGCCTAACACAGTCTACAGTTCAACAGATGAGGAAATTGAGGCTCAAAAATATTAAATGGACTTCCCCAAATCATTCAGTTAGTAAAAGAAGAGAGGAAACCAAAATTTAAACCCAAATCTTTTGATTTTGAATCCTAGAGTCCTTCTGTTACATGATAATTCATGTAATTTATGTTCAGCAGGCAAATTATTTCTATTATCTGAGTTATGAAAAAAAAAGATCCCCTGGCTTTTTGTTGTTTGTAATGCTTATAAAAAGCTAACTAAAATGACTTTTTTTCTTTTCTTTTCTCTTGCTTTAAAACATTATTATAGTTCACATGTGCATGCACATACACACACACATCATACCTTAAGTGAATATTCTATGTATCTGGAAAATATTTTTGTATTAATAAAATAGGCTTCACCTTGACTATTTTATTTTGTTTTAAGATTTTATTTATTTGACAGAGAGAGAGAATGAGCCTGGGGGAGAGGCAGAGGGAGAGGGAGAAGCAGACTCCTTGTTGAGCAGGGACCCCAACACGGGGCTCGATCCAGGAACCCTGTGATCATGACCTAAGCAGAAGGCAGACGCCCAACCAACTGAGCCACCCAGGTGACCCTTAACTATTTTATTTTTAATGAGTTAAGGCTGATAGGAAAAGCCATATACTGATTTTTTTTTGTCAGAGAGTTATTAAAATATATTTGGAACATTTTACTATGCAGTCAATGGGTTTATGTGGGTTTTTTTGAATAAAATTTCTTTTTAAATTAGTATCTTAAGTCCCCTTAACCTGAGAACTTTTAAAATAAAAGGTACATGTATTTTTAAAATACTCTCAAGATTTTTTCTCATAAGTCCGGATTTTCTTTTATTTCTTATTTGCATCAAATGAATACATGTACTTATTTTATTTTATTTTTTTTAAAGATTTTATTTATTTATTTGACACAGAGAGAGAGAACACAAGGGGTGGGGAGCGGCAGGCAGAGGGAAAGGGAGAAGCAGGCTCCCCACTGAGCAAGGAGCGCGAATCAGGGCTTGATCCCAGGACCCTGGGATCATGACCTAGGCCGAAGGCAGCGGCTTAACCGACTGAGCCACCCAGGCTCCCCATGTACTTAATTTATAAAGTCAAATATGCTTATATTTCTTGATCTTTCATTGTTAGATATTATTGACTTCCTACTATGGAAGATGAGGATTTAGTGTTTGTTTTGTTTTGGGGATTTAGTTTTTGTTCTTTTTTTTTTATTTAAACTTTTTTTAAAGATTTTATTCATTTATTTGACAGAGAGAGAGAGAGCACAAGCAAGGGGAACAGGGAGGGAGAATCAGGCTCTCCTCTGAGCAGGGTGTCCGATGGGGGACTCAATCCCAGGACCCTAGGATCATGACCTGAGCCGAAGGCAGACGCTTAACCGACTGAGCTACCCAGGCACCTGGGGATTTAGTTTTCCTAAATGCCTCAAACTATCTTCTGTCATATACACTTCTTCTCCCCCAAACTTCTCAATATAGTGACATAACAATTTTGGATTAAACTAACAGTCAATGTTTACATTATATCTAGTGTTCACAGGTGAGCCAAGTATGATCGTACAACTTTTTGGTTTTTATTCCTGGCATTAATAATTGTCTCTTTGGCCTTTGGTTTCATTCTTTTTGTGTCACCCACTAATTCATCTACAAACATTCTGACAGAACTAGAATTCCTCACTCTGGTGAAACATATTAAGTAATCTGTTTCTCTCTCTCTTTCTTTCTCGGGCATATCCTCCCTGTGGTGCTCTACTTTTTGCTTCAGTCTACACTGGTTGCCTTTATAAGACCTGCTGGACATCAGTTCTGTGATTCCTTTTGTCATATTCCCAAGAATTCTTTTTGCTATTATCTTGAAGTGGATGTTTCTTTCTTTTTAGTTTACTTTGTAAAATGGTTTACATTTTTTTAGTAGAGTCCTGAGAAAGAGTGTATATAGGGTACACTTTTGGGAATTAGCATGTATGAAAATGTCTTTATTTTGCCCTCAGATGTGATGGATAGTTTAGCTGAGTGTAGAGTTCTACAATGGAAATAAGTTTCTCTCAGAATTTTTAAGGTACTGATGCTTATTTCACTGCTACTGTTGAGAAGTGTGATGTCACTCTGACTCCTGATTCTTTGTATGTGATATTCTTAGAGTCTTGAAGATTTTAGGATCCTCTCTTTATCTTTAGAGTTATGAAATTTCTTTTTTCTTTTCTTTTCTTTTTTTGGGGGGGGGGAGAGAGAGAGAGAGAGAAAGAGAGAAGGGGCAGCGGGAGAGGGAGAGAATCTTAAGCAGGCTGATGCCCAGCGTAGAGCCCCATGTGGGGCTTGATCTCACAACCCTGAGATCATGACCTGAGCAGAAACCAAGAGCTGGATGCTTAACAGACTGAACCACCCAGGTGCCCCACGTGTTATGAAATTTCAACGTGAGTTACTTTGGTATGGTCTTTTTTTAGTCACTCAGCCAGATAATTGGTGGTTCTAGTCAATCTAGATACTCATGTCTTTCAGTTATAAGAATTTTTTGGGGGGGGGCGCCTGGGTGGCTCAGTCGTTAAGCGTCTGCCTTCGGCTCAGGTCATGATCCCAAGGGTCCTGGGATCGAGCCCCGCATCGGGCTCCCTGCTCCGCAGGAAGCCTGCTTCTCCCTCTCCCACTCCCCCTGCTTGTGTTCCCTCTCTCGCTGTGTCTCTCTGTTAAATAAATAAATAAAATCTTTAAAAAAAAAATTTTTTTTGTATAATATCTACAACTTTAGGGGGCTTACTATGGCAGTCTTATTGGTTGTCCCATCCTTCAATGTTGCTCATAAAAAATGTCTGTGTTGAGGATTTTTAAAGACTTGATAATTTCTCTTTTTAAACTGAATAAAAGAAAAGCTGATATCTCTTGTGGAGGTTTTCCTGCAGATATTATTATTTTCTCCCCCAGTAAAAAGGTAGACTCTTCCTTGAAAAAAGCAATGTCAGACTGATTATGGTAAGGTCAGATACTGGGTATACTTGGGTTTTAAACTCATTGAATTAGCAGTAATTTTGTTTTTGTCATTGAAACCTTTCCAAAAAGATCCGCTGACTGTAAAGTACTGGAATTACCAAATTCTGTCTCCATGTGTAAAATAAAATAATTGAACCAATATTAATTAGTCGTTCTAGTGACTGGATCTGAGGGAAAATAAGCCTGGAAAGGCTAAGCCCTAACTTCTGATGTAAGAGATGTGGGCACAGATACTGGTCAGGAACAGGACCATATCCACTCCTGACGCCAAGAACAGGGTAGCAGGTGAAGGAAAAGAATCATAGAGGGCAAAACCCGGGTCAGATGGTGGGACTAGGGAGGTGAAAGTCTTTCTTGTTCTGATGATGCTTCTTTGAAATCTTACTTTATAATATAGTTCATGGGAATAAATCAAACAACTGAAGGCAGAGCCCGGATAATTGTGTGGTGTTGGTAGCAGGGGCCATTGATTCACAGTCATTGCCAACTACGTCCATCCTCAGAGATGTCCATTGTGAGAAGAATGACTTCAACTGGCAGGGGGAGGAAGGAGGATGGACCAGTGATGTTATTTCCATCTTTCCCATGGCACCAAATACAGAGGGCTCTTTCCCTTTTTATAGTCCTGGGTGGATACTTAATTTGGTTGAATCATTTAGGTGGGGCAGGAAGGAGTAAGATAAATAAGGCAGAAGACATACTGTGACAATCTCACTCATTGTTCTTAGAGAAGAGAGACTTTGGAATTCATGTTAGGTGCAGCCAAAAATGATCTAGGATACTAGGATCTGTACATACATTTGACTAGGACCTTGATAACTACCTGCAAAGGAAAGAGATGGTTTTGGGGAGTGGCTGACACCAGAAGGATAATTAGAATTGTTGCAAGACAAGCAACATGAGTAATAGTGTGAGGAACGAGTCAACCAGATTAATTACCAAATTCTGTCTCCATATATTCGATAAAATATTTGAGCCAATATTTATTAGACTACCCACCACTCTTCTGATTGGGTCTTAGGAGAAAATACTAAAAATAAAATTTAGGGGCGCCTGGGTGGCTCAGTTGGTTAAGCAACTGCCTTTGGCTCAGGTCATGATCCCGGAGTCCCAGGATCGAGTCCCGCATCAGGCTCCCTGCTCAGCAGGGAGTCTGCTTCTCCCTCTGACCCTCCTCTCTCTCATGCTCTCTGTCTCTCATTCTCTCTCTCGCAAATAAATAAAATCTTAAAAAAAAAAATTAAAATTTAAGTGACATTAGATATAACAAATAATATTAAAATAGTAACTAAAATGTTATTTGAAGTTTTTTACATGAATTGATGCCTTTGATCTCCATTAGAACCCAGTGAGGTAGGCACTACATTACCCACATTTTACAGATGATGAAACTATCAAGGAGTGGTTAAGTAATGTACCTAAGCACATACCAATAGTTTCCAGCAACCTCACAGCATGGAGCCTTCTAAGGAAAATAAGAATGTGTCAGGTTTATGATTTATGATTCTAAGGGGGAAGAGAAGGCTATTTCCTGAGTCCATAGTGATGATAACTTAATTTCATGACTATGTGGGCCTCCAGCTCCTGATAGAAAATCCTACAACCCATTTATATTGCCTTGGGAAATCTGTTATATGGGCATGAAAATAATTGAAGTGTATCCAAATATTGGAGGGGAAACAAAGAGGATTATACTTGATATTTCTCTTTTAAGAGCAATTGCAAAAAAAAAAAAAAAAAGCAGTTGCATGATATTAATTTTAAGTGCAGAATATGTATGTCTACTAATTAAGACTTTTGGAAAGTATATAGCTCTATATACCTTTTGCTGGCAAACATGTGCTCATAAAGAACTTGCTTCAGTTCCATTATTTAAGAAGATGCTCAAATCCCAAATCATTTTTGGCTTTGTATGTTTTAAACTAAAGATTCTTTTATCGGATTCATTTGGAAAATTACACTAAATCTTGACTCTTTTCCTAGTACAGACCTGGGATAAAGGTGTAAGAAATCAGATAGAATGTTAAAATTAATTTACTCTTTCAAAATAATTTTTCAATATGTACTAGTCATATTCTTTGATATGTGCTTGCCTTGGGGGAAGATAAAGGGAAAAGGAAAAATACTTATTTAGGTCTCACTGTGCCACACATTTTACATACTTAAGTTTGTGTTGCCTTTTCCCTCTCTAGTCTCATGTAGTCATGGAGAGGCCATCTAGCACCTGGTTAAGGTACAGGGTGGCATCTGAGATGCCCATATTCAAATTCCAGTTTCAGTACTTAATAGCTTTGGAATCTTGGACAAGCCATATAATGCCTCTAAGCCTCAGTTTTATTCATGGGCTCTTGCAGGGAAGACATGAAATGCTATAGGTAAAGCATTTAGTACAGGGCCTGACATATAAACATTGGCTATTTGTACCACCAGGCCAGGGCCAGTAAGGACAGGATTCTGTAAGGACAGGATTGATAATCCTGGGGCACCTGGGTGGTACAGTAGGTTAAGCGTCCACCTCTTGGTTTCGGCTCAGGTTGTGATCTCAGGATCGTGAGATCAAGCCCAGTTAAGCATGGAGTCGGCTTGAGACTCTCTCTCCCTCTGCCCCTTTGCCCTCAGATGTGATGGATAGTGTAGCTGAATGTAGAATTCTACAATGGAAATAAGTTTCTCTCAGAATTTTAAAGGTATTGATGCTTATTTCACATTACTGTTGAGAAGTGTGATGTCATTCTGACTCCTGATTCTTTTTATGTGATATTAGAGTCTTGAAGATTTTAGGATCCTCTCTTTATCTTTAGAGTTATGAAAATTCTTTTTTCTTTTCTTTTTTTTTTTTTTTGAGAGGGAGAGAGAGAGAGAGCACTCACTCGCTCACTCTCTGTCTCTCTCTCTCTAAAATAAATAAATCTTAAAAAAAAAGGACAGGATTGCTAATCCTGATTTTTCCTTTGCTTAGCTTCACTGTGCTTTGGTGTAGTAGTGTACACCATAACACATATGTTGTGCCTGTTGTCACATAGTGAGTATTGTTTCTTTCTTGTTGAACAGAAGTGAAGGTTGTCTTTTAATTCTCTTATCTGTGAGGATCGCTGTCCCATACATAACGTACTACTGAGCAGGGAAGCTGAAGCAAGAGCGTCAGCTTATGTGGGGCTTCATTGTTTGAACTGTGGTATCCTGACTAGCTACTGCAAGGTAAATAAACATGTTTGCTGAACTATACTGAGCTGAGCCGTTGTGGCATGAAACTTCCGGGGTGCCTGGGTGGCTCAGTTGGTTAAGCATCTGCCTTCTACTCAGGTCATGGTCCTGGGACTGGGCCCACCCCCCCCAACCACCCCCAACGACCCCCAGTCGGGCTCCCTGCTTAGCGGGGAGTCTGCTTCTCCCTCTCCCTCTGCCTCTGCCCTCCTGCCCACCACCTCCCCCTCCCCGCCATTCTGCTTGCTCGCACTCTCTCTCTCTCAAATAAATAAATAAAGTCTTAAAAAAAAAAATAACACTTCCTAAGTTAACACTTCTAAGAAGAATCTTCCAAAATTTTATGCCTTCTCTGCTGGTTGTACCTTAATTATAGTTACTTTTAAAAATCCTTGTGAGATTGATTTACCGAAAAATTCACAAGCAAAACATCATTTTTGAGAGAATTAGCCAATACCTGAAGGGAAACTATTAGCAAAAACAAGTAAGTCAATTAAAGTTTACTTAAAACATATGAAAAATCCATTATTTTTACATATAAAAGAGTACAAATGGGATTTCCTTAATTCTAAGATGTTACTATTATCAACAAAGAAAAGCCATAAAGAATAATATATATCATGTTAACTGATTGTTAACCTATATTTTTAGTTGGTGATTAAGAAAATAGTGTCCCAAGGTCTGAACACCACTTCTGCTCTATGTAAGATTCCTCTTATTTGATGAAACATTAAAAGAAAGGGAATGGGTGCCTGGCTGGTTCAGTTGGTAAAGTGTGCGACTCTTGATCTCTTCGAGCTCCATGTTGAGTGCAGAGATTACTTAAAAATAAAATCTTAAAGTAAAAAAAGGAAATGGAGGTGGTGGTGATGAACCTAATGGTAGAATTGATCGAGTTAGTACAAAATGATGTATTGTGTTCTACATTTCTTCATGACTGCAACAGCATATATAAAAGGCAGAGACTTTTTCCTCCTATCTTGAAAATGTTCACTTGGCACTAGAAACCTATTGATTGTATTTCTCATCTTCCCTCTACTGCCAACTACTCTAAAAAGTGACCCACACCTGCTCTCGAATTTCTTCAGCAGTCCACCTTTTTTTTTTTTTAAAGATTTTATTTATTTATTTGACAGAGAGACACAGCGAGAGAGGGAACACAAGCAGGGGGAGTGGGAGAGGGAGAAGCAGGCTTCCTGCCGAGCAGGGAGCCCGATGTGGGACTCGATCCCAGGACCCTGGGATTATGACCTGAGCCGAAGGCAGACGCTTAGCAACTGAGCCACCCAGGCGCCCCGAGTCCATCTTTTCTTAACCCACAGCAATCTCATAAGGAAAAATAATTGTGGAGGTCACTGGTGACTTTCCATTCACTAAATTTCCTTGGCTTTCTGTAGGACTTGTCGCCTTAAACTTTTCCACATACAGCTTCTCTGACATTGTTCCTATCCCTCCTCTGGTTTTTCCTCATTGTTTGCTTTGTGGGAACCATCTTCCTCTTTCTGGTCCCTACATAGGACTATTCCTTGCAGGTCAATCCTTGGACACCTTTTTATTAGTGAAGAACTGTGTGACACCATGTGACACACCTCACAATGGATCTTGACACGTCACTGAATTTCAAGCCTCGGTTGAGAATTGCTGACTCTGAGATAAATGCTAACTCTTTCTCTGTCCTGCGGGGCTCACCACATTATTGGCCTAACTGAATTCTAGCCTTTTCACAAATACCAGTTTTGACCCATACAAGCCTTTGACCTTTACCTAGGTGTGCATGTCCGCTGGCCTCAATGATGCCCTGTGCATCATATATATTCATGATTAGTGGTGGTGTTGAGACACAGGTAGGACCAGAATTCGGGTGTGCAATAAATCACTAAAAAAAAAAAACTCTATAATGTCTAATCACAATACACTACACAACCTTTTTGTATTTAATGACTGGTTGCTGAAGAGTATGACAGTCATAAACTTTATAAAATTGTTCTCTGTGATGAAACTATTGTTGGTAATCTTTGCCAGTATAAAGTGATTGATAAATCATGTTTTTTTAATGAAAGTAAAGCAAAAAAATCCATTTCCTGTAATGAGCCATGATCAATGATTCTGGATAGATAGTTCTTTGAAATGTAGCCTGCTGGGGCACCTGGGTGGCTTAGTCGGTTAAGCATTTGCCTTCTGCTCAGGTCATGATCCCAGGATCCTGGGATCCAGCCCCACATCAGGCTATTTGCCCCTCTCCCTTTGCCCCTCCCCATGGCTCCTGTGCGCTCTCTCTCTCTGCTCTTAAAAAAAGAAAAAGTAAAACAAGTCGGACACCTAACTGATTGCACTACCCAGGTGCCCCTGGTATGATTTTTAAGAAGGAAATTAAAGTCAGGGTATATATATGTGGCCAGAGCCCTTCCCCTTCCAGCCCCTCCCCTTCTTTACCCTTGAGAGTGAGGGAGTCTTGCAGCAAAAGAGCATCAAAATTATGCTTTGTAGATCAGCAGAAGCAGCTGCAGGGAGTTTTTTCCTGGTTTATAGGTGCTCTACTCTGAGGAATATAAGGGTCCACTGTCCACCTCCTAGGAAGCGGTGGGTGTCCTGAGGCTCTGATTCAAGGAGTGGCAGGATAGAACTGGAACCAAGGAAGAGAGTGGAATAGTAAGCAGAAAGCGGAAGTGAGACGGAGAGAACTTTCATGTGCCCATCTGAGATGCATGCCTTACACACTGGAGGGCAACTCAAGGAGGACAAGCAAGAAACATTTGAACCTTTCTCAGGACTCTTGACGGTGGGTTCCGGGTTTGAATGGGCACTCTCCAGTAACACCTGTACATCCTTCCCGACATAGTGACAAGTTACATATGAAAGTCACTGGGAAACTGAGTGATACTGGTATCACTATGACAAGATTCAATTCGATATATATTTACTGAATGCATACCATGTGCCAGGCAGTGGGAACCTAAGGAAGGAAAGGAAACAATCATTGAGCCTTTGCAGCCATAAAGGGATGCTGTTAGTCACATCTCCATATCATGGATCTCAAGGCCATGTACTCCTATTACAAAGGCAGTTTCACATATGTCTGTGATTGTTTCATTACTGCGTGTCAGGCTGTAAGCTCTATGAGAGCAGACAGCTGTCTTTTTCTTCTTCACCACTGTGTCTTAGAGCTAAGCATAGATTCTAGTATTGGACAGCCATCCAATACTGTTGATTGAATGAGTGCTACCATGTATTACCCCTTTGTGTGTGTATGTGTGTGTGTGGGGGGTATTATCCCGTTTTATAAGTGTGGAAATAGCCACAAAATACCCAAGACCACACAGAAGGGAGGATTCCAAACTGATGCAGGGAGGATTCCAAAACAGCTCAGGCTGACTCCACAACCCAGGGTCTTTCTACGACGTCATGCTCCCTTCCCGGGGTTGGAGGGGCTTAGACTGGTGGGAGAGACAGACAGGAATGCCTGTACCGGGTAAATACTAGCGACACGAAAGAGATACGAACCGGAGGCGGTGCGGCGGGGAAAGGTGGGGGTCCCCAACTCTGTTTAAATCCCGCCCACCCAGAGGAAGCAAAATTGAGTGGATCGGCTTGTGCATCCTGCTCAGAATCCAAATTGAGAGGAAGGTGGAAAGAGTTAGGACGCCCTGGGAAAGGAATGAGGGAGAAGGGAGGAGGAAGGGATGTCAAGAACAGGGGTGGCAGCAGTTCCTTCTTGCGTCGTGTCTGTTGCGGCGCAACACGATCCTTGGACCCAGCGGGGGCTGTCAAGGTGATTCATTAAATGGTACTTGGCAGCGGCGAGGCTAAGTTCACCTGCACAGGTGGGGCGTCAGCGCGCGAGCAGCTTACCAGACGGTGGCCTCATAAAATAGCTTCTCCCCAATCTGGAAGGGGTGGAGGGGAGATAAATAACGCTTTCTTGTGGGGAAGAGGTTTAGTAAATAAGGAACGTGAGGGCTCTGAAGAGAATTACAGTGCAAGCACCATGGCTATTATGCTAATCGGGCACCATTTCAACACCTCTCCCTTCAAGTCAACCAGCCCTACAACAGGATTTATTTTCCAATGAGCGAAATCCCCGCCCGCCAACTCCGAGCGGCTTGGATGAGAGCTCTGTGGGAAACAGCAGCGACGAGGAGAGGCTATTTTGGGTGTGGGAACGCGGAGGGAGGAGGGGCGGCGCCGCCAGGCTGGGCGCGGGTGCGCGGGGAAAGCCTCCAGCTCGGGCTGCCACGGCAACCGCGTCCAGGCAACGCGCCCGGAAGCGGCTCGGGCGGCGCGCGGCGGCTCGCGCCCCCCGGGAGCCGCGAACCCGGCCGGGC
>NC_058411.1:98354686-98520405 GCF_002201575.2 Neomonachus schauinslandi
CGGCGCGGGCCCGCAGCCGGGCGCCCCGCACAGCCCGCGCCAGCGGCCGCCGCACCCAGCCGCGCCGACGAAGACATGGGCAGCCGCGGCGCGCCCGTACCCCGCGCCGGTGAGTGCCGCGCCCCGGGCCCCCGGCCGGACGTGCTCCGCTCGCCGGCGGCGGGAGCTCCCTGGGACGGCCGGTGACCTTGGGGCAGCCGCCCGGGAGACAGGCTTGGGGGGCAGAGAGAGAGCTGCGCGTGGCCCATGTGACGTGCTGCCGGCGACAGGGTTAACTGCATGCTGACGCGAGGGGATGAAGTTGGGCACAGAACGCAACTGGCATTGCATTTTTGCGGGGGCCGGGGGGAGTTGCGTGCTAGCAAACCAACAGAAGCCGGGAGGGACTGTCGGGGGGAGCTGGGGTGGTGCACAGATTGCCAGGGGGTGCTGGTAAGTCAGCCGTCCCACTACTCAGAGCTGAGTGACCTTGGACAGGTTAACCTCTCTGCCTCCCCCCACCCCTCTCTCATTAAAAGGAGAGGCTTGGGCTCTTTGCGGTTCCACAGAGCTGTGGTACCATTGCACTGTGAGGTTAGAAAGGGCCCCAAAGTATGCTTCTGCAGGTACAGGATATACAGGACTTAATCATGTTTATTCGACAAGGGGATTCCATTAATTGGCTCTCAAAGTGGCAAGAAATCTCATCGTTTTATGGAAGATTATGGACAGAAAGCCGTGGGTGGCCCAGAGAGTGGCTTCTCAAGATGTCCAGCTGAAAACCTCTTGGGTGCTCTAAAAGTCACGAACAAAATCAGGGTTAAGCCTCCCGAGTTGTTCTTTCCTGGAGTTAATCTCATAGGAAACTTTGTATTTGAACAGGTAAAATCAAAACCCAATAGTGGCAGGCAGCAGCAAATTAAGTGAGTCATTTCTTCAATATGCACGAGGTTGTGTGTGTGTGTGTGTGTGTGTGAGTGCGCGCGCGTGTGTGTGCGCGTGCCCGGCTGCGCTCACGCTCTCATCTTGAAGTCTGTGTATGTCAATGACAGACATTATTTCATAGGAGTAACCAGAAATAATGTGAGAATGGTTTGAGTCCGCAGAAGTGCAGCTCTCTGGGAAACAGGGGCAAACATTTGCAGCTTGCTCTTTAAATAGGAGTTGGGTTGGTGAAAGTAAATAGATTCTCTACTGAGAACCATCCCTAGGGTTTGCCCATTGTGTCTGAGGTGGGGGCCTTGTCATGGAGTGTGTGTCTGTGAGGAAGGTACTCCTGAGGCGCAGTAGGCTGTGACACCTCTTCTATTTTTAGCATCAGCTGGTGCTAAAAAGACACTCAGGCCCCTTTCTATATTCTCATTCCATAAACTTCCCTATTCCAAGGAGGGGAAAGGGTGGAAATGCCCGGTCCCTCTCATGGGTCCTTGGGGTTGCCTCTCCTGGCTTTCTGCTCTAAAGCCACCCTTAATGTTCATTCCAATCTGATTTCATCTGTATAAAAATGTGGGTTGGGAAGAAAACATTTTCAGTGTTAATGAATAAGCTTCTGTAAGCTTGTTTACCTGATGCTTTAATAATCTTTAATGGTTTACATGTTAGAAATCTGATAGCATTCAGACAGAAAAATCCTTACTGCAGGAATTCAGCCACTAAGCCCTACAAATCTTTAATGAATCACACATCATTACACTTGGAAACCTCGTGGACAAACTAGTCCACCTTCTCTCTCTGTAGGCCACTGGCCTGTGTGTCTCCAAACCTGCCTTTCAGTCTCTTGTTTCTCACATCCTGCAGCCATACTTCTGAATTTTCATTTTCCTCAGCCGAGCCCATCTTCTGTCCCTCCCCTAGCACCAGAGCCTGAGTGAACAATTTCTCTCAGAATAGCCCTCTCCCGTCTCAGTCTCACCAGAGCAGGGATTGGATTTCCTGCTTCTCAGTGCCACTTCCAGACCATTAACCCGTCACTAACAAAGTCTTCCGTTTACAACGTCATGCTGTCTGCTGGTGCCCCGTACCTTCCTTCTTATGTTCTGGATCGGTGCTTGCCAAACCTGGTGGCTCCTTAGAATCACCCGGAGTATTATGAAAAATGTGGGTCTTTAGACTCTCTCAAATACACCAAATGAGAGTCATCAAGATGGGCAGGACCTACAAATCCTTATTTTGAAAACAAACCCAAAAAGAAGAAGGAGGAGGAAGGAGGATGGGGAGAGCAAACAGAGTTCTGTGGGCGATTCCGATGTACACCCAGGTTTGGCAAGCACTTCCCTGATGCTACAAAAAAGTAACAGACAGATAAACACGAGCAACTAGCTTGGTTCTCTTCTCTACCTTGTTTCTTGTCCGTGCCTTTGGGGTTTATGCTGAGGTTCTATTAACTCATTGACCTTGAAGTTCCTCAACGTCTTCAGCATCAAATCCTATGGCCTTAATGTCCACTTTACTTCAACCACTCACATTTTGGACTTGTTTAGTCTTGGGAGTTTTTTCCACCTTCAAGATCTGGACTTCAGCCTGCTCAGCTGATTCTTAACACTTAGAGCACTGGATTTTAACCATTATTGAAGACTCTGGTCCCTTAATTGCTTGATGTTCCAATCCCTTTGTGGCTCCATTTCTCCGCTTGGAGTCTAGATGTTGCCAGCCATTTCTCTTCTGTCTGGAATCCTGGAATCTTTATTCTTAACATATTGGGCTTCTCATATTTCAGTCCTCAATCCAAAATCACCCTCATTATCTACTTTTTCTTCTCCCAGCCTGCCAAGTTACCCAGGAGAAAGTCACAAAGACCTGTGGACTGGTTCCACTGCAAATTTATGCTGGCTCTAATTTCACCTAGGTCTTGCTTTTCTATGAAAAAAACAAAAACAAAAACCCATCTTTTATTAACTCTCAACTGCATTCCTTTAGAGGTTGTGCCAGATTTTCCCATTCCTTACACTTCCAGTTTCCTTTCAGCAGATAGCCTTTTTTCACTGAAGAGATGAAGGATGTCCACATCCTGGTTTACTGCCCTCTGCCTCAATGTAAGCTCTCACTGTAACCACCTCACCACCCCAAACATTTTTCTTTCTTTTTTTTTTCAAAGATTTTGTTTATTTATTAGAGAGAGAGAGAGAGAGCATAAGCAGGGTGAGGGGCAGAGGGAGAAGCAGACTCCCCGCTGAGCAGGGAGCCTCCTGCAGGGCTCGATCCTGGGATTCCGGGATCATGACCTGATCCTAAAGCAGACGCTTAACCGACTGAGCCACCCAGGCCTCCCCCGCCAAACATTTTTCTTTACTCATCTTTGTCCTTCTTTATTTCCTCTTTCTCTGAGGGAACAAAATCTCTACAAGTCCCCTCCCATAATTGACCCACATATACTACACACTCTCCATTCTCTGGACTTTTCTCCTTCTTTCTTGCCTCATGTAGGAACTTGCTCTATTATTCCCTTTATTCAGTTTCTTTGGTCCCTCCTTACTCTGCCCAACTCTCACGCCACCATATACGCAAGTCATGCTTCTCATAATAAAAGAAACTGTGCTAGAGTCCCAGCTCTGTCCACTAGAACTTTCTGTGATGATGGAAATATTTTGTACCTGTGCTGTCCAGTATGATTATCACTAGCCACGATGTGACTACTGAGACCGTGAAATGTGGCTAATGTGACCGAGGAACTCAATTAATAGTTTTTGTTAAATTTTTAAAAAGATTTTTATGTATTTATTTGAGAGAGAGAGAGTGCACACATGAGCAGGGGCAGAGGCAGAGGGCGAAGCAGACTCCCCACTGAGCGGGTAGCTGGATGCGGGGCTCCATCCCAGGACCCTGAGATCATGACCTGAGCCGAAGGCAGATGCTTAACCAACTGAGCCACCCAGGCGCCCCAAGGTTTTGTTAATTTTAAATTCATTTCAAGAGCACACGGGGCGATGGCTATGGAGTCTGGCAACAGTGGTGCACCCCGCTGCTGTGTTCAAATGTCTTCCTTCCGGGTTTCCCTCCTTTGACTGCCCACTCACTTGTCTGGCCCCACCCTCACCTTTGTGCTGAAACTGCTTTCTTGTAGGGCTCCCGCAGGGGTGTCCTAGTTGCGGAGCTGAGGCCTTTGCTCTGTCTTTCCCTCCTTTATCTGCCCTGCCACCTGCTGCCCAGATCTCTCTCTTTCCTTGTCTCCGTGTCACTGGTTATCCACGCGCAACTCGATCCTCACTGTCTCCTGTTTACCCCTGATTTCCAAACGTAGGATTTTGTGGGGTCCTGTTCTTGGCATTCTTCTCTTCCTCTGCTGGCCTCCTGCCTTCTCTCTGTCCCAGCTGTCAACTCACCTTGGGGCTGACGTTAGTTGTCATTGGGTGGTTGCCCACGATTCACTTGCATCCTGTTCTTTCGACCCAGCTCCGCCTCTGTGAGGCACATACTCCCAACATTCCTGTTATGCAGGTGAAGGACTTGGAGCAAAGAGAAATTAGAATAACCGGAGTCGGGCGCCTGGGTGGCTCAGTTGGTTAAGCGACTGCCTTCAGCTCGGGTCATGATCCTGGGGTCCCGGGATCGAGTCCCGCATCGGGCTCCCTGCTCGGCAGGGGGTCTGCTTCTCCCTCTGACCTTCTCCCCTCTCATGTGCTCTCTCTCTCACTCTCTCAAATAAATGAATAAATAAAATCTTTAAAAAAAAATGTTTAAAAAAAAAAAAAAAAAAAAAAAAAAAAAAAGAATAACCGGAGTCCTTGACCGGTTGTGAAGGAGCAGACCTGGGAAAGGAATTCCGGCAATCTGACCCGAGAGCCTGCTTTCACTAGGCTTTCCCTAGGCCTCCAGAGGCCTGCCCTCTCCCAAATCCCATTCGGAATCTGACACCCAGAAGCCCGACTGTTTGGTCTTCTAAGCAGCTCTTCATCCTGGCTTCCTTAAATCATTTTCCCCTTTTTAACTTTTTATTTTGAAATAATTCAGATTTACAAAAAAGCTGCAAGAATAATTTAAATAATTTGCATCTTTAACCCAAATTCTATAAATATGAACTATTTGCCCCACTTGCTTTATCCTTCTCTCTTTCGTGCTCTCTCCACACACACACACAGATACACACACTCATGCACACACACATGCACACATACATATGTTGTTGTAGTTTTTCAGAGCCATGTCAGAGTTAAGTTATAGACACGATGCCCCTTTACCTACCTCCCCCAGTACTTCAGTATTACTTCCTAAAAAACAAGGACATTTTCTTGCATAATGAGTGTCCAAAATTGAGACATTGTCATTGATTCTGTGCTGTTGTCTAATCTACAAACCTTGTGCACATGTCACCAATAACCCTAATAATGTCCTTTATAGTAAAAGAGGAGGAAAAAAATCTAAATCTTTTGCTCTGTTAGTTGTCATGCCTCTTTAATCTCCTTTTGTCTGGATGGTTCCTCAGTTGTTCTTTGTCGTTCATGGCCTTGGCGCTTTGGAAGGGTACAGGCTGTTATTTTGTACAGTATCTTTTAACTGGGGTTTGCCTGGTGTTTCTCATGGTGGATTTTGGGAGGCACCCCACAGGGCAACAGTGTGCCCCTCTCACTGCATTCCCTAATGATTTCTGTGCCTGGTGCCATCCTCTGTGACCCACTCTTGATCGCAGCGGTCATTCTAACTTCTCTTCGCCACCCTCCCACATGCAGTTGGCCATTGAGTGTGGAGGTCCTCCCTGCACAGTCTCCCTCAATTGCTCACTTCCTCTCTGTTTCTACTGCCTCCCTCCTGTTTTAGAAGTCGACACCTCTGCACACAATCCCAGCGGCCCTCCACCAGGAAGCCCTGTGCCGGGAATTTCCACTAGTTGGCGCATCCTCCACTTTGCCCTCCCTCCACCCTTTCTCGTGCTGCCCTGTGTCCTTAACTCATCCCTTTGAATGCCCAGCTCAAATGCTTTTCTTGATGGCCTGGTTCACACCGGTCCTGCCTTCAGCTCAGAGGCGAGGCCTGGTATGTACCACTCACGCGGCAGGTACCAGCCTCGCTACTCTTGCCTGGTGGCCTGCCGGTTTTATTTTCCTGTCGACTTGGAGCTTTGGAGTGTGGGAGCTGTGTCTTGATCAGCACTGTTGAGGCTCAATGAGTATTTGCTGACTGGACTCATTTCCTTGATGAAATCAGGTAGCGAACTGTGCAGGGTGATCATAGAGTTGTCTGCTAGCACCTGGTATGTGATGGTGGGTGTGAGACCCATGCCTTACTCCAGGACTCAGGTAGATGGGAGTTCAAAGTAAGGCCTTTTAGCAAAGCGACGGGTAATTGGAAAAGGTACTAACGTGTTGTAAGTGGAGTAAGTGATTTTCCCCTGATGACACCTGAACCTTGTGTGTATGTGTCAAGACAAAGAATTGGCACATTTGATTAAAAAAAAAAGAGTAGGGCGCCTGGGTGGCTCAGTTGGTTAAGCGACTGCCTTCGGCTCAGGTCATGATCCTGGAGTCCCTGGATCGAGTCCCGCATCGGGCTTCCTGCTCGGCAGGGAGTCTGCTTCGTCCTCTGACCCTATCCCCTCTCAGGTGTTCTCTCTCTCTCATTCTCTCTCTCTCAAATAAATAAATAAAATCTTTAAAAAAATTAAAATTAAAATTAAAAAAAAGAGTAGAGAAACCTAACATAACATATTAAAATGGCCCATCTATTTCTTCACACCCCAAATGAGCAGCTGCATGTGTGAGGAGCAGTTTCTCAGGCTCGCATCCTCCCTGGGAGCCCTCGGACCACCTGTTTCTCTCCACTTCATTGTCTAGCCACCTCTTCCCCTTCTGCTTGCCCAGCAGCGCTGCCTTTCTGCCTTCACTCTTTCCCCCCCTTCTCCCTTGTTTCTCCTTCTGCCCCTTCCTTTCTCTTAATAACTCTTCTGCTTTCATCCCTCTCTCTGTATGCATTATTTTACTTTTTGACTTGTTGGATGTGGTTTTATGTTCCATGCGTTTTTAATATAAAGGCAGGTGAAAAAAGACAGACAGTGTTTTTGTTTTTGTTTTTACTACTCAGTGCTCTTCTGTTGCTCCCCCCTAGCCCCCAACCCCCACCATGGCTCAGCGGTTCTTGGTATTTTAAAAACATAGCAGTGATAATAAGATGGTTTATTTGATTACCTTTCTGGACCACCAGGAAAGTTACTGGGAATGTGCTGGTTGACAGACATCAAAAGGCCTGAATTTTTCAGTCTCTGTTAAAGCAAAATTGGCATTTGAAGTCAGTCGTCAGATTTTCGGATGGTGAGTTGTTGAGCTCGTTGGAATGACAGTATCTCTGCTCCAGGCGTGCCTGTGCTTGCTGGCTGGTGGTCAGCTTTTTTCTCATTCTTAAGAGAATGCTTTTGTGCAGATGACATCTTCTCTGGATAAAGTAGCTGCAGAAGTGAAGGCAAGAGATTCTGCTGCTTAGCGGAGTGGGGCTTACATACAAAGCGTGTTTATGTGGGAGAGAATGTGTGGGGGTTGCTTTCACATTATGGAATTCTTAAAATTGTTGAACCGGGAAGATGTTATTCAGAAACCCCTGGTGCCTTCAGCTTGTTTTTTGTTGATTTCAGATTTCTTTTTTCCCCATTTTTAATTATCTCTTGAAGAGCACAGGAGTCCTCCCCTGCTCTCTCTAAAATAGTTATAAAATTAATGCACTGAAGTCAAGTTGTTACTCTAAATAAGAGTCTCTCATAGACTCCTGTGTTCAGCAGAGAGGTCCAGCCCCTTCCTGCTGTGTATGAGAAAAAGGGCAGAAGCTGGAGGCTGGATCTTTTTTCCATGGCCAAATCCTTAGCTTTTCAGTTGGAGATGCATGTAGGGTAGAACCCAAAAGTCACAACTAGAATTCTGTCTGCAGACACAGTCGTGCCTTCCTTTCAATGGTCCTTGGTGCATCTGGGGGTGTAGGTAATTTAGTAGGTAGAAAGTTTACACCAGCTTTTAGTAATTTTTTTTTTTTCTCTGTTCTAGCTGTTGCCTTTGGCAGATTCCCTTTTTAACATTTGGTGATGTGTCTTCTCTAATGCTAGAAAGAAAGTTGCCAAATATAGCTGTGGAGCATAATAAAACACCCTAAAAGTAATATTAAGACACTTCTTCTTGGTGTGGGTGCCCGTGTGCACTGCAGGGCAACCTGAAGGAGTCTGCCAAGCTCACAGCTGGAGGGGATCTTGAGTCAGCAATCGATATGTCATCTGGGCAGAGCAACTCAATAATTAAAACGGTGGGCCTTACCAAATTAGAAAAACAAGCCAGTGAACAAATATTTATGAGTGTCTGTGAAGAGGTGCTGAGCTGGGCTTCACGGCGGTTACAGATGCTTGTGGTAGGAGGTCCCTGCTGCCCCAGAGTAGCTCAGCTGGGGAGACATAATCCATAAAAAGTTCAAATAACAATAGAAGATTTAAATAGCATTTCAAAATGGCTGTTATTAATAGATGGGAACAAAAACCAATCTGTTTTTGCAAGGGTTCTCCTAAAAACGTTAACATCATTCTAAGGTATGGAGAATGGATTAAAGCCACACTGGTGGCCGTTCCTGGGGTCCTAGGGGTTCAAAGGATTCCAGTGCATTTGTGAATCCATCTGGACCTGACAGAGGACACATATATGTTACAGATTTACTGGATCTTATCGGTTATGTAGCAATCCCTGTTCTTGCTGGCAGCCACCATCAATGTTTTGAGCATTTTGAAGTTTTTTTTTTTTTTTGAAGATTTTATTTATTCATTTGAGAGAGAGAATGGGAGAGAGAGCACGAGAAGGGGGAGGGTCAGAGGGAGAAGCAGACTCCCCGCTGAGCAGGGAGCCCGATTGGGGACTCAATCCCGGGACTCCAGGATCATGACCTGAGCTGAAGGCAGTCGCTTAACCAACTGAGCCACCCAGGCGCCCTTGTTTGTTTGTTTTTAATGGGTCAAAAGCACAACCACTCTTCACCTCAGCAGACGGGAAAGAAAACAAGTCTTGCGAAGTAGAATCAAGGCCATTTTCACAAAAGGCATTAGAAATAGTTGCCTTGGGACCCCGTGGAGAGACTCACACTGTCGCTGGAGCCTAAGACTTTTGGGATGCCGTGCTGGGGGCTCCCACCGATGGCGGCCACTGGACCTGTGTACGACGCCTGATTCCCGACATAAGGGCATTCCAGGGCTTTGATGAAGGCTTCAGCAAGTGTACCGGGCTCAAGCCTCATAATGTGCCCACAAGGGAATGGGGCTTGGGGAATAATTCACAGAAAACTGGAAGTTGTTGTTTGATGAGTATAGAGTTTCAGTTTGGGAAGATGAAAAAGTTCTAGAGATCTTTATATCTAGAGATACAAAGTTAACACTACTGTACTGCACATTTACATTTTTTAAAGATGATAAATCTTGTTTTACCTGTTTTTAACCACAGTAAAAAAAAAAAAGCGCCCTGCAAACTTATTTTAACTGAACCATAGCATATCATTTAAACCCAGAATCAGGCTTGTCTCTTGGTTTTGATAAATGTACATGGGCAATTTCTGGTGTTTTGTTTTGTTTTGTTTTGCTCATTGGTTCATTCTTTTATTCAAAAAGTTTGTATTTAGATTTTTGTCATTGTGAAAATAGCATACTTATTAAAGTCTTTTGAAAATAAGGAAAAGTGGAATAAAAATATACCCAATGCCACTATTTATAATTTATTTCTTTACATTGTTTTTAAAAATATTATAATAGTACTTTTAGTACTGGAACCCCTGCCCCACTCCCCTCAGTTGAGGGACTTCTGGGTTGCTGGGGTAATGTAGAATTGGAAAGAAATGTCAAGGTGTGTCAGGTAAGATTCAGAGAAGGACATTTTGGTATGAGGATGCCCAATGTCTTAGAGGCTGTGTGAGGCCTTCTAACATTCCCTCCTTTGGTGACTTACCCAGATTTCTCCAAGATCCACCTCATAACCATAATGCCATTTCCATCCCCAAATGTGCTAGCCCATACATTTCTTGCAAGGATGGCTCATCTACTCACCAAAATTCTGTCCAGGTTTAGGGAGAGGGAGCTGTCTATTAAGAAGAAGACAGGGTGTGCTTATTTGTGCTGTTTCATTTTCTTTGCACAAAATTTAGAGGCACTCCCTCAATCTGAGCCCTGTGGTTAATTTATAGAAAGGTCCTGCTGTTATCAGTGGTCTCTCTTTGGCCGTCTTTATCAATCTAATACTTCCGGCTTTGGAATTAGTCATCCCTGGCCTTGATTGCACAGCCTCTTCCTCCTCCTTGTACTGAAAACAAATGATTTACCCAGACACCAGCTATTCACATCACAGGGCCGTGCCAGCAATTTGGCACAGGGTCTGTTAGGGGACTGGTGTTAAAGGTAGCCGCAAGTCAAGGAAGGGTTTATTTGGGGCGCCTGGGTGACTCAGTCGTTAAGCGTCTGCCTTTGGCTTGGGTCATGATCCTGGAGTCCTGGGATCGAGTCCCGCATCGGGCTCCCCGCTCGGCGGGAAACCTGCTTCTCCTTCTCCCACTCCCCCTACTTGTGTTCCCTCTCTCGCTGTGTCTCTCTGTCAAATAAATAAATAAAATCTTTAAAAAAAAAAAAAAAGGAAGTGTCTGTTCGTGGAGGCAGAGCCCTGTGGTGGGTCAGATCGGAGATGGGAAGAAGGCAGATAAGGGTGGCCTGCGCACACAGAGGGTGGTGGTTGTCTTGTCCTTGAACGCTCCATTCACCTCCATGGGCCCAGGGTCAGGTGAGCTCCTCACCTTGGGGAGGAGGAGGAGAAAGAGAGGGTATGGCAGAGGTAGACCTTAAAAATTGGTAGGTCCTTTATTTCTATTTTTATTTTTTTTAAAGATTTTATTTATTTATTCGAGAGAGACAGAGAGAGCACAAGAGGGGGAGGGTCAGAGGGGGAAGCAGACTCCCCGCTGAGCAGGGAGCCTGAAGCGGGACTCAATCCCAGGACTCGATCCTGGGACTCCAGGATCATGACCTGAGCCGAAGGCAGTTGCTTAACCAACTGAGCTACCCAGGTGCCCGGTAGGTCCTTTAAACTCAAGTTAAAATATTTGTACCATCTAAATTGTGGTGCCAAGGAACAAAGCTCTTTTCAAGCTCTGATTATGGTTTTATATAGTACTATAAATCCTTTTTCAAATCTTGTTCTTTAAAAAAAAACTTAGCCTTATAGCTAGCATATCAGTATTTTCTATGTTACTTCATAGTCTTTGTAACCATTATTTTAAATAGCTATTAATACTCTCTTGAGTGGATGTGCCATGTTTTAATTAACTACTCTTTTATTGTTGGACATTTAACCAAGTCATTTATAGAAATATTAACATTTAGATAAGATCACATATTAAGTATGGATAAAATGCTTTAGGTCTACAGACTTGATGAAGATCAGTTAGTGTTCTAATTTCATGGTCCTCAGGAAATCTAGGGCAAGATTGAGTTCTAAGTGCGTGTGCTGGAGAGACTAACACTTTGACTTCCTTCCCCCTCATGGTCTTTATGTGATTGTTTGTTTCAAAGATTTTATTTATTTGTTTGTCACAGAGAGAGAGAGCACAAGCAGGGGGAATGGCAGGCAGAAGCAGACTCCCCCTGAGCAAGGAGCCCAATGTGGGACTCAATCCCAGGACCCTGGCATCATGACCTGAGCTGAAGGCAGACGCTTAACCAACTGAGTCACTCAGGTGTCCTTGTTTATGTTTAAGTAGGGTTGGGAAAAAGTGATTTTCTTTTTTTAATGGTAGAATCAAAAATTAAGTTTAAGAAGTAAAACATCATACATTTAGTTGAAACCCTCTGTATCCATATGTCTGATCCCTCTGTTTCTCACTCAGAGACAAATATGACTCTGATTTGGTGTCTTCCATTTCCATGCTCATCTTTAGATGTTATAGATTCGGCATATTATTTGGCATATCTTAAATCTTTATAAAAAGGCCTTAGGTGTCCATATCCTTCTTCGGCTTGCTTTTTTACTTAATATGTTTGTGGGATTCATTCACATTGGGACTTGCAATGCTAATCCATTTATTTCCACAACTGGTGGTTCTTCCATTGCATGAATATGTCATGCTTTATTCATCCTTTTGCCTAATGATAGGTGTTCAAGCCACCCCCCCCAACCACCACCTACTTTTTTTGCTCTTAGAAACAATGCTACCTTGAATATTCTTGTAAATGTCTCTTTGTGAACGTGGTTGAGAGGTCTTTTTTGGATATTTCTGAGCAGTGGAATCATTGGGCCATGGAGTTTGTGCATCCTCAGCTTTACTAGATATTAAAGATTGCTTTCCAAAGTAGTGGTACTGATTCACATTCCCATCTGGTGTTCCTGTTGTTCCATATATATTCCTGTCAATACTTTATCTTACCACACTTGATTTTTGCCAACCTGATGGGGTGAAATGGTAAACCTTGCAATTTTATCTCTTGTGGCAAATTAGATTTATTTTGTAATTTGTTTCCACTGGCCAGCACAGAGCCAGTGTTATGAAAAAACTTGTTAAAGTTCTTATTCTTTCTTTAATATTTTTTTGAGATTTTTAAAAGTAAAACAACCATTTAGAAATTTATTAAAAGACTTAAGTGTTAGATTATAAGATAAATAATCTCTTCTCAGTGAGCAGAACTACAGTCTGTGTGATTTGGTATCAGAATCCCAGGTGACTACAGCTGCCAACTGAGGACAGGTGACTGCCACTTGATGGGTCTCTGCTGTGTTCTGTTGGTTAGAAGCAAGTCACAGGTCCCACCACACTCAAGGGGAGGGGATCACACAAATATGGACTCCAGGAGGCGGAGATCATGGGGGGCACCTTACATCCTGGTCTGTCCCCCACAATAGGTACCATGTTGTGATCATGTTTCAGCGTCAAGTTTTGCGTTTCAGGTTTAGATGTTTAGCACCACTACGGCAGTCAGAGACAGATTTCAGGAGACAGACTCTCGCAAGTCTGGTTCCCATCACAGTGAGAAAAGTAGCTGGCAGACTGGGGCTTGTGCTGCTTCTCACATGTTCTCCTTTTACACACATCCACATGGGAAATTAAATGATGTGCTTGGTGAGTGTGGGCTCAGGGCAGAGGAGTGAACAGGAATATCTTAGTGGCTAATGTCATTGGACCGTGAGAACTTTTAATACATCCCTCTCCATCACAGAACTCTTCCTGCGGCCCCAGATTCTTAGGTTGTTGGAAACACTGATAAATTTTGCCTCTTCAAACTCTGCTTTTACTAGATGTGCTGTGTATATTATCCGCCTTTCTGGTTGCACAGTCTCTAGTCAATATAATTTCAGTTGATTAAAGTCAATATTATGAAATGTCTTCATTTCTGTCATCTGTCCTTGAGATTCATTTATCCAGCAGACATTCATTGATCATCACTGTGCCAGGTGCTTGGAATAAAGCTGTGGAAAATTCAGCTCTTCATGGAGCCCACAGTATAGAGCCCAAGACTGACATTGAACCAGTAATGACAAATGTGATGACTGCTTACCCTGTTTTACTTGTGAGTGTCAGCAGTATCTTGGATTGTTCTTATAGATCTGCTGATTTCATCCCTTCTTGATTCTTTAGATTTCATTGTCAGAGTCTCTATCTATTTTTTAAGATTTTATTTACTTATTTATTTGACAGAGAGAGAGAGTGCACAAGCAGGGGGAGCGGCAGGCAGAGCAAGAGGGAGAAGCAGGCTCCTCACTGAGCAGGGAGCCTGTTGCGGGGCTCGATCCCAGGACCCTGGAATCATGACCTGAGCTGAAGGCAAACGCTTAACCAACTGAGCCACGCAGGTGTCCCCAGAGTCTCACTTTAACCTCAATTTTGGAAGTAGCTTGCACTCCACCCCTCAAACTTTTATACTACCTGCATCATTTCATAAAACAAAGGAAAGGAGAGGAAAATAAGAGACCAAAAAGTTGAACTAAATCATGATTTAAAATAACATTTCAGTGTAAATGTTCATCAGTAAGGGGCTGCCTAACAATTTGGTGCATCCGTTCAGTGTAATATTATGCAGGCATTAAAAATCATGATGTGTCTTTATCTATTTACATGGAAAGATGTTTATGATACAGTGCCAATTAGGGAATGCAGGGTACACATACTATAGAGTATGATTTTATTTTTCTCAGAAAGGAAAATGTATCTTGGAGAGAGATCTTGAAAAAAATGTAAATCGATATATTAACATCAGCAATTTCTGAGTGGTGATTTTCACTTTGTTCTTTACACCTTTATGTAGAGCTTAAATTTTAATATTATATTAATTACAGAAAGCATTTTTCAGTTTAGGAAAAGGTGTTTCTTAAAATGTTTCAAATTTCCTCATACAAAATATGTGTGTTGCAAATTGTTGTTTTCACATATGTGTCCTGATTCCAAAACACAAGTGACAACCATTGCTTCATTGTAGCTGTAACCTCAGCAGGTGCTGGTGTCAGGAGGAAGAGCCTTGGCCAAATGAAAGGATTAAAGCAGATGTCCAGTCATTTCCCCACTAGTCCCACACAGGAAACCATATAATACCTCCTTTAACAAATGAGTACTATTTGCTAGTCCATTTAGCTAAGGTTTAATTTTTTTTTAAGATTTTATTTATTTATTTGACAGAGAGAGAGAGATAGGGAGAGCAGGAACACAAGCAGGGGGAGTGGGAGAGGGAGAAGCAGGCTTCCCGCCGAGCAGGGAGCCCGATGCGGGGCTCGATCCCAGGACCCTGGGATCATGACCTGAGCCGAAGGCAGACGCTTAACGACTGAGCCACCCAGGCGCCCCTAAGGTCTTACTTTTTAAAAAGAGATGTATTTTCCATCAGATGTGCATTAGCCAGGGAAAGGAAAGGAACCAGCCCTTCCTGGTAGCGTGTGGATTGCCCTAAGGCCAGACGGTGTTGTGGATTCCCCATAGTCCTGGCTGTGGGTAATGCCTGGTGAGGAAGAGGCGGAGGCTATAGGTTCAAATCCACGCTCCGTTCTTTCCTGGCCATGTGTGGTTGGGGCGGTTGCTGAATATTCCTAAGTCTGTTTCCTCTGGGTAAATGGTGATAAGAGCATTCCTTCACCGATTGAGGATGAATTCAACTAATGCCGATGAGTGTGCTCCGCGGAGTGTCTGATGCGGGTAAACACTTGGTGAGAGTGAGCAGCTCTTATTTAAGTGGTCCCCGGCTCAACAAGCTAAGGCCAGCCTGCTAAGATCACAGCAGGGAAGCCAGCATTCAAATAAGGGTCTTTCTGACCTCAATGCCCGTGCTTTCCACGCTAGAGAAGTACGCCTGCCTGCTTGCCCTTGCACAAAGCGGGAGTGGGAGAGGCCGGGAGAGCACAGACAGGAGGGGGAAGGAAAATGGACAATGGGAATGGGAAGTTAAGAAAACAGAAGGGGCAAAGGAAAATGCAGGGAGAGCCCTAAGTGGTAGGAAAAGGAAAAGGAAGTGGAGAGCCGAGCAGAAGAGTGGGAAAAGCAAGAGGGAGGAGAGTGGAAGGCAGAAGCTCCTCCCCAGGCCCTGCCCTCCCCGGCTGAGTTCCTGGTCCTGGGACCTCTCCCCTCTTCTGACCCTCCTGCAGCTTGCCTTTCCCCTTCCTAGCCCTGGCCCCTCGCCACACTGCCCCAGCACTGCCCCAGGACAAAGTCTGAGCCCTGAGCGTGGGTTAGACCTAAGTTAGAGCACAACTCCCTCCCACCTGTCTTTCTAGACACACCTCCAGCTGTTCTCTGCTCTCTATTCTTTCCCTCTATTTTTAAGTATAAGAAAATAGACTTTTTTCCCCTACCACCAGATTACAACCACTTTATTCATAAGTGCTTTGCCTATTTTTTTTTAAATTCTGACACTCAGCAGAACCCATCAGTTCTGTATTTTGATAGTAAACTGAAAAACTAGCTTAATTTTTATATGATTGGCATTTAATTTTTCAGTTAAAGCTGCCATTATCAAAATCATGTATCATTTTACATTAAGTGATACTGTAGGTATTTCTACCCAGTGTCATCTTACTTATTTTTTTAAAAGATTTATTTATTTTAGGGAGGGGAAGGGCAGAGGGAGAGGGAGAGAGAGAATCCAAGCAGACTTCCCACTGAGTGCGGAGCCCACAGCAGGGCTCTGATCTCACTACCCGGAGATAATGACCTGAGCCAAAATCAAGAGTCAGATGCTTAACCACATGAGCCACCCGGGTGCCCCCAGTGTCATTTTACTTATAAAAATATAATAAGAATCCTCATAATCACAATTAATTATTTTGGTTTAGATAATAGCATTTCCCTTTACTCTTCTGTGAACTCCCAAACTCTATTGATATGTTGCATATTTTGGGCATTTTGATTTTTTACTTTTTTTTTAAGATTTTATTTATTTTTTGACAGAGAAAGAGACAGTGAGAGAGGGAACACAAGGAGGGGGAGTGGGAGAGGGAGAAGCAGGCTTCCCGCTGAGCGGGGAGCCCAATGTGGGGCTTGACCCCAGTACCCTGGGATCATGACCTGAGCTGAAGGCAGACACTTAACAACTGAGCCACCCAGGTGCCCTCTTTTTTTTTTTTTAAGATTTTATTTTTATTTATTTGACAGACAGTGAGAGAGGGAACACAAGCAGGGGGAGCGGGAGAGGGAGAAGCAGGCTCCCCGCTGAGCAGGGAGCCCAATGTGGGGCTCAATCCCAGCACCCTGGGATCATGACCTGAGCCGAAGGCAGACGCTTAACAACTGAGCCACCTAGGCGCCCCTGATTTTTACTTTTTCTTATTTTTTTCAACATTCCTTCCCTCCTTGCTTTACCTACCTGTCCCTTCCCCTAAGTTCCCCAAGTTTTTTAAACTCATAAACTGGGGATTAATATTATAACAGCAAAACACAGCAGAGTCAGACTAGTATACAACTCAGATCTGCCTAATAATGTTGTAGGCCAACTTGTAGTGCTAGAGTTCAGATTTATAAACGGTTCAGGAACTGATAACCATAGGCAGGTCAGCCTGGAAAGATCTGGAAATGATCTTTGAGAAGTTATTTAGCCCAGTGACTTATTTATTTTTAATCCTTAATTCTTTGTGATGTAGATCCCATTGTTCTGACAAAGAATCATGGTACTAACCAACCAAGCAAGCTCACAAACGAATTCTCACCACATTTCATGAAGAGGGCACCCATTCTGAACAGACCTCAGTATGTGTTGTGAACTCAGGCCATGTGACATTTCCTGTCCTAGAGAGTGCATAGTGCTTGGTAGTAGGTTTGTTATTGAAAAGCACTTTCAGCCAGTGAGTGGTGGATAGACTCCTTTTTCAGCAAGGTGATGTGGCTGGGCTTCTGTAGCTCAGGCAGGAAAATTCCAGAGGGATGAAATGACCTTCAGCAAAGGGGATTCCAGAAGTGCCCATTCATTTACATATATTATATTGAGTGGCTGTTTGGGATGCCATCTCAGTAAAGAACTATACTTTATAACTAAAACATTCTCTAATGCTTTCATTGCCAATACTGGCATGCAAGTCATGCTCCCATTAACAGACAGGTATGGAGTCTTCTAGGTCAGCTTTATGTCTATTAAGATTTTTTTTTTAAGATTTTATTTATTTATTTGACAGAGAGAGACACAGCGAGAGAGGGAACACAAGCAGGGGGAGTGGGAGAGGGAGAAGCAGGCTTCCCGCCAAGCAGGGAGCCCAATGTGGGGCACCCCTATGTCTATTAAGATTTGAAATGTGCCCTGAAGGAGCATGTAATTTAGTAGGGAAGACAGACTGTTAAACAGCTAAAAATAATAGAGTGTAATAGGTAGTGTAATTTGTTCCTTTCCAGGTCTCTGTATCGAATAAAGTGCTGAAGAAATACAAACGAGGGAGACATTTTATTGAGTTGAAGGGCAGGTGAGGCCTTAAAGGATGAATAGGAGTTTTCTAGGCAGGCAGGGAGGAGAAGGGTGTTTCCCATAGAGCTCATGGACAAAGGTGTGAAGGCAGAAGAGTCATGACGTATTCAAGGACAGTGGTGGCTGGAGTGGCACCGTATGGGGCTGGAAGAATGGACTGGGCCAGAGCTTGCTTGGAGCGTAGAAAGTAGAGGTGAGGGCTTCTGGGTGGCTCAGTCATTAAGTGTCTGCCTTCGGCTCAAATCATGATCCCGGGGTCCTGGGATCGAGCCCCGCATGTGCTCCCTGCTCAGCGGGAAGCCTGCTTCTCCCTCTCCTACTCCCCCTGCTTGTGTTCCCTCTCTTGCTGTGTCTCTCTCTGTCAAATAAATAAATAAAATCTTTAAAAAAGAAAAAAAAGAAAGAAAGTAGAGGTGATGTTGGAGTGTTGAGGAAAGGTGTGGAACAATCTGTCTATCCTCTACTTTGGGAAATCCTACTCCTTTTCATTAGTTGCTCTCTGACCTAGCTGCTACCCGGGAGAAAGTAAGGCTTCTCCTTTTTTCTTCTCTGTGTGTTTTTGTTCAGAGCCATTTATCCCATTGTCTTATGGTTGACTTAGATACCTATCTTTCTCTGTAGGCTGTGAAGTCCTGGAGGGGTCAGGATTTTGTTGTATATATTTAGGTTACTACTCAGCTGCATCTTAGATGCCAGATAAATGTTTCTTGGATCGGGCTACTCCATAGATTAATATCTCAGCTAAGATATATTACAACTTTAAAATGGTAAAGATTCTGTGATTCTAAATCTTAACATCTTCCACACTGGCCTAATTTCATGTAGTCTATATGACAGAGATGATTATCTTAAGAACTGAAGAACTCCTCTGGCATCATAACTTGTTTGGCATGAATCACTTTTTTTCTTAAATGTAATTTGTTTAAATTCAAAGTTCTTTGTCTAGGAAAATGAAATGTTCACATTTTGAAACTCTAAAAATAACACACTGGAAGAGTTGATGCCAAAACAGTGGTTTCAATCAGAAATGCTCTCTGAATCCAGCATCTAAATGAGAACTAATTACTGAATCAGATCATAGTTACTAGGCATTCATTGTTTTAAGGCAATTAGCAGCAGTATTGAGAAACCTAAGTAATGAAGTATTTTAAAAACTCTCCAGTTTTGCTCAAATTTCTAATGTGTTGGGATGGCCAAATGTTCCTCATAGGCGAGATATAATATGAATGATGATATTTTATAATAAAGTTTTAATGAATATCAATCTCATTCTCTTCGTGGATAGATAGGCTCCCCTAAATCAGATGATTGATCATGTATTTTTTGATTTATGTTAATTTAGAAATAAGTGCTCTTAATTTGCTATGGAATTTGCTAAATTTGCTGAGATCAGATTTACTAAGGTAGTTTCCAGCCTTACATGATTGAATAAAACCTTTAAAAAATTATCTTGTTTCTGTAAAAGAGGTTTCTCAAGCTTGAAATGCAGTTATGGGGGGAGGAAATTTCAAGACAATCTGCTTATCAGTCCTCATGAATCTGTCTAGCAAGGCTTAGCAGTATTAATTTTGATTTTGCTTGATTCTTTTCTCCTTATTTGGAAACATTTGCTGTTTATTTCATGTATAGAATATAAGACATTTAATAATATAACTGATCGGTATGTCAGTATGATTTATGATCCACTTAGTAACTTAATAATGAGCTTTAGACATCATTTAAATTCCAGATATAAACTGTTAAGTAATTTAATGCTTATTTTTTTTCAACAGATGTGAATTATTAAAAAGAAAATGGCCCAACGGAGCACTGCATTTCCTTCTCTCGTCACCGAGGAAAGGTATAATATATGGAAAATATGCATCTAAGGTATACTTTTCCTTTCCACCAATCCCATGAGGGCTGCTAGTGGGTGTGATGGTTATTATAAATGAAGGCTTGTGGCTGTTACGTTACCCAGGGCTGATTTTGTTCAAGGGCAGGAGAAGTGCAGTTGCATCCCTCTCCAGCATCCAATTTGTAGGATCTGCTCAGTGATAGTGAAAAGTGGAGACTTCATAATAGCCTTACAGTACAGCTGTACTTTTGGTCCCTAGGAAAATGCAACTCTGGAGGCTCGGGGGCTAATGTCCCACTAACCCTTTTAAACCAGAAGTTGTAGATTGGAAGGTCCATAGACCAGAATTGGCTCATGGAAACACATTGTTGGGCCTGCATTATCTTAAATAGTTCTTAAATGACTTGTTAACATTTAAAAATCAGGTGATTTCATATACAAGCCTGAATTTCCCGCTTTTCTTGAAATACGAGATAATCTGGAAAAACAGACCTGCATTCCCAGATGGCCACTTGCGGATGGAGCAAAACTGTGGCTGCCTTTAATGGAGGAATGCCCTTTCCAGGTCTCCAAAGTCCCTTCCCTGTGTATCATATGTGATGTACATCATTCATTTATGTCACCTGCTTGACCCTTGTAGGCATATGAGTTTGTTGTTATGTTAAAAAAACTGCTGTAGGGGAATGGAGGAGGAGGGCATGTCAGGAGACTTTGTGAATAAGCTTGATCTTTATAGATTTTTCTTTAAAGATTTATTTATTTTAGAGTGAGAGACAGCATGCGCATGTGCGAGCAGGGGGAGGGGTGGGGAGGGGCGGGGAGGGGCGGGGGGGTTTGGAGAGAGAGAGAAAGAGAGAGAGAGAAAGAGAGAAAGAAGCAGACTCCCCGCCGAGTGGGGAGCCCAACGCGGGGCTCCATCTCACGACCCTGAGATCATGACCTGAGTTGACATTAAGAGTTGAGACGCTTAACCAACTGAGCCCCCCAGGCGTCCCAATAAGCTTGGTCTCAATAAGCTTAGATTGGAATTGGGCACATCTCAACATGCCCAGTTCCACCAACCTCTTGCTTTTGGAGGTCATGGAGCCTGCTACCAGCACAGTTGAGGCTCTGGGTATGATTGTTTAAAGATGCCTGGCTCTCCGAGAAAACTCTCTGTGGCAGAAACCCTGCCTCAAACCCCATTTAGCTTGTAGGGAGAGATAATTTGCATTTCCTTCTCTGGGCAGTCTTGAATCTGGCCTTTTGAAAATGACTTTTTCCCAACGAACAACCCTAGAAATGTGGTTCCCTCCCACAGGCGAGTTAGAACCATGCCCCGACACAGCCAGTCCCTGACCATGGCACCCTACTCATCTGTAAGCCTCGTGGAACAACTGGAAGATAGGATCCTCTGTCACGAGAAGACAACTGCTGCCCTCGTGGAGCACGCCTTCCGGATTAAGGACGACATCGTCAGCAGTTTGCAGAAAATGCAGAACAAAGGGGGCGGTGACCGCTTGGCCAGGCTTTTCTTGGAGGAGCACATCAGAAACATAACTGCCATCGTGAAGCAACTCAATCGGGATATTGAGGTGAGTGAGGTGTGTGAAAGTCAGGGTGGCTGCCTGCCTTCCCACAGATGGCTCCTTCCCCCCGCGTGGGGTCAGCAAGTCGAGGGCCTGCCTCCCCAGCGGTAATGCATTCAGACCAAAGCTTTCTGCCTGTGTGTTCTAGTGATCACCAAGGAAACAGCTGAGCAAATATCCTAATTAAATGTATTGCAGTATTTGATAGCAGTTACTGTCAGTGTTATTTATGTTTAATCTAAATTTACCTTGCTGGCTATTAAATCACTTTGTTTTGTTTGGCTCTCAATGGAGAGAGAGAAGAACGAGTCAAATAGTTTCTCTGTGAAACCCTTCATACCGATGAAGATAGCTATTAAGTCAATTACTAGGTCAGCCTTTGCTGCTCCAGATTAAATGTTTCTAGGCCATGATGATTATATATAATACAGTTTATTACTTGAACAGTTTAAGGATTTAAATTGCTTCTCAGACTTTCCTTTTATTGCTTTATTTTTTTTTCTCTGAAATGAGCGCAGTAAAAAGCCAATATTGTCAAAATTTTTAAGATTCGTAAATTGACTGCTATCTACTGAACAATCACAGGGACCACACAGTTTCACTCAGAAGCTTAAGATCATTTAGGGCCTGGGTTTCATTACTGAACACTGGTAATGTCCTTCACCTGTAATTTTTAAATATATAAATAAGAGGTATGTGGACAGATTAAGGAAAACCTTTGTTTCAAGTCATGGAGATTGTATCTGAATTATGCTTCCTGAAATTTTCAGTGTCAGATTGTGTTTATTTATTTTTTAACAGCTCTATTGAGGTACGATTTATAAGGCACAAAAATCTACCCAGTGTAAGTATATAATTCAATATTTTTAGAAAATTTATAGAATTGTGCAACCATCAACACGATTCAGTCGTAGAACATTTCCATCACCCCGAAAATCTGTATAGATCTGTGTGCAGTCAATCCCCACTTCTACCCAGGGTCCCAGGCAACCACTAATCTGCTTTCTGTCCTAGATGTGCCTTTTCTGGACATTCCATATAAATGGAGTCTTACAATATGAAGTCTTTTGAGATTGACTTTTTTCACCTAGCATAATCATTTTGAGGTTCAGCCATGTTCTGGCATGTATCAGTGCAGGCAAACCTCAGAGATATTACAGGTGTGGTTCCAGATCACCACAATAAAGCGAATATTGCAATACAGCAAGTCAAATGAATGTTTTGGTTTCCCAGTGCATATGAAAGTTATGTTTAGGGGACGCCTGGGTGGCTCAGATGGTTAAGCATCTGCCTTTGGCTCAGGTCATGATCCCAGGGTCCTGGGATCGAGCCCCACATCGGGCTCTGTGCTCAGCAGGGAGCCTGCTTCTCCCTCTCCCTCTGCCTCTGCCTGCCTGTCTGCCTACTTGTGATCTCTCTCTCTGTGAAATAAATAAATAAATAAAATCTTTAAAAAAAAAAAAAAAAAGAAAGTTATGTTTATACTATACTGTAATCTATTAAACGTATAGTAGTTATGTCAAGAAAATGTGCATACCTTAATTTAAAAACACTTTATTGGGGGCGCCTAGGTGGCTCAGTCAGTTAAGCGTCTGCCTTCAGTTCAGGTCATGATCTCAGGGTCCTTGGATTGAGCCCCGCATCGGGCTCCCTGCTCAGTGGGGAGTCTGCTCATCCCTCCCCCTGTGCTCCTCCCCTCCACTCATGCTCTCTCTCTCTCTCTCAAATAAGTAAATAAAATCTTAAAAAAAAAACAACAACCCACTTTATTGCTGTTGGGCTCCATGCTGGGCAAAGAGCCTACTTAAAAAAAAAAAAATTAAAATAAATAAATAAATAAAAATAATACTAACCATCATCTGAGCTTCCAGTGAATCATAATCGTTTTGCTGCTGGAGGGTCTTGCCTTGATGTGGATGGCTGCTGACTGATCAGGGTGGTGGTTGCTGAAGTTGGGGTGGCTATGGCAAGTTCTTAAAATAAGACAATGATAAAGTTCGTTGCATTAATTGGTTCTCATTTCATGAACAGTTTCTCCATACATATGATGGTGTTGATACTATTTTACCCACAGTAGAACTTCTTTCAAAAGTTTTATCAACTAGGTTTATGTACTGTTCTAAATGTTTTGTTGTTGTTTCGACAGTCTTCACAGCATCTTTGCCAGGAGTAGACTGTACCTCAAGAAACCACTTTCTTTGCTCTTCCATAAGAAGCAGCTCTTCATGCTTTATCATGAGACTGCAGCAATTCGGTCTCATCTGCAGGTTCCACTTCTAATTCCAGTTCTCTTGCTATCTCCACCACATCTGCAGTTACTTCCTCCCCTGAAGTCTTGAACCCCTCAAAGTCATCCATGAGGGTTACAATCCAGTTCTTCCAAACTCCTGCTAATGTTGATATTTTGACCTCTTCCCATGAATCACAAATTTCTTAACAGCATGTAGAATGGTGAATCCTTTCCAGAGGGATTTCCAGAAGGAATCACTATCCATGATAGCTCTAGCCTTATGAAATGTATTTCTTAAATAATAAGACGTGAAAGCTGAATGTACTCTGTGATCCATGGACTGCAGAATGGATAGTGTGTGAGCAGGCATGAAAACAACATTTATCTCATTGTACATCTCCATCAGAGCTCTTGAGTGACCAGGTACACTGTCAGTGAGCAGTAATATTTTGAAAGGAATCTTTTTTTCTGAGCAGTAGATCTCAACAGTGGGTTCAAAATACTCAGTAAACCATGTTATAAAACAGATGTGCTGTCATCCAGGCTTTGTTCCACTGACAGAGAGCACAGGCAGAGTAGACTTATCATAATTTTTAAGGGCCCTAGGATTTTCATAATGATAAATGAGCATTGGCTTCAATTGCAAGTGACCAGCTGTATTAGCCCCTAACAAGAGAGTAAGCCTGTCCTTTGAAGTCTTTTTGTTTGCTTGTTTGTTTTTTGAAGTCTTGAAGCCAGGCATTGACTTCTGTCCAGCTATGAAAGTCCTAGATGGCATCTTCTTCCAATAGAAGGCTGTTTCATTTATACAGAAAATCTGTTGCTTAGTGTAGCCACCTTCATTAATTATCTTAACTAGATCCTTCTGGATAACTTGCTGCAGCTTCTACATCAGCACTATTGCTTCACCTTGCATTTTTATATTATGGAGACAGCTTCCTTCCTTAAACCTCATGAACTAGTCTCTGCTAGCTTCAGACTTTCCTTCTGCGGCTTCCTCACCTCTCAGCCTTCATAGAATTCATAGGATCCAGCCCCGCTTTGGGCTCTGCACTCATTGCAGAGTCTGCTTAGGATTCTCTCTCCCTCTCTCTCTGCCCCTCTCACTCATGCTCTTTCTCTCTCTAAAATAAATAAATTTAAAAGAAAATAAAAAATAAAGTGAGAGATGTGCGACTCTTCTTTTCACTTGAACACTTAGAGGCCTGATTTCAATATTGTTGTGTCTCAGGGAAGAGGGGAGCCCGAGGAGAGGGAGAGAGATGGAGGAATGGCTGCTTGGTGAAGCAGTCTGAACACACACTTACACGGGTACAGTTTGGTGTGCCAAAACAATTATGATAGTAACTGTCAGAGGTCACTTTGGTGGTGATCACAGACCACCATAACAAATATAATAATAATGAGAAAGTTTGAAATATTGTGAGAATTACCAAAATGCAACATGGAAACATGAATTGAACAAATGCTGTTAGAAAAAGGGCAGTGATAGACCTGCTTAATGCAGGGTGCCACAGACCTTCAATTTGTTTTTTTTAAAGATTTTATTTATTTATTTGACAGAGAGAGACACAGCAAGAGAGGGAACACAAGCAGGGGGAGAGGGAGAGGGAGAAGCAAGCTTCCCGCTGAGCAGGGAGCCCGATGCGGGGCTCGATCCCAGGACCCTGGGATCATGACCTGAGCTGAAGGCAGACGCTTAATGACTGAGCCACCAGGGCGCCCCCAGACCTTCAATTTGTAAAAAAAAAAAAAAAAAAATGCAGTATCTGGGAAGCGCAATAAAACAAGGTATGCCTGTAGCTTATTTCTTTTTGTTTCTGAGTAATATCCTATTGGATATACCCCATCTTGCTCATCTGTTCATTAATTGATGAACACCTGGATTGTCTCCAGGTTTTAGCTATTATGAGTAAAGCTGCCATGAATGAACACTTGTGTACAAGCCTGTGTGGACATGTTTTCATGTCTCTTGGGTAAATTACTAGGAGTGGAATTCCTGGGTCTTAAAGTAAGCTTATGTTTAACCTTTTTTTTTAAGATTTTTATTTATTTATTTAACAGAGAGAGCGAGAGAGAACAAGCAGGGGGAGCGGCAGAGGGAGAGGGAGAAGCAGGCTTCCCACAGAGCAGGGAGCCTGATGTGGGGCTCGATCCCAGGACCCTGGGATCAGGACCTGAGCCGAAGACCCTGGGATCAGGACCTGAGCCGAAAGCAGATGCTTAACCAACTGAGCCACCCAGGCGCCCTGCTTATATTTAACTTTTTAAAACATAGCAAAATAATTTTCCAAAGTGGCTATACACATTTTACAGTCTCATCAGCAATGTATGAGATTTCTCATTTCTCCACATCGTTATCATCACTTGGTATTATCTCTCTTGGATTATAGTCATTACAGTGGATGTGTAGTGGTATTTCACTGTAGTTTAATTTGCATTTCCCTGATGACTAATGATGCTGAGTACCTTTTCATGTACTTACTGGTCATTTGCATGTCTGCTTTGGTGAAATGTCTACCCAAGTCTTCTGCCCATTTTTTAAAATTAATTTTTAAATTGTGGTAAGATATTTACCACTGTATGCAACCATAACCATAATCTACTTCCAGAACTTTTTAATCATCCCAACAGAAACATTGTTCCCATTCCACACTCCTCTCAGCCCCTGGTAACCTCTGTTCTGCTTTCTGTCTCTGTGAATTTGCCTATCCTAGGTACGCCATATAAGTGGAACCACATAGTATTCTTTCGTGTCTGGGTTATTTCACTTAGCTTGGTGTTGTGGCATGTATCAGAACCCATTTTTAAATTGGGTTATTTGTCTTATTACTGAGTTGTAAAAGTTCTTAGGATAGTCTAGATACAAATCCTCTATCATATATGTGATTTGCAAATACTTTCTCCCATTGTATTTTCATTTTCCTAAATCACATATATGATAGAGGATTTGTATCTACCACGTTGCCTTAATTAATTTCTAGCTTTACAGTACATTTTGAAATCAGGTACTTTGGTCCTCCAACTTTGTTTTCTTTTTCAAAATTGTTTCGGCTTTTCTAGGGCAGTGGCATTTTCATATAAATTTTAGGATCAGCTTGTTGTTTTCTGTAGAAAAGCCTACTGAAAAAAATTCTTTGTAATTATATAATTATTTTAATTATTACATGATTATGAAAAAATTTAAGTGTGGAAGAGTTCTGTGACACACATTGGTGAAAGTAAATCTCTTTCTTAGTTGCAAGCCTCCTGATATTTTGACAGAAATTGCTTTGAATGTAGAGACCAATTTGGGGAGAATTGCTATCTTTGCCATATTGAATCATTAATCATTGCAGAGAACCAACTCTCAGTTTTATTCATTTTTTTCTCTTGCTTTTCTGTTTTCTGTTTCATTGATTTGAACTCCATATGATTTCCTTTTTTCCCGCTTGCTTTTATTTAGTTTGCTTTTCTTTTTCTAGTTTCTTAAGGTGGAAGCTTAGGTAATTGGTTTGAGATCTTAAGCCTTTTCTGATAATGGTGTTTAAAACTATACAGTGTCCTCTAAGCACTGCTTTAGCTGCTTCCCATGAATTTTTGTACGTTGTGTTTTTGTTTTTATTCAGTTGAAAATATTTTAAATTTCCACTTGTGACTTTATTTTTGGCTTATGTGTTATTTATAAGTCTGTTGTTTAATTTCCAAAGGTTTGGGATTTCCCAAAACCTATTTCTATTGTGGAGCTATAATTTAATTCCATGTGGGCGGAGAACATACTTTTTATATTTTTGATCTTTTTAAACTTATTGAGACTCTTGTTCTACTAATTATTTAAGTCTCCAACTCTTACTGTTGAACTATCTTTTTCTCCTTTCAATTCTGTTAGTTTTTGCTTCAAGTGTTTTGGGGTTCTGTTGTTCAGTGCATATACATTCATAATGATATATTAACCTTTTTTTTTTTAAAGATTTTTTAAATTTATTTATTCATGAGAGACAGGGAGAGAGAGAGGCAGAGGCAGAGGGAGAAGCAGCTCCCCGCTGAGCAGGGAGCCCGATGAGGGACTGGATCCCAGGACCTCGGGATCATGAAATGAGCCGAAAGCAGACGCTTAACCATCTGAGCCACCGAGGTGCCCCGATATATTGACCTTTTTATCATTATAAAATGTCTCTCTTTCGGGGCACCTGGGTGGCTCAGTCGGTTAAGTATCTGCCTTTGGCTCAGGTCATGATCCCAGGGTCCTGGGATCAAGCCCCGCATCGGGATCCCTGCTCAGCAGGGAGCCTGCTTCTCCCTTTCTCTGCCCCTCCCCCTGCTTATGCTCTGTCTCTCAAGTAAATAAAATCTTTAAATAAAATAAAATAAAATGTCTTTCTCTATAGTAATATTTCTTCTCTTAAATTCGATTTTGTCTGATATTAATATAGCTATCCCAACTCTTTGATGGCAACTGTGTACACAGTTTTTTTTTTTTTTTTTTGGTGGTAATTCTCACTTAGCTTATACCTAAGTGAGGTCCTGGTGTACCACATAGTTACCAACTTTCGCTATTCATTGAGATTCTCACATACATTTACCAAGGACAGGGTTGCACTCGAAATTTTACCCTAATTAAAATACATTTGTCTTCAGGGTTCTAAAATGTCTGTACTTATGATGTTTAAAGAAAAGGATTATTCTTTATATCTGTTATTCAGGGGATGTATTGGATCTTTGTTGTTTTGGTGACTGACAGTATGCATCCAATTTCTTTTCTTTCTTTCTTTTTTTAGAGAGGGAGAGAGGGCAAGGAGGATGGGCAGAGGGAGAGGGAGAGAGAAAATATTAAGTGGGCTCCACGCCCAGCACAGAGCCCAACATAGTGCTCATCTCATGACCATGAGATCATGACCTGAGCTGATGTCAAGAGTCAGGCTCTTAACCGACTGAACCACCCAGGCACCCCTCCAATTTCTTTTGATTACAGAAACTTGATTTCCTTTTGGCATTTCCTTTTCTTTCATTGGTTACAAACTGGATGGCTGTTCATCAGGTGCCTTATCACCTTTTTAGCTAGAGAGGATTGGAACCCATAAATTAAGCCAGAGCATTGAGCCTGTCACTCCCTGGAACTTGAAATCTGAACAGAGCAATCCAAGGAGTGGAAACGGTTGGAGCATCTTACCTGCAGCAGCTGTGCCTGTAGGACGCTGGCCAGTGTTCCTGCCCCCTGAACTCTAGGAAACACCTTTTATGTCCCTTCCAGTCTGGACCCCCAGCTGCCCTGTTGGTCGTGTGCCTCTCTCCCCTAATCCTTCCAATAAATTCCATCTTTTCCCCTAAGTTTGCTCAGAGTCAGGTTTCCATTGCCTGCAACCAAAGAACTCAAGTGACATCAGAAGGGCATAGGAAGTTTAAAAGATCACTGTAGATAATCTACACGTTTTTGGAAGGTGGTGTTGGTATTTAGAATGATCTTTCCAGTTTTCTTTTTGTGTGCTAAAGCAGTTTTATCCCAGAGGCTGAATAACTTGCCAACCCCAGGTTGGCATCTTTACTAAATTGAAGAACCCCAACTTAAGGATTTCAATTTTGGAAAAGGGTAGAGATATATTAGGGGGCTGATATCCCTGCTGTACCCAAATCTAGAGAGGGAGATAGATAAAATCGAAGCAGTTGGGGATAATTCATGATTCTCACATTCCCATCCCCTTAACCAATGGCAAAGAAGTGTTTCATAAACAAATATAAACACCCCTATGTTTCATGTCAGAAAATACTGTGACCTCTCCATTCTTTCCATGCGCAGCATTTCCCTGGAGGTAATCTGCTAGCTTCCCTTTGCTCATGTGGGTGGTAGGCAGACTGGAGACTGGAGCCAACCTATTCTGACAGTACTGTTCTCAGGTAAAAGCATAGAATGTAACTGTGCCCTTAGAAAATCCTGGACTTGGAGCACCTGGCTAGCTCAATTAGTGGAGCATAGGACTCTTGATCTTGGGGTTATGAGTTCAAGCCCCATGTTGGGCGTAGAGCTTAAAAAAATAAATGAAATTTAAAAATTAAAAAAAAAAAAAAGAAAAAACAAAACAAGAAAACCCTGGCCTTAATTTTTGCTGTCATCGTAAAAGGTGATAGTGCTTTGGCTGCAGCTGTGGGGCCAAGGAATAATTTCCTCTTTGGTAGCTGCTATGTACTAATACAATGATCAAAACCATTTTAAAACATAATTTCTAAGCTCAGTGAAGCCCTAAATGCTATTTAATAGTTTTTTTTGTTATAAGAAGACCTCTCTGTCAGCTCCTCCTTTGCCTTGAATTCCCTGTCCCCAAAGGTATCCTGTGCCCCCAGCTCTTGCCACTGTTACCACAGCATTTACTGAATAGGACTGGCATTGTTTCTTTACAAGTCTGTTTCTCCAATAGATTGTGAACTCCTCAAAAAGAAAGAAACCTTGTCTGAGTCATCTGTGTATTGTCCAGCACAGTGTTTGGAGCAAAATGCCATGAATGCTTATTAAGAGAATAAATGCCCAATTCATAGTGAGGCCAGTTGCAGATTTGCTGGTAGCAGAAAGAGAAGAAGAGACCCTGGAGTCATCTGTGCAGACTGCAACCTTCTCAGATGAGGCATCCAAGGCCCAGGGAAGTGAAGGCACTTGTCTGAGATCTCAAGGCCAAGGAGTGGCAGCGCTGAGACTAAACCCAGATTGTTAAAATCCAAAAATATGTTCCTTTTCCTCTTGGAAGCTCTTCTAGAACTCTGATCTTAGATAGCCAACTCTCAAACGTGACAGGGAGTGCTTTTCAACCATTCTTTGCTTTCTGAGTATCTCTACCCCTTCAGGAAGAATTTCTTCATGAAAGTAGGTAATACCAGCTTTAGTTCTCACTGAGTTCTCTCCCAGCCCATCATTCCTTTGATGCAAGTTCATTAAACTGCTCCATTATAGTTATTAGCAAACATCCCTGCAAATCCAGTCATCAGTCCTGTAGGCTTTTGCTAATTGTTTTCCTTAAGGTGTCTTTTTAAAATGTGATTTTTGAGCGATTTACAATGTAGTGAGTTTTAAAGTAATTTCAATTCTGCTGTTTTTCCATCCAAAACACGTTGTATGTAATGATTATTCTTGTCTGAACCAGACAGCACTCTTTTCCATTTACATATATTTTTGGATTTGTGGTTTTGCAAATGAAAAGATGATTTCCGTTGTAGAGAGGAAAAACTGAGTAAAATCTGATTCTGATAAAAATGTACTTTGCATGTATGAGCATTTACTTTTTATAACTGGTAATAACTACATATCATTGTAAAGTAACAGAAGGAAGTTTGGAAATTTAATAGACTCCAATATGAAACACTAATTATGTGGTTTTATATATATTATGAGTCCAAGCATGTTTACCCAAACATAACTAAAATTAGGAGGCTTGATGAGATATCAGAATTGCCACATTGTAGCCAAAATTTGTTAAAGCAAAACCAGGGTGTAGATTAAAATTTAAAAAGTACTAAAAGGAAGTCTTTATAAGTAGTATAAAATTGGGATGGTGGGTATTATGCAAAGGCAATATTTGCATATTTAAAGAAAAGAGGTGTGAAGATATTCAAACCATATTTAAATGACATGAGAGATATATTTTTGACTGTAGATTCTTTTTTTCTTTTTTTTTTTTAAGTAGGCTCTATGCCCAGTGTGGGACTTGAACTCACAACGCCAAGATCAAGAGTCTCATGCTTAACCGACTAAGCGAGCCGGGTGCCCCTTGTCTTTAAATTCTTTTTTCCTTTTTTTTTTTTTTTTAAGATTTTTAAATTTATTTGAGAGAGAGAGAGAGAAGGAATGTGGAGGGGGGCAGAGGGAGAGGGAGAGAGAGAATCTCAGGCAGACTCCCCACTGGAGCATGATGCCCAATGTGGGGCTCGATCCCCAATATGGGGCTCGATCCCCAATATGGGGCTTGATCCCAGGACCCTGAGATCATGACCTGAGCCAAAATCAAGAGTCAGACACTTAACGGACTGAGACACCTAAGTGCCCCCTTGTCTTTAGGTTTTTTTTTTTTTTTGAGATTTTATTTGAGAGAGAGAGAGAAAGCAGTAGAGGTGGGAAGGTCAGAGGGAGAAGCAGACTCCCTGCTGAGCAGGGATTCCAATGTGGGACTTGATCCCAGGACTCTGGGATCATGACCTGAGCTGAAGGCAGTTGCTTAACCAACTGAGCCACCCAGGCACCCTTGTCTTTAGATTTTTAATGAATTTCTTCAGTGAATTGCCTGGTTTTAAAATTATTCTTATTACTGGTTTACATTTGTTTTTCAGTTCAATAAAAAAATTTTACTGGGTATTTGTTTTGTTAAAATCTGTCCCCGTGGATGATTTTGTATCACAAAACTAAAGCTGTAGCCATCTCAAGATGTAAAGTTCACTCCAGACTCTTAATAGAGCTATTCAAATTGAGATATGTTAATACTGTATCTTGGCAAATTTGCCTTGATAAGTCTTTATGATTCTCTGTCATGTGACTCTGATCATAGTACACAGGAAGAAAAGTAAAATATATTGTCAAACTAGCCTATGTGATCCTCAAGAGCTAGAACTGGATCTTAATTTTTCTATTGTTAGCACCTACCACACTGTCTAGCACATAGTAGGAACTCAAAAAATATTTCATAATCAAAGGCTCTGGGGGACCCTGGCCCTTCCAAAACCCTGTAATTGCCCATATTTTATCAGCAGATTCCAGTATCAAAATAGATGACTCTTGTGTGCTAGTACACAGTAGGTGCTTGATAAATGTTGAGTGAAAGAATCTATTGTTTTAATGCATCCCCACCCATTGTCTCCGTTGGCAGTTTGCCTTATGATGTGGAGTATGTTATCAATTATTTATTCCTTGGAAACATTCCACAAATAATCATCATCATTGTAAATTTAGAAGAGGTAATGTGGTCAACTATGAATTAAACATGTCTAGATTATCTGTATTGTCTTTAAGATTTTATCAATCTCCAGAGGCCGACTCCTGATAAGCAGTCCACGGCCCTTTTGTTGGTGGTAAGCTTCCCCTTCCGTGACACTTTGATGGCTTGGGAAGTGGTTGAGACCCCCATGTGTGCTGAGGGTTTTCACTGTGTCTTTAGACTTTGGGGAGCCAGGCACTGGGGTCTGCTACCTTGCTGGGCGGAATCGGCAGACCTACTCCTGATTTCCATGTGCTCAGGCTTCATAATGTCTGTCTGGTGTGGGGTGGCTTTGACCTAGTTAGGTTAGGGGAAACTGTGTCAGGCCCTCGCCTGTTGATTCGATTGTACAGGATTTGCGAGTTTAATAATCTGCAGATGGGCTACTGGAGAGTTTTCCCTGAACTCAAGTGATACCGCAGAGTTGTGCCTTATTAGCTTGTCACAGCAGAGGTGTGGACAATCATGTTAGCGTATAGTTGGATGCACAGATGGAAACTTGGTTTAGTGTGCATCTAGCACCATCAGCAAAGAGTCTAGGCTGCCGGACTTCATATATTTTACCTAAACAGGGAATTTCAGCCCACAGCTGTGATCTTGTCCCATTGGAACAGGTTTATCAGCAGAGGGACTTTGATGTTATCTGTATTAGTCAGGGTTCTCCAGAGAAACAGAACCAATAGGTTATTTATTTATTTATTTATTTATTATAAGGTAGTGGCTCACATGATTATGGAGACTGAGAAGTCTTACCATCTACCATCTGCTAGCTGGAGACCCAGGAAAGCCAGTGGTACAGTCCTGAGGCCTGGGAGCCAGAGAGCTAAGAGTGTAGACTTTGGTACAAGTTTGAGTACCAGAAGTGCTGAGGGGCAGGACAAGATGGATGTCCCAGCTCGGGCAGAATGGGAATGCCACCTTCCTCCTCCTTTCTGTTCTACCATGGCTCTCAAAGGATTGGATGATGCCTACCCACTTTGGGAAGGACATCTACCGGTTCAAATGCTAATCACTTCTGGAAACACCTTCACAGACACACCCAGAAATAATGTTTAACTAGTTATCTGAGCATCCCTTGGCTCAGTCGGGTTGACATATAATTAAGCATCCCATTATCAAAATTCAGTTTGTTTTGAGGCTACCCACTAGATGTGGCTTGTCATGTGACTTGGCTCTAGAGGGAGAAAACAGTGAACTGAATGCAGTTTGAGTATTTATGCAGCTCTGTTGATAGAGTTTTTTCAGCGTAAATTAACAAATTGGTGTTCTGCTCTCGGCCCTTGTCACTAATACATTTAAGCTTGCCCAAGTCCATGTTTGAGGGCCTGATTACCTCTGGACACTGGCTAAATATAATCTCGGAGACTTGAATGTGGAAGACCAAGTCCTAGAACACAGAGCTAACTTCACTGATCTCTCTTGGGAGCCAGGCATCGTTAGGAGCACGGGGGTTACAGTGGTGACTAGACATGCAAGGCCCCTGCTCTTTGGCCTGCTGCATATTCTAGTAGGGTTTATAGCCAGTGAACACTAAGCAACCAAGGTAATTTCACCCTCAGTCCGGTGCTCTGGTAACATGAAGGAGAGTGATTGTGGGGCTGTCCCAGGAAGAGGGTGGGTTAGGTAACGTGTGAACTGAGATTTGAGTGACAGAGGGGGCCAGCCAAGCCAAGGTGGTAGTGTGGGGGGAGGAGACACACAGGGCAGAGAACATTCCAGAGAGAGGAGGCTGCAGATTCCAAGGCCATAAGCAGAAAGAAGCTTGGCATATTTGAGGAGCAGAAAAAGGACCAATGGGATTGGAGTGTCATGGAATGAGTGGGGCAGGTGGGTGGGGTGTGTGGGAATAGGACCAGATCTTTAGCCTTGGAAGTTATGATGGGAAGTCTGGAGTTTGGAAATGGGAAGCCATGATTTAATTTTAAGCAAAGGGACTTAATTCAAACACTTGGTTCTAGGGAAAGATTAGTGAATAAGACAGACAAAAACCCTTGCCCTCCTGTTACTTACAGACTGATTTGTGTTTCAAAAAGATCACTCTGCCTACTATACGGGGAAGAGGTGTAAGGGAACAAGAATGGAGGCAGGGAGATGGGTTGGGGGCTGCCGTGGCAGTAGAGGGGCAAGGTGATTAGGATGAGAGGAGTCACGGTAGAGATGGGGAGAAGTGGATGGGTTCTGGATCCGTTTCGGAGGTAGACCTGACAGGACTTCTGGCACATTGAAGGCAGAGAGACTTCGTTTAGGACTTGGCAAATTGTAGGGACCCCTTGAATGTCCATATGGAAATGCCAAGAAGGCAGTTTGATATGAAGCTGGAACTCTGGGAAGTTTTAAGTCCTATTGTAAAGATGAAAAAGCCATGTAGGGAGATACTATCTTATGAGGCCCCACCCTGTTGTAGTTGGGCCTTTCTCCAGGTGATACTGGAGTTATACTTTCTTTTCCAAATCCTCACAAATCTGGGAAGAGTTGGAGAAGGAGAAACAAGCAGAGCTGTTTCTTTCCAGGCCATCCGTAGGCAATACTAACTTGTCTGGGTGGGCGAGGTCCGGGGGTGGGCATGGGTCCATATCACCTTTGGATGCACAGCATGATACAGTGTTGTAGGGCTCATACGGGAGCGCCATTTCCTACTGTCTTCGGGAAGGGAGATTTTGTTTTTTTTGTTTGTTTGTTTTTTTAAAGATTTTATTTATTTATTTATTTGAGAGGGAGAGAGAAAGAGAGAAACAGCATGAGAGGGGATAGGGTCAGAGGGAGAAGCAGGCTCCCCGCTGAGCCGGGAGCCCGATGTGGGACTCGATCCCAGGACTCCGGGATCATGACCTGAGCCGAAGGCAGTCGCTTAACCACCTGAGCCACCCAGGCGCCCGGAAAGGGAGATTTTGTAAAGATAGGTCATATCTTAGAAAAAATAAATGAAGATTTGGGATATCACTTTTTCCAAGTGTCTCTTTGCTCTGTGAAACATTGTATGGTTTTAGGCCATGCACTTACCACTCTATAGTCTGCTGCTGCAGCTGAGTTCCCTCCCTGAAGGCAGGCCTGGGGCACAGCACATGATGGACATGCAGAAAATAGGTTCTTGAGTTGAATTGACAATAATGGGGTGGCGATGATAGAGTAGGGATGTAACCTGTTTAAAGTAAACACATCACTTTGATACATTGTTCCAAAATGACAAATTAGGGAACCTTACTGGCTGTACAGAGGGTTTGTTTTTCCGAGGCTTCATCAGAGAATTCTCTAATACCTTGTGTTTTCACATAACTTTTCAGTAACGTGAATATTGCATTAAGTTTTGATGTAATTCTTTTCGGTATTATTCAAAGAAAGCACTCCTGATACAATATCTTATTCATCTGCTTAAGAATTCTGGAAGTTAAATGGGCTTTTCTTATTTGTAAGCATTAAAACACACTCACACACACTTTTTTCTGGTTATAAAAATAATGTAAGGCCTTTGTGGAAAATACAGAAAAAGAGGAAGCAAACATAATCCCCCTCTATAGAGTAGCAAAACGTTAATATTCTAGTATTATTTTATGTGTATCTTATATACAGTTGGAATCATGCTGTATATTTATTTTGTACCCTTTCTTTTTGCTTGATATTAAATTGTACACATTTTCTCTTATTTTTATTTTTTTTTTTAAGTTTTTATTTATTTATTTGAGACAGAATGAGAGAGAGAGAGAGCTCATGAGGGGGGGAAGGGTCAGAGGGAGAAGCAGACTCCCTGCCGAGCAGGGAGCCCGATGCGGGACTCGATCCCGGGACTCCAGGATCATGACCTGAGCCGAAGGCAGTCGCTCAACCGACTGAGCCACCCAGGCGCCCCCATTTTCTCTTATTTTTAAAAGCTCTCCACGAACTTCTAACTGGTTGCATAATAATGTATAGATACCTTGGAAAATACTGGGTATATCTTACTAGGAAGGTATCTTTGTGTATACGTTGTCAGCTTTGTTATTATTTCCTTTAAGATTAATTTCAAGAGCTAGAGTTACTGGATCAAAGATTATGAACATTGTGAATATATTTTGATGGATCATGTCCCAGAAAGATGTATCAGGAAGGGCCAACTGTGCATTTTTAATTTCGACATACATTTTAGTATTACAAATTAAGAATATTTGCTTTATTTTATTTTATTTTTTTTTAAAGATTTTATTTATTTATTTGAGAGAGAGAATGAGAGAGAGAGAGCGAGAGCATGAGAGGGGGAGGGTCAGAGGGAGAAGCAGACTCCCTGCCGAGCAGAGAGCCTGATGCGGGACTCGATCCCGGGACTCCAGGATCATGATCTGAGCCGAAGGCAGTCGCTTAACCAACTGAGCCACCCAGGCGCCCAGAATATTTGCTTTTTTAATGTAAGAAAATGGTATGGTTTTTTAATTTTTAATTTTCAGTAGACTTCATTAGTGGAAGTATAAGCTCACAGCAACACTGAGCAGAAAGCACGGAGTTCCCATAGACTCCCTGTCCCCACCCTTGTAGAGCATCCCCCATTATCAACATACCACAGTGGTGCATTATCATGGTATGACTTTTATCTTCTGTTTTTTTGCTTACTAGAAAGATTGAACCTTTAAAAACCGTGGTGTTTAATTCTTTTTCACACCCCTTTTGTGGGTTGCTGTTCATTTTATTTGCTTAGTGATTTCTTTTTAAAGCATTTTTTTTTTTTTATTTATCTGAGACAGAGAGAATGAGAGAGACAGAGAGCACATGAGAGGGGGGAGGGTCAGAGGGAGAAGCAGGCTCCCTGCCGAGCAGGGAGCCCGATGCGGGACTCGATCCCGGGACTCCAGGATCATGACCTGAGCCGAAGGCAGTCGCTTAACCAACTGAGCCACCCAGGCACCCCTGCTTAGTGATTTCTTGATTGAGAGACAACTCAGACGAAGTAGGATTGGTTATAGCCTTTGTCATTTCTGTAGCATCTGATGCAGTGTTCTTCCAGGGGTCTGTGGGCCTTGAACTTCTGCCTTTCTGAGCCTGTACCCTAGCTTTGGCTCTCTGGGGGCGGGGCCCAGGGATTTGTGTATTTAACAAGCCACCTGGGGATTCTTATGCACCCTAAAGATGCTTAAGAACCCCCGGTCTTAAGCCTTATAATAAACAAAGGTTTGAAGCATTACCTATAAAAAATACGTACTGCTTTCTATAAACTATAACGAGTAAGTGTTACTTCCTATGAAAAGGCAACACCAGCGCCTTTTCATCAGTGGGAGAGTGTCAGAACCAGATTAGTCAGATCTGAAGTTTTCGTACAAGAGTGTGTTCAGATGACTAACGTTTTGTCATTCACAGGTATTGTAGCTGGTTTGCATTCTTCTTAATAGAGCTTTCTTCATTCAGAAAAAGCTGGAAACTATAGCAAATAACAGATAGGTCTAGCAGTTCCAAATTCCTCTCAGTGAAATATTCCGTTTTACTGTCACTCCCATTTCTACTGGCTCCAACCGGCTCTCCAGTAAGGAAAACACAAAGGCCTCACATTGCTAATTTCTGCTTTTTTACCAGGGAGTTTGAAAATCCTAAAAAAATGTATGTAAGTGCAGTTGTCTGCATACTTAAAAAAGAAGGGTTGAGAAAAGGCAGCACAGAAACAGCTTAGGTACATCTGTGCACAAGTCTGTATGTTGTGCTGTGTGTGCCACAAGGGTGGCTACCCTCTGTCACCATGCGAGTTGTTATGGTGTCAGTGACTGTATCCCCCAGGCTGTGCCTTTGTATCCTGGTGATGTACTCATTCCGTACCTGGAAGCCTGCACCCCCCACTCCCCTTCATCCCTTTTTGCCCATCCCCCACCCCTCCCCTGCGGCAACCATGTTTGTTCTTTACTTATGGGTCTATTTCTGCTTTTTATTTGTTTGTTTGCTCGTTTGCTTTGTTTCTCCACTGTGAGGACACAGTGAGAAGGAAGGCAGACAGCCATCTGCAAGCCAGGGAAAGGACCCCCCCCCCGCCCCCGCCCCGGAACAGACTGTGCTGGCACCCTGATCTCAGACTTCCCAGCCTTAGAACTTCGAGAAATAGATGTTTGTTGTTCAAATGCCGCTCAGTCTGTGGCATTTTGTTCTTGTAGCCCCAGCTGACTAAGACAGGACGCTTAGGAGATCTGGGTACGGCATAAAATTTCTCCCTCGAACTTAAATTTTTCAAGTCAGTGGATGAGCTAGAGGCAAGGATGATTACGTTCATGAATTAGTTGCCCACAAGGCAAAGTAGAAGAGATGCTGGAACATCAGGGCCAAATACAAAGAGAGAGAAACCATGAGGGGAAAGAGAAGACTCGGGGGACAGATCTAGGGCATGTGAGTAATTGGAGTTCCAGAAGGAGACAAAGAAACAGATGGAGAAGAAACAATAGCTACATAGAAGAATAATCTGAGACAACAGATTGAAAATTTCACTGAGTTCCAGGTAGAATTGAAATTAAAAAAAAAAAAAATCCACACTTAGGTACATTCTGATAAAACTGAACTCCAGAATAGAGGAACAAAATCTTACAAACTTCTAGGTATAAGGAGCCAAGAAGCGTAGAGAGGAAGAAGCACCAGACCTGTCAGTCTCGAAGTTCACTGGGAGGAAAGGCCTTGAAGTCAAGAATTCCATACCCTTTCAAATGATCCCCACCCTTCGGGGTGAGGGAAGGAGGATTATCAACATGGCAGGGATTCAGTCTTCATCCAAGCGCCTGATCTAAGGGAAGTGTTAGGGAGTCTACACAGAGACCCTAAGATAGGGGAAAATGAAAAGGAGAAGCCCAAAGGTAGTCAGTGATCCACAAAACAAGACCTAGAGTATTTCATGTAAATGGCTATTGAAGGATGCCTGGGACTGGGTAACAGAAGCGCTGAAAAAAGAAGAAAAAATTATTGAAATAGAAGCGACATTTTACAAGCAAAATTCTAATTATAACCCAACTAGAAGTCCCAAGTTATTTTAGCAAAGCCGAGTTGGGGTGAGGGAAGGAAAGTAAAATCCTTCCCAATAAGCCATCTGGGTTGGAGGGTGAAGGAGGGTGGGCGTGAGGTTTGCTGAGTGTCTCGTTTGGAGGAGGGGGAGGACCGCGCGGGAACAGAGCCTGGAGTAGACGAGTGTGGTTATGGACGCGGGGAAGGGAAGGGAGACAATCATGGAATAGCAATGGCCAGGAACATTCCCCAGCTCACAAGGGGAGGGAGGACGATGCATGGCAACCTGATTAAACCAGTCAAAATGAGGAAAAGGAGCGAGGAAGCAACATACATTGTCTATATAAAGTGAGATGAAAGGTCGAATGAAAGCACAAACAGAGGGCAGTGTCATGATCGAAGGCATTCAGTGGAGCGAGAATAACTGTGGCTTTGGGCAAGCTACTTAGTATCTTCGAGATTTCACCTCCTATGAAATGGGGATAGTAATGGTACCTGCTTCAGAGGGTACTATGTGAGGGTAAGTAGGTTAACATACCTACAGCATGCAGAATAGGGCCTGGAGTCCAGTTAGACCAAGCAGGTGTTTGCTCTCTTATTTATAGAGCATGGTCACAGTGTTAATGTTAGGCGAGAAGAAACAACATTAAAAGCACCACATCAGAAGAGAAGGTTACCATGTAATGGTTACGGCCACTTTTATCACAAATCTGTATGTGCCAAATAAGATGGCAGCTAAATACGTAAGATGAAAAGTGTTAAAAATGTAAGGAGAACTTGATGAAAATATTTTACAAGGGGGGATTCATAAAACATCTTTCACAGATGGAGAGAACTACCAAAAATAAGATCTAGAGAGAGTGAATAATGGAATCAGCAAACTCAGTCTTAACAGACAATATTGAACCTTTTGTTCCTGCAGTGGTTTTTTTGCATGAAACATTTAATAAACACGTGCCACAAAGCAAACCCTAATACATTCAAAAAATTAAACATATCACAGACCATATTTTTGATCCTAAGCCAGTAAAAGTAGAAATAAATAAGAAAAATGACCAAAAAACTTACCTGCTTGAAAATGGAAAAACACAACTCTAATCCTTAGATACCTCAATGTCATCAGATCAAAGAGGAATTCAAAACTGAAAACTGTAAAAAGGAAAGCACTTCACACCCAACCTATGGACACAGCAAATACTGTTCTAAATAAAGTCTTCATTATGAAGGAAGACATAAATAAAGGAACTCAATGCTCATCTTGTAAAATAGCTAAAAGAGTGAGTCAACCAAAAAGGAAGCAAGACAAATGTAAAAATATGAAGCTGACGTTAATCAAATAGACGAAAATGTTTAAATGGCTGAAACGGAAAAGATATAAGAAATCAAGAGCTTCTTTGCAAAGGGGAGGGAGGGTGGTGGTGGTGAGGGCAGCGTGAGGGACAGAATCAAGGTGGAGAAGGGGAGGACAGGAAGGAAGGCATGTACGAAAAAATAAGGAAATAGAAGAAACGTCTCCTGTGACCTAGGACTCAGTTTCTCGAGTCTGTCTGTCCATCTGTCCGTCTGTCTGTCGTGCTTCAGCTTAACCTCTTTCCTTTTTGGGGGCAGCATGGCAGAGCGGTTACAGTGTAGGTTCTGGAGCCAGGCTGCTGGGTCAGTCCTGGCTGGTCACTTGCCGTCCATGTGACTTTGGATGTATCATATCAGCTGCTTGTGCCTCAATCCTGGCCCGTAACACGGGGGTCCTGAGAGCGTGGATTTGATTTGGTGCATGGCAGCGTGCAGCAGCACCAGGCTCCTCTGTCTGGTACATGCTCAGTCAACAACCAGGGGTGTCCTCACCATCCCCATCTCCATCATTCCTTTGAGGATTCCCAGGATGGATGCTCCACAAGGCCACTCTTCCACTGGGCCACCTAATCTTCGAGCAGTTCTGCTTTCATTTAATGCCTTTCTGAGAGACACCATTCTGCCTTTCCAGCATAAATACTATTCTCAGATAAGTGCTAGAAGAATATCAGCATTTGCTGTCTTTGCTACATGCTAGGCATTATAAGTGCTTCCTATGTTTTATCTCATGTAACATTCACAGTGCCCTGAAGAGTACAGTCACCATTACTATGAACAGATGAGGACAAGGAAGCTAAGAGAACTTTACACACTTGCCCAGGATCACACAGCTAGAGGAACTGAATTTGGACCTGTTTGACAACCCCTGCCCATCCCTGTCCCTGCTTGCTCTTAATTTTTTGCTTCCTGATAAATTTAGGGAGTGTTCACTTAAAGCAGTGACTACTGAAAAATAGCCTGGGGTGGTAGAAAGAGCTCTGAACTGTATAGCAAATGTCCAGGGTCTTAGTCCTAGTCTGAGCTTTGCCCCGTCCTACAGCAGCAGGAGAGGTGGGGCGGGGGGCGGCGCTCCACCAAGTCACGTGACATCCAAGTCTCAGGGTTTTTAGTGGCAGATTAAGGGACTGGGTCTGTGTGAGATCTCTGAGGTCTCTCTAAGCCCCTGCTTCTCTGTATACGTGTATATCAGGTGGCTGTTAAAAAGGAGCCTCTTACGAATGCTGTTAAATGTTATTATTTTTGCCAAAAGTATAAAATTCTTTTGTGGCAGCATGTACATTCTCAGATGACCCTCTTGGTGGTTTTTTGTGTTGCCCAGGTACTCCAGGAGCAGATCCGGGCCCGGGACAACATCAGCTACGGAACGAATTCTGCCTTAAAGACTCTGGAGATGCGTCAGCTCTCCGGTTTGGGAGACCTTCGGGGAAGAGTGGCAAGGTAGGTGGTCGGATATGTGGGACTGTATCTGTCAAGGGCTGTTTTTCATCAACTCCACTTCGCAAAGTATATATTCACAAAGCCCCAAAGTAAATTCTTTGCATTCTTCTAGTATATCCCCTCCTTTGCCCGTAAAATCTAAGGTAGAAGTTACACCTGATTATGAGCATGCCATAATTTCTTATGTTGCTGCAATTGGTGCTGTGTTCAGGGAAGTAAAGGTTGGGAGAGCGTAGCTGACCTGTGTAATTTGGCATTCGAAATATTATGTTTATTGACCCCAATAAGAGAAAGTTGAGACTTACATTTTGTGTCTCTTTTAAAATTTTCATTTTCCTTGTAATTTATTTTTATTTTATTTTCTGAAAATATTGGTCTGCCATAGATTAGAAATTTAGAAAAAGAGATCTTTGACCTCAGATGGTATAGAAGTTGCTGTTCCATCCCCTTGCTACCGAAAGCATGCTCTGTGGACGCAGCATTGGAGTCACCCAGGAACCTGTTGAAAATGTACGATTTCTAAAATATTTATGGGCCGCTTCTGCCCTCTGCTGCCGTTAAGAGTCAAGTACAAGTCTACTCGGGAGCTGTTCGAATCAGGCTGATGTGAAAATGAGGGTGGTCTGTAAAGGGTTGGATGGAAGAAAGAACAGGACCCACAGGATCCAAAGCCTCTGTGGAGGAGAGGAGGGTAGTGTTGGGGTATTTGTGCAGACAGCACATGAAGGGCCTTGAATGCTGGGCATGTTTGTTTGGGTCTGGTAGGTGAACATCAGTCTCAGCACAGGGCTCTGTGGATTGAATGTAGGCCTAGTTGTGTGGTTTTCTATTCTCATTTGGGTCAGCTCCAGTCTTCTTGGTATGACCCTTTGTGGTGAACCCCACTGACCTCCTTATCTCTCTCACCCTTGGCACTGTATCTTTCAGCAGTGATCCGCTATTTGTTATTCCCTGAATGGGCCATGCTCTCCTATCTGTGTACCTTTGCACATGCTGTTCTTGCCTCAGCATGCCTTTTCCCCCTTTTTTCTAACTTCTAGTCAGCCTTTCAAGTTCAGCTCCAATGTTGCCTCCTCCAGGAAGTCTTCCCTGATAGCCCACTCTCCTGAGCTCCCCTAGCATTCTGTTCTATTGAATCTGTCTGTTTTCTTCACTGTCTTGGGACAGAGTACCGTATCTTTTACTTTTGTAACATGTGTGCATAGAACAGTTCTCTGGAAAAGAGTAGATACTCAATAAATGTTTGTTTGGATGAATTAATGATCTAGAAAATCACTGTAACAGGACTGAAAAACCTGGATTCTTTTGGTGGAGATTGGCTTAGAAGCAACCCCTTTCTGCGATACCTCCCAGAAAAGTGAGGAATTAGAAGGGCTTCAGAGATACAGGGCAGAGCAGGGACTTCTGGAAAATTTGAGGATCTGCCTATGCACTTTAGTTGCAGATGAAGATTAAGTGGGGCCAAATATGGACGAGGCCTAGCACAGGGCATGGCATGGAGTGAACACGTAACACGAGGGAGCGCTTATTACCACAAGGACAGCAGCCGTGAAATTATCCTCATGAAGCTGGTTCCAATTACAAAATGGAGAGATGACCTTGAAATATTTTCAGGAATTTTACATTTTTCCTCTGCAGTTTCTTACTAACTTCTCTACCCTGCAGGTTCCCTCTCTGTAACAAATACTTTACTCTGAAACAATCACACACATTTGTGAGCACCCCCTATTTTTGCTTTGTTTTGTGGCTCTACCAGTCTTTCCCTGGAATGCTAATGAGACTTGTTGTTGAAATCAACTTACGTGAAAAAAAATTCATTGGCGAGGTTTTGGCTTTCTTGCATTGAATTGGAGGAGTATAAGTTTTTTTTTTTTTTTTTAAGGTTTATTTATTCATTTGAGAGAGAGAGAGAGAGTGTGTGAGCAGGGGAGGGGCAGAGGGAGAGGGAGAAAGAATCTTAAGCAGACTCCATGCTGAATGCAGAGCCCGATGTAGGACTCGGCACAGGGCTGGATCTCACGACCCTGAGATCACGACCAGAGCCAAAACCAAGAGTCGGATGCTCAATCGACTGTGCCACCCGGGCACCCCAGGGGTATGAATTTTTTAAGTGATAGTCTTAAATTATTAGGCTTCTGTATTGTTTCAGGTTTTATTTTCTAGCGTTTATGGATCCACTGGTGATTCACTGATAGGAAGCAGGCCCCGCGGCTTCCCCTGTGATTCTGCTGGAGGAGAGAGACGCCCTTACCCCACTAAGAGTGGCACACTCTGAACAGGACTTTCTCAGAGGGTTTCCCCTCCCCCTAAAGTGGAGCTAAGGGAGTTCAGCTTTCCCGTTCCTACTGGAACAGTTGGTCCTTTACTTGGCCTTCTGCTCAGCGGCCACTTCCAGTTTCCTCTACAAGGTCTTTTTTTGTGGCGTCAGAGCCTTAGAGGAGAAATAGCTTCAGACTGAGGCAGACGCACAAATTCCCTCAAGGTAAGCAAGTCCAGGTGCACAGGAAAAAAGAGATAAATTAGACATCATCAGATTAAAAATCTTAGGCTCTTATAAATAATGCTGCCACGAACATTCACATACAAGTTTCTGTGTGGCCATATGTTTTCATTTCTCTTGGATATATATATACCTAGGAGTGTAATTGTTGTGTAATGTGGTGACTCTATATTTAACCCTTTTTTTTTTTTAAAGATTTTATTTATTTGAGAGAGAGAGATAGTGAGAGAGAGCACGAGTGGGGGGTGGGGAGAGGGAGAAGCAGGCTCCCCGCTGAGCAGGGAGCCCGATGCGGAGCTCGATCCCAGGACGCTGGGATCGTGACCCGAGCCAAAGGCAGACGCTTAATGACTGAGCCACCCAGGCTCCCTGTCTTGTGGTTTTGATTTGCATTTCCCTACTAATGGTGCTGAACATCATTCAGCGTGCTTATTGGTCATTCATACGTCTTCCTTGGAGAACTGTTTATTCAGATCCTTTGCCCATTTTTAAGTGGATTAATTGTCTTTTTATTATTGAGCAGTAGGAGTTCTTTATATATTCTAGATTCAGTTCACTTATCAGATATCTGAGCTGAAAAAGTTTTCCCCCTTTCTAAGGGTTTTCTTTTCATTTTCTTGATTGGGTCCATTTGGTCCTTTTAAGAAATTATTTCTGTCTCTTTGTTGATATTCTCTATTTGATGAGACTTTGTCATTATACCTTCCTTTACTTCTTTTTTTTTTTTTTTACCTTCCTTTACTTCTTAAAGGGTGTTTTCTCTATTTCTTTGATCATCCCACATTTATTATGGCTGCCTTGAAGTCTGTGTCTTTTAAATCTGACACCTGTTCCCTCTCACTGGCAGTTTCTTTTCCTGCTTTTATTCCGTGTTTAGTTCACATTTTCTGGTGTCTTTGTGTGTCTCATAATTTTCATTAAAAACTGGACATTTTAGGTAATATAGCATAGCAATCCTGGATGTTGACAAGCCCCTACCCCCGTTTGCTTTTGTTGTTGTTTAGTGACTTGGCTGGGTTATTTTAGTGATGTCTGTTTCCCCTGCAAAATAAAGCATCTGGTGCTCAGTCATCCTGTGAAGACAGTGGTTTTAGCAGGACTCTCTTTGACTGTCTCTTTCCCCGATCTTTTATTAAGCTGGCGGCCTCTGCAGGTATCACACCCAGATCTTAGGCTCCATTAATTGCTGGTAAATTGCTCTACTGTTTGTTTGTTGTTTGTTTTTTAAAGATAGATTTATTTATTTATTATTTATTGGGTCGGGGGAGAGAGAATGAACAGGAGGGGCAGAGGAGAGGGAGAGAGAATCTCAAGCAGACTTGCACTGAGCGTGGAGTCTGACGTGGGGCTCAGTCTCACGACCATGAGATCATGACCTGAGCTGAAACCAAGAATCGGACACAACCGACTGCGCCACCCAGGTGCCCTCTACTGTTTTTGACAATACCCTGTGACATAAATTGCTCTACAATCTGATTCAATTAAATTATTGTCTGCCGTTAAGGGCTTAATTGTGTATATATGCAGGGATTATTATATATTATAGGTAATAATAATATGGAATATGAACAACTTAATGTTTTAAATGTCACTGCCTTTGGTGCGCTAGGCCACCATGTCACAAACTATAAGAGACGTTCTGCTTAAGCATGTTGCCTGGTCACGTCCATTGCTAGACCTTTGGGACTCTGTTGATGGACTTCTGACCACGTCCCCACCATTGATCTGATAACCAGGTGAAAGGTTACTCTGCCACAGGAGGGCCACAACCAAGAGCTGCACCTGGAAGACAGCTATCTAAAGACCTGAAAGGGGAAATTTTGGAATGACTACATTATTGGTTCATCTATAATATAACATTGGGATAAAATAGGGCAACTGGTCAGATTCATTGTGAATTCTTGTTTAACAAAAGCTGTTGAGCCATGCACACAGCTATATTTAGAACCCTGAGGCTGTCTTTTATGAGTGTTTTTTTTTTAAGACAAGAATTCGATATTAGCTAAGATAGCTATATAGCTTCCCCCTTTTTTCTTATTTATCTATTTATTTATTTTGAAATAATTTGAAACCTACAGAAAATTTGCAAGATTCACAAGTGTTAACATTTTGTTCCATTTACTTTATTATTCTTTCATATGTAAGTTTTTTTCCCTGAAATATTTGAGAGTAAGGATAACTTTGTTTTTAACATAAGAAAACGGGAGTGGATTCCACTGTGTGTGCTTTCTGATGGCAGGCTTTGGTATCCTACCCTGCACACACACACCCCGCGGCCCCCCCCCCCCCCACTGGTTTGTCCCCTTATTTATTTATTTATTTATTTATTTTTTTTTAAAGATTTTATTTATTTATTTGAGACAGAGAGAATGAGAGAGACAGAGAGCACATGAGAGGGGGGAGGGTCAGAGGGAGAAGCAGGCTCCCCGCCGAGCAGGGAGCCCGATGCGGGACTCGATCCAGGGACTCCAGGATCATGACCTGAGCCGAAGGCAGTCGCTTAACCAACTGAGCCACCCAGGCGCCCTGTCCCCTTATTTATAAAGGCATAGAAGTGAAATGTGCTGGTAATAAATAGTCAGAAACATTATGAAATATATAACATAAAAAAATGAAGGCTCACCAGCCCCTTGCTCTGTTTTACTCCTTACAGGTAACTAATGTTAGCAGCTTGCTGTCTGTCCTTTTAGACTTTCTCATACATAGTTATAAGGTAATAATTTATCATCATAGTAATATGATGGTTTGCAGCATAACAATTACCTAACAGTGTGATTTTAATTTTACAAAGTATTATATATATTATTCTGCAACTTCAGTGCTCCTGCATAGCAATATATTGCGGGCTTTCTTCAAGTATGCACATAGATCTAGCATACTACTTCCTTGGATATGGAGTGTCCTGCTGTGTGGGGGTGCCATAATTTAATCTATGTAACTACTCCTTGGTGTTAATGGAAATTTATGTTGTAGTATTTGTGTTTCCAAGTGAGAAGTAATACTGAAGCCAAGCTATAGCTAGTGAAAATCAGTGAGCCACGAACATCAGGATAATTTTGAGACCTTTCTAAATAACTTTTTCAAACTTAGTCTGTCCCTCAAACAGCTCTGCAAAGATAATGAAACTGGTCTGATGTAGTGATATCTGACAGTTTCTAACCGGAAAGCTGTGTTTGGATTAGAAAATAAAGCCTTTCTATATTTTTTTTATTTCATGGTATGTTCAAACCTCAGATGTCCCCAAATAAGATTTAAATTTTTTTTAATTTTTTATTTATTTATTTGACACAGAGAGAGAGAGAGAGCACAAGCAGGGGAAGTGGCAGGCAGAGGGAGAAGCAGGCTTCCCGCTGAGCAGGGAGTCCGATGCGGGGCTCGATCCCAGGACCCTGGGATCATGACCTGAGCTGAAGGCAGCTGCTTAACTGACTGAGCCACCCAGGCGCCCCAGATTTAAATATTTTGATAAAAAATTATGAACTCAAAAAAGAAGGGTCTGTATTTGGTATTATTTTTAACCATCATTTGTGAAATGGGGATGAAGTAATACGTATCAAGGATCTTGCACAGTGCATGGTACATAGTAAATATTCTTTATGTTCACTCATTTAATAATATTTATTGAGCCTCTACTGCATGCAAAGCAATGTACTGGACACGGGTTTTTGTGATGAAAAGGGCAGATATTATCCCTCTTGCTTGCAATTTATATTCTATCTAGTAGGGGAGATAGACATCAAACTTACTGCAAAACAATTATTTAATTTCACTTATGATTTGAATAATTTATTTGTAGATGTTTGGAGTTTTCTATAGAAATCATATCATCTGTAAATAATGACAATTTTATTTCTTCTTTTCTGATCCTTGTATCCTTAGTCTCTTTTTGTTGTCATTTTGCAATGGCTAAACCCTCCAATACAGTGTTAAGTAGATGTTGTGATTGGGGGCATCTTTCTCTTGGTTTTTACTTTAATGAAATTCTTCCAGTGTTCTTCCATTTTGAATGATAATTGCTGTAGTTTTTTTTTTTTTTTAACTTTACTTATTTATTTTAAAGAGAAAGAGAATGCACTAGCAGTGGGGAAGGGCAGAAGGAGAGGGAGAGAGAGAATTCCAAGCAGATTCCATGCTGAGCACGGAGCCTAACACGGGGCTGGATCCCAGGACCCTGAGATCATGACCCAAGCTGAAACCAAGAGTTGCTCACTCAACTGACTGAGCCAGCCAGGTGCCCCTGCTCTAGTTTTTTTTTTTTTTTAAACATAGATTTATCAGATTAAGTAAGTTTTTTTACATTCCTAATTCATTAAGAATCTATGAATTTGTACTGTTTTTTGCATCCGTTCAAGTCAGATATTCTTCTCTTTTGATCTGTTAATGTGTACTTAGCAAGGTGGGTAGATATATTAATACACAAAAGTCAGTTTCCTTACTATAAAACAATAGCAAATACCTAGAAAACATACTTAAAATAAAATCAGAGAATATATAATAACTAGGCAGAAATCTAACAAAAATTGTTCAAGACTGCTATAGGGAAAATTTTTAAAAATTTGATTAAGAAATAATAAGAAAACATAAGTAAATGGAGATAGATATATTCAAGGGTAGGAAGTCTTAATATTTTTAAAGATATCAATTCTTCCAAATTGATTTTCAGAATCAGTGAAATTCCAGTTAATATCCCAAAAGAGTGTTAAATTGAACTTGATAAAATGACCCTAATGTTTATATGTAAGGGTTAAGAGTCAGAAAATATCCAGGCTGCTTCTGAACATGGCCAGGGAGGGGAGAATTGCCTAACCTGATCGCAAGACTTGTTATGAAACTATGTGCTCTTGGCTTTGGGATAGAAAAAGTGAACAATGGAATAGAATAGAGAGTATGCAAATTGAACCACAATGTGTGGGACTTTGATATGTGTCGTAGATGGCAGCAGATCCGTGGAGAAAGGAGGGATTGCTCAATGAATGGAGCTGAAAAATATATTATCCATGTCAAAAAATAATAATTTTTTTCCTACCTCATACCAGATACAAAATCAGCTCTGGATGGGGAAAGGGCTTAAATGCTAAAAATAAGACTTAAAAACTTTGTTATATTTTTCTTGTTGGGGGTTTCTAAGTTTTGCTTCCCTTATTTATTTATTAAAAAAAATTTTTTAAGGGGCGCCTGGGTGGCTCAGTCGTTAAGCATCTGCCTTTGACTCAGGTCATGATCCCAGGGTCCTGGGATCGAGCCCCGCATCGGGCTCCCTGTTCGGCGGGAAGCCTGCTTCTCCCTCTCCCACTCCCCCTGCTTGTGTTCCCTCTCTCGCTGTGTCTCTCTGTCAAATAAATAAATCTTTTAAAAAAAAAATTTTTTTTTAATTTAAATTCAATTAATTAATATATAATGTTTTATTTGTTTCAGGGGTACAGGTCTGTGCACAATTCATCAGTCTTATATAATACCCAGTGCTCATTATAACACACACCCTCCCCAATGTCCATCAGACTTAAAAATTTTCAATAGAAAAATATAGATGAATATCTTTTCAACCTTTAGGTAGGGGAGGATTTTTTCTTGACATAAAAAGCATTGATGGATTTGATATTAAAATTTAAAACATTGCTCATCCAAAGACCCTTTAAAGACAAAAAGGAGATATTACAAACTGTGGAAGATATTGGCTGGTAAAGGATTAGTATTAAGAACATATAAAGACTTCCTACAAATTAATAAGAATAATTAGAACAACCCAGCATAACAATGGGTAAGAAAAGTGAATGACATTTTACCAAAGCAGAAACATAATTGGTCAATAAACATGTGAAGAGATTTAACATCTATGGTTGATGTGGAAATGAAAATTCAGAAACACAACAGAATGTTTTTTTACACAGTTGACTGGCATCTGAAACATCTAAAAATGCCAAGCATTTAGATAGGTTGTAGCTTCTTAGGAGCTCTTATGCATTGCTGGGAGTATGAGTTAGTGGAGTCTGATATTGAACATTTCCAGTGTTGAACATCCCATATCCATGATCCATCAATTTCTGCATAAGAGAAATTCTTGTACCACAAGGGGTCCTGTTCACAACAGCATCATTCACAATAGCAAAACACTGAAATAACCCAAAGTGCCCATCAATGGGAGTATGGGCAAATAAATTGTAACAAACAGTAGAATGTTATTCTATTGTCAAAATGAACTACAGTGGTATATGGCAATATAGATGAGTCTTAGCAATATAATAAGTGGAAAAAATAAGTACCAAAATATTGCATATGACATAATGCCTTTTGTAAAAGTTAAATTCAACTAAAACATACGTATACATACTTTTGAGAAATATGCATGCTATTATATATGTACATATATATTTACATACATATTTACATATATATGTACTTACATACGTGTGTGTATGCAGTTAATTGTCTAAAGTCAATTTAATTTTAATTCCAGGATAGTTAACATACAGTGTTATATTACTTTCAGGTGTACAACACAGTGATTCAGGAATTCTATACATCACCTGGTGCTCATCACAAGTGCACTCCTTTATCCCCATCCCCTATTTCACCCACCCGCCCCATCTCCCTTCTGGTAACCATCAGTTTGTTCTCTGTGGTTAAAAGTCTGTTTCTTGGCTTTTAATTAATTATCTTAATAGGAAAACAAGGGAATGATGATACAAGATTCAAAATGCTTACTTTCATGGGAGCAGTTATTAAAAATAATTAACTGAATAAAGTGAGCCATGCATGGACCAATAATGAGAGTATATTATGAAACAAGGAGTAAGAGATCCAAAATAGTGACAATCATAAAAAGTTTTAATTACAAGAAGTTCAGCAAAAGAGATATGTGGGGCATTCTCGAATTGTATAATTGGTGTGCCTGATCTCTAGGGGCTCTGGGCAGGCTTCCTTAAGGAAGTGACTTGTGTGCTTAGCTCTAAGGGATGAATAGTAACTAACCAAGTGAAGTAGTCAGGGAAGAATATTCCAGACAGAAAACACCATGGGTCAAGGCCTTGAAGTGGGAAGGAGTGAGGTAAGTTCAAAGCCCTGAAATATAATCAGTGTTGCCAGATGAAGAGGAGAAAAGGGACAGAGATGTGTGAGATGATGCTGGAAATTAGAGGGTAGGGAGCAACCTTTTTTGGGCATTTTAAAGGATTTTGGTCTGTATTCTAAAATTGAAGCAAGTTAAACAGCAGGAATTTACACAGATACAGAACTATATTTAGTTTGCCTTTTTTTTTTTTTTCCTCACAGCTTTGTTTCTTTGGGGTTAATACCTAATAATTTTACTTACCCCACTTTGTATTCACTGGACACTAGATTGAAAGGCACAGGGAAATATTTTATGTTTCAATATTTGGGGTATATCCTGCCAAGTTGCCCTATAGAAAGCTTGTAAAATTTATTTTTCCACCAGTAGTGTGTGATACACCTTGATTCTACAAACTTCTCCAACATCGGGCATTGACATTCAAAAAAGATTTCTAATACAGAAGAACAATGGCATAATTATTGCTTAATTGTGTATATTGTACTATGAATATTGAAAAAATTTAAATGCATATATGCAGTTTTGTCAGATTGTTTAAAATATTTTTAAAATTTTTTTTAAGTATTTAAGTCAATATTTACAAAAAATATGTCCCATTAATTTTTTTTCTGTTACTTCCAAAAAGGATTATAGCATTTTAACAAAATGAGTTAAATAAGTTGTTCAGCTTCAGGTAAATGTGAGTCAGTACCAAGAAAAGACTTTTTTTTTTTTTAAAGATTTTATTTATTTATTTGAGAGAGAGAGTAAGAGAGAGAAGGAGCACAAGAGGGGGGAGAGGGAGGGGGAGAAGCAGACTCCCTGCTGAGCAGGTAGCCCGATGCGGGACTCGATCCCGGGACTCCAGGATCATGACCTGAGCCGAAGGCAGTCACTTAACCAACTGAGCCACCCAGGCGCCCCAAAGAAAAGACTTTTAAGGTTGGAATAATTGAGCTGGTAGCTTACTTTCTTCAGCGTATACAATAAATTAACCAGTAATCTCAGTTTGTTCACCATTGTTTCTTGCATCCCACTCCTTTCTCTGAGTGCTTTTTCTTTTTTTTTTTTTTTTTAAGATTTTTAAGTAATCTCTATACCCAATGTGGGGCTCAAATTTACAATCCAAAGATCAAGAGTCACATACTCTACCAACTGAGCCAGCCAGACATTCCTGGATACTCTTTTCTTTTTACTGAAGTACATGATTTAGTGACTCTTTCAGTTTGGGGTTTGTGGCCAATACATTTCTTAATCTTTGCATGTCTAAAACGGTCTGTGTCTTTATTTTGCGTTTTTTTCTTGGATGATATGTTATTTACCCTCAATCCTAAGGAGGTTTCTCTATCGTCTTCCACCATTATGGTATCTGCTGTCTTCTGACACCTACTGTGTGCTGTCAGTCTTACAGTAGGTCCTTGGTAGGTTACCTGTCTTTAGTCTCTGGTAGCTTTTAAGATTTTATCTGTAATAGGTTATCAGAATTTCACTATGCCCTATTTATTTTGCTTACACCACTTTGTATTCACTGAACACTTGAAAACTCATGTTCTTCTTCAGTTTTAGAAAACTGTCAGCACTCACCCCTCAGATAGGCCATTCTCTCCATTTCCATCTTTGGGGACTTCTCAACTCCTCTTTCTGTGTTAGCATCTCTTTATTTGTCCTCCTTGTCTCTTAGCTATTTTCCCGTGTTTTTAATCTCTATCTTTGTAGCCTTCTGAGTGAGCTCCTTGCTACTGTCTTCTAACTCACTGACTCTATCTTCAGTCATGTCCAGTCTAGAGTTAGGTCTGCGAAGACACTGTGGTATACTTCTAGGGTTTCTCATTTTTCTCTTACCCACTTGTTCTTCTTTCCTCTCTGCCTATTTTTTTTTTTAATAATTTAGAGTTCTCTTGATAGATATTATTCTGTCTTTGATTTTTTTCAATGTCTTAAACATATTTCTTTTAAACTCATTTGATCCAGGTTTTTTGTTTTGTTTTGTTTTCTTTCCATAGCTGGTGGAGCCCCACTCAAGTCTCTGGTTTTGGTTACCCTGGTTCCTGTGTTCTGTCACGAGTGGAGCCAGTTCTTACCCCTCTTACCCTGTGGAAACGAAAACTTCTTACGTCTGTTGGTTTTCAGATATGGAGCCCTTCAAGCTTACAGCACCAGCTGTAGCAAAACATACGCTTTGCTCCATCTTCTGCACCATCTGTCTGTTTTCTACTTTCTCCCATATTTTTTTTTCCTCCCATTCTTTTTTGTCTTTTTGGACTTAACACCTTTTTATTCATCTGGAGTCATCTTGATAGGTTTTCAGGAGGGAGCCAAAATGAGGGCATATGTTCAGTCCACCATGTTTAACTGACAGAGCAGGTAGTAGTTTTAATTTGCAACATTTCAGTACAAAATGATTAGTAAATTTGTTAAATCTTATAGCTTATTAGAAAGCCTAACCAAGCACTAGCATGCCATCTAATCTTTATTCAGGCTTATAAACTAGAGATCAGTATTTTATTTTTCAAACTTATAGAGAGATTTATACTTTAACCTTTATCAGTTACTATGCTGTTTTTGATAGTTGGTTGCAAATACTTTATATGATTTAGTGAGTGAGATCCTTTTCAGTATCTAAGTCATTTAGGAAACAGTTTATAAACCTCGTTGAGGCCCCAGTGCAGATAAACATCTGAAAGAATACATTCCCAGTGCTTTTAGGAAGATCACAGACCGCTGATTTTCTGACTATGAGCAGTCACAGGCTTATTCTTCAGTCTGTGTATTTATAGTGACTTGTTCAGCAAGTTCCCAATCTTCTGAGCTTATTTGTCTGAGTCACGGAATAATGAACAAGAACAGAATGTCAGATAAGATCTCCATCAATAACAGAAAAAATATACACATAAGCTGAATAACATTATCATGGTAGTGGCATGAGAATCTTTTTTTTAATTTCTAGATTGTGTGGTTTGTGTACCGAAGAAAAAAATTCCCACTATGTCCTCATTTTGTATGATTATCATGTGACACATAGTAGTCATCCTACAAATACTTATTGACTGAATGAGTGAATTATGGATTGGGGTTCCAACTCCGGCCTCTCTACTTCTGCTGTATATTGCCTTGAACCTGACCTCACTTGATGACAGTGACTCTACCCACATTTCTCTAGCTCTGTGTTCCTTGTGCTCCAGCCTCATTTCTGCTTCATGCGGAGCTGAGGGAAAGATGGTAGGTTAGTGCATATTCCATGAAATTGTAATGTATTCTTTGTACACGGCTGTTGATCGAAATATTTTCTTTGTATAATTATTCTTCTGATCATAAAATTATATATACTTATTGCAGGAAAGTTGTACAACTTATAAAAGAATGAAAATTTTTTTAAAAATCACATATGATCCAGAGATAGTTGATTAATATTTTGTTTGCTTCCTTGTGAAATTTTAATGACTATATATGCATCAAGTTTCGGTCAAGAAAACAGAAACCACTCTTTAAGTATTTTATCAGGAAGGGATTTAATCCAGGAAATTAGAGTTTGTAAAACCACTGGCAGATTTGGGGAAACAACGGAAGTAAACTGCTCTTGGCTCCCAGGAAAGTAGGATGTACAAGAATCACAGAAAGGAGACATTGATAATATTAGCTGCGTGTAACATGGAAGTAAGTGATTTGCAGGAGTGTGCCTGGAGGTGGCCGTAAACCTCACATGGGCAGTTTACCACATGTCTGCCCGCCCCTGCCAGGGGAGCGTAAGTGCCACTCATTGGTGGGATCTGAGTCAGAACCTGGCTGGCAAGGTTGTTTGGGAAGTACAGTCTGTGGGCTTCTGCCCCTTTGATACAGAGAGCGTTCACAAGAAACAAAATTGCTCTGTCAATTCTGAGCGATCCATTTATATAACCCTTTCCCCTTGTCACCAGTCCTCCAACTGTCTTTCTTCTGTGGCTCTCACCATTAGCCAATGCCCATGAACATCTGGCCATGTTTTATTCTAGGCAAAATGAATCCTCAGATACATTGTTTGAACTTCTGCCAACTGTGAGGGTTTCCCTTCCTGGATACCCTTGAGGGCCACTCCTGAGTGGGCTTTGAAGTGTCAGCAGTTTTCTTCTGGAAGGTGTCAGCATATTGGCACCTTCCGTCAACCCGGCCTGACTCTTCCTCCTTCAATCCACCTGGTCCTCAGGAACTCCTCAAGAGGCCATATGTGTGAGTTGAAGGAAAGTTGGCAGTAGCAAGGGTATATGCCATGGGAGTCTGGGCTCATGCAATTTACTTATGCCTTTGGGACCTATTTAAGCCTGATGGCTTTGTATCCCTCCCCCTTGAAGGTGGCGTGTTACTCATATGCCTCCCTTTAAAGCTTGGTGCTCACGACGGACTGACCAGGTTGCATGGTTACTTAATGTCCCATGCTTCGGCATGTAGTTTCTGCCAGAGCCCAGTAGCAAGCCAACAGCTACTTCTCAGAGCAGGATGATTGGGTTGGAACAGGGCATGACTTTGCTCCGTATTCCCAGGGGGCTATTCTGTGACACTGCTCTTAGGGTTTGACAGAGGTCCCCCACACAGCTTCCCTACCACAGATACTTTGAGCACCATCAGAACTGCCAAGTTCTCAGGCCCACGGAGCAGAGCAGCTAGGACCCGCAGCAGAGCCTTCTCCTGCTCTGGACCCCACTCAAAGCAGCCAGCCTCACAGGTGATGTAGTAAAAGGTTAGGAGCAGTACTTTCAAATGTGGTAGAAGTTGCCTCCAAGATCCAAAGAAGACCCAAAGAACTTGGAAGGACGGAGGTGTTACCAAAAAGTAAAGGCCACATCCAGCACACTGTATAAGCCTTTCGTCATTGGGCTCTCACTGCATGTACAGTTTTGTACTCATGAGCACTGTAAAGCCTTTGCTACTTTGATGGTTCCATCCCTACTCTTATTAAGCAACATCCCTGTGGTTTAACTTAAAAACCATAATGAGGGCAGCTCCCTGTATTCCTGTGAACCTCTATGTAAAAGAATGAGTCATAGTACAGTTTCTTGGAGTGGGGTCATGCATTTTCCAGTACGTCAAGAAGCTTCAGTGCTTGTTTTTAAACTTTAATAAGAGTTAGCTTTGTTGTTTGCCTGGACAGATGTGACGCCAGCATAGCCAGACTCTCTGCAGAGCACAAAACAACTTACGAGGGGCTCCAGCACTTGAACAAAGAACAGCAAGCTGCCAAACTTATCTTGGAAACAAAAATCAAAGATGCAGAGGGACAGGTATGGCCGATTTCAGGTAGCCTTTTAAAAATAGGTAATTTGTTCTTAGCTAAGAATAACATGGTGTTGAGAAACCAGCCAGCGCTCCCAGAATGTGCATATCTTCTCCTCTTTTTTTTTTTTTTTAAGATTTTATTTATTTATTTGTCAGAGCACACAGTGAGACACAGCAAGAGAGGGACCACAAGCAGGGGGAGCGGGAGAGGGAGAAGCAGGCTTCCCACTGAGCAGAGAGCCCGATGTGGGGCTCAATCCCAGGACCCTGAGCCAACCAGGCGCCCCGAATATCTTTTCCTTATTTCTTCCTCCCTCTGTCTCACTGCAGTGGCCCTTCATGGGTATGGCAAGCAAAGCACCGAGAGTTTTTGGTACAGTCCTACTTTTAAAGATTCTTTCCCCCATTCCTAAAACAATGACTATATTCCAGAAATTCTAAATTATAGCTCCAAAACTACTTCTTGCATAGGTAGGTGATCAGGCTTTAATTTTTTTTTTTTAAAGATTTTATTTATTTATTTGACAGAGAGACCGAGCGAGCACAAGCAGGGGGAACGGTAGAGGGGGAGAGAGAAGCAGGCTTCCCTCCGAGCAGGGAGCCCGATGCGGGGCTCGATCCCAGGACCCGAGATCATGACCTGAGCCAAAGGCAGATGCTTAACCATCTAAGCCACCCAGGCGCCCCCAGGCTTTCTTTTATATGCCACTTGTTCCAAGTTTTGGTTCAGGAAATAGTTACTGCACTGGGCCTCATGCTGTGTGCTACCTCATCACAGTCCTTTGTGGAAAAGGATTCAGACAAAGCTAGAAGGTAGGCTGGCTGATGAATCTTAGAGTTTTCCACCTTGAAATTTACAGATTAATTTCATAAACCCATACTCTTGGCATTTTACAGTTTGTTTTTTGGCTACTTCGAAGTTTCCCTTTGCCATAAAGGGGCCTGTTTTCTAGGATTTGCCCCACAGTATCTGCTCTGCTTGCTATTCTTCATGTAAAGAGAGACCATTCCAGTAAAATGGGGCATCTGGTCAATTTACTGGATTCAAAGTACTTGTGTCCAAAATATATTCAATAAAGATCTAAATCTACTCATGTGAAAAACAGATATTATAAAGCCATGAAAAAAAAAACCACAACAAAACAACAAGTCCAATAATTTTTTTCAAAGAATGAGTGAGAGCAGAATTATCACATCAGGAAATAAATGCTTAGGAAATATTAAGCTTCCCAGTAGCCAACCCAAGTAAAATACATATAGAAATCTATAAAAAGAGATATACTTTTCCTTTGTTCTGGGTCTAATAAATACTCGTTCCATGAATTTCTAAGTAAGGGAATATAGAACATCATAACTTTTGCAGCAACTAAATGCATTTCATATAGGATTAGTTTTATATTAAATTTTAGTAGAAAGACAAGGGAAAGGGGTAGGTAGTGAAAAAAATGAGTTGGAGGGATATAATTTACAAAATCTGTTTTCTGGGGACTTGACTAGATATGGAGGTAAATCTGGTACCTTAATGGCATTTTAAGTGATAAGAGTTCCGTTCTCTATGACTAGCAGCCACGTTCGTATAGAAATTCCAAGGTAAAAAAAAAACAAAAAAACCCATCGTATTTTGTGCCAGCAGGTGGACATAGTGGTCCCGGGGAGGAAGTAGGCTTGTTTATCAGAGAACTATAAAGTTAAGTACTCAGAGCCTAATGAATATTTTGGCAGTGTTCCTGGTCCTGATTTTTGATGAGTGTGTATGATAGGAAATGGAAGTGGAAAGACAAGGTGAGCTCCTAAATGAATTGATTAAATTATATTGAATCTTAATGTCATGGACTAGAATACAGCTTACTAAATGTTATCTGAGGTTACCTCTGAAAAGATCAGATGTGATATTACAAGCAAAGCTTCTTTCCCAGATTTCTCAGCTTTTGAACAGAGTGGACTTGTCGATATCAGAGCAAAGCACCAAATTGAAGATGTCCCACAGAGACAGTAACCACCAGCTTCAACTTTTGGATACAAAGTAAGTAGTCAACTTACAGACCTTTTTTTTGGGTTGAAGTTCTTGAGAAGCCTATTCCATAGTCCAGTTCTTTTGCCTCTTCGTTTTTATTTATTGCACAAAACAAAGTAAAAACAATAATGGAAGTTAAGAGGAAAAATTTCCTTGGAGCATATTGCCACTTTACATTCATTATTGATTTTAGTAGTTGGCTTATAATCTGTCTAGTCATTCAGTAAATATACGTTGAGTGCTGGCCTAGGTGCTGAGCATCCAGAAATTAAGAAAAACAGACTCTGTTCCTATCCTTGTGGAGCTTGTAGTTTAGGGAGTGGATGAGCCCTCATCAAATAATGACTCACGTGAGTGTAAGCTATATTATTACTAATGGTGGCCATCGCTTTGAAGGAAAGGTACATGGATGTGGTAGGCTGAATAATTGTCTCCCAAATATCACCATGTCCTAGTCTCTGTGAATATGTTACCTTATCTGGCAAAAAGGGACTTTGCAGATGTGATTAAGGATTTTAGGATGTGTAGATTACCCTGGGTTACCGGAGAGACCCGATGTAACCCCCGGAGTGTCTGTAAGGGGGAGGCAGGAGGGGCAGAGTCATGAGAGAAGAGCACATGATGACGGAGGAAGAGATGGGAGTGATGCACTTCGAAGGTGAGGAAGGGGCCACCAGCAGCTGAAAACAGCAAGGCAGTGATCCTACCCCCCCCGCCCGAGAGCTTCCGGAAGGAACCACCCCTGCTCGCACTTCAGCTTTAGTCCAGTGAAACTGATTTTAGACCTCTGACCTCCAGAACTATGAAAGAATAAGCCACCAAGTTGTGGTAATTAGTCATCGCAGCTGCAGGAAGCTAATACAGTGGCGCTCTGAGAGCGAATAACAGAGGCCTGGTTGTGGGGCCTCCTTCCTCAGGAGGCAGTGCTTGAAGTAAGAGCTGAAGAATGAATGGAATTCACTAGGTAAAGAGGGAGGTAAGAACTTCACTAGGTAAAGAGGGGAAGTGGGGGCTGGGGAGGAGGTGGACCTGGGGCAGGGCCCTGTAGACCACATGCAGGGCTTTGGTCTCTGGCTTTAGTGCAGTAAGGAGCTGCTGCAGGGTTTGGGGCAGATGGGGTGAGAGAATAAGATTTATATACTATTTTTAAATGGTCTTGGTGGCAATCGGAAAATGGACCAGGCCGAAGCAGAGATGGGGACATCAGTTGGGGGCGTGGTTGCAGTAGGGCAGGTGGGAGAGGTGTGCGCTAGGGTGATTGTGAGCGTTCCAGTTGGCACCCTATAATGGGTTATACTTTCCCGTTTTTGTTACAGTGATGCTTTAAACTGTACTTGCCCACGGTGAAGCTCATCATCTGCCCTTCTGCTCAGTCACAAAACCATCCATCTTTTCCTATCATGAATCTTCATGAGCTTGGCATTTTCCTGCCAAAGCAGAGCCAGTAGTCACTGTGTGTGTGTGTGTGTGTGTGTGTATTTGACTTAATGTATTTTTTAAAGATGATTTCAGCAAAGAGACGTGTGGAAATTTTAAATTAATCATCCTCCTGGTTCTTACATCTCATCGTACCATATTTAATGCTGTTTCAGGGTTGTTGCTGACTTAACAGGAATTCTCTTATGGAAAGCATGTTTCTTTTCCTCTAATTATCTGTATTTATATAATCATTGAGTTATGTCACCACTTCTCATAGATCCTACAAGCTTGCCAAGTACAGAAAAAAATCTCTTCAATCCTCTTCCTTCCATCACAGAGGAAAAAAATAAACATCTTGGTATTTTTTTCTCTCTAAATTACTTCCTTAGGAGATATTACTAGTCAGCAGACATGAACATCTTTGTTTTTCTTCCTACAACTTAAAGTCTAGAAGTCTAGACACAAATGCTGTTCACAGGGGAGAGGGGACAAAGCCTGGGGCAGAAGGTCAGATTGGGGACCCAAAAGGTAAACCCCTGTTTGGGTGAAGTAGGGAAAAAACCCATTCCACAAAGAGAGCCTAAGGAAACTCACCTGTCTAAATCTTGGCTCTCGGTAGAGGGATAAAAGATATTCCTTGAAAATTCAGGACCACAATACAGCCTTTATTTATTTATTTTATTTGTTTATTTTTAAAATAAGCTCTACACCCAACAGGTCTTGAATTCACAACCCCCGAGATCAAGAGTCATATGCTCTACTGATGGAGCCAGCCAGCTGCCCCCACAATACAGCCTTTATATTGATTTAGAGCTAGAATTCACATTACCCAGGCAACTTGAAGAAAACCACAGTGGATAATTTACTCTCAGAATAATCCTGTTTGGCCACAGTGGCCTGAGATGCATGGTGTAAGCAAATGCAAATACTCAGTCTTCGGGCTCCTGGGTGGCTCAGTTGGTTAAGTGGCTGCCTTCGGCTCAGGTCATGATCCTGGAGTCCCGGGATCGAGTCCCGCATCGGACTCCCTGCTCAGCAGGGAGTCTGCTTCTCCCTCTGACCCTCCCCCCTCTCATGTGCTCTCTCTCATTCTCTCTCTCTCAAATAAATAAATAAAATCTTTAAAAAAAAAAAATACTCAGTCTTCAAGACTTCCCACAAACAGATGAAGTTCTAGGGAATACAAGTATATAATTGGAAATTGTAAAACAAAACAAGGGAAAAAGCCACATAAGTGATAGAGTCAGAAGAAACAGGAAAAAGAGGATTCAGACAGTTAAATATTGCATATATGGGAATTATTGGATAAAATAAGTATATGTGTACACACAGACATTTGTATGTGAGACATTTGTATTGTGAGTACACACACACACACACACACACACACACATTTTAAAAGTATGACTAAGGAATGAGAGATTATCAAAAATGATCAGCCAGAATTGAAAACAACCAAAAAGAACTTCTAGAAAATATAATAATCTTTGAAAATAAAAGCTGTAACCTCTGGCCCCACCTGATTAGGGAGCCTGAACAGTGACCCCAGGCGGCCTTGGAGCCCACCCTCCAGCACTTCCCAGCTCCAGAGCCCAGCCTACAGCCCTGCCAAGCAAGTGGAGCCCAGACTAGTTCCATTTACTTGTTGAGCACTGCCTGCAGCCTTGCTCAAGCAGGGAACCCAGCCAGTAACCCCTCCCCAAAACAGAACATAGACTGGGGCCCTACCTAACCATGAAGCCCAGACAGTGATTCTGCCTGATGGCAAAACCCAGCCGCCAGCCCCACCCAACTGTGAGGTACCACTGCTGGCCCCACCTGACCAGGGAGCCTGGCCAGTAACCTCCGTCCATACTGCAGCGCAGCCAGAAGCCTGCCCAGTTGTGGAGCGTAGCCTGAGGCGCTGTCTGATCATGAAGCCAACTGAACCTGGAGGCTAGCCAGTAGCAACATCTGTCTGGAAAGCATAGCTTGGGATCCCACTCGATCAGGTGCAGTTGTGGAGCTCAGCCTGCAGCCCTTAATCATGGAATCCAAAGAGCAGCACTGCTCAGCCAGGGAACACAATCTGAGACCTCAGCCAACCAGAGGTAATTGCCCAGTGCAGTTAGTGGCTCTGTTTGATCATATAGCCTAGCCCAGCAGCCCCATCTGGCCAGGGAGCCCAGCCAGCAGCCCTGCTTGAATGCCAGTGTTTCCCCCCACCCCCTGACCTCAGAGCAGAAGCAGAAGCCCTGTCCAACTAGAAACCTAACAGACATATATAGAACTTTCCATCCAACAGTAGCAGAATACAAATTCCTTTTAAGTGCACATAGAGGGGCGCCTGGGTGGCTCAGATGGTTAAGCGTCTGCCTTCGGCTCGGGTCATGATCCTCGGGTTCTGGGATCGAGTCCCACATCGGGCTCCCTGCTGAGCGGGGAGTCTACTTCTCCCTCTCCTTCTGCCTGCTGCTTCCCCTGCTTGTACACACACTCTCTCTCTCTATCAAAAATAAATAAAATCTTTTTTTTTTTTAAGATTTTATTTATTTATTTGACAGAGAGAGAGAGAGCACAGATAGAGTGGCAGGCGCCCCAATAAATAAAATCTTTTAAAAAAAAGTGCACATAGAATATTCTCTAGGATAGATCATATGTTAGGTCATGAAGCAGGTCTTTTTTTTTTTTTAAGATTTTATTTATTTATTTGACAGAGAGAGAGCACAAGCAGGTGGGGCAGTAGGCAGAGGGAGAGGGAGAAGCAGGCTCCCCGCTGAGCAGGGAGCCCGACGTGGGGCTCGATCCCTGGACCCCGGAATCATGACCTGAGCCAAAAGCAGATGCTTAACCGACTGAACCACCCAGGCGTGGCTCACAAAACAAGTCTTAAGAAATTAAAGAAGATCAAAATCATATCAGGTACCTTTTCTGACCACAGTGGCATGAAACTAGAAATCAATAGTAGGAGGAAAATTGGAAAATTCACAAATATGTGGAAATTAAACAGCACACTCCTGATCAACAGATGGCTCAAAGAAAATCAAAAGGGAAATTTAGAAATTCTTGAAATAGATGAAAATGGAAATACAATGTACTAAAACATATGGGATGCAGCCAAAGCAGTTTTATGAGGAAAGTTTGCAGCAATAAATACGGACATTAAGAAAAAGGAAAGATCTTGAATAAATAACCTAAATTTATATCTCAAGGAATTAGAAAACAACAAACTAAGCACAAAAATAGTGGAAGGAAGGAAATAATAAAGATTAGGCCAAAAATAAATGAAATAGAGCAGAGAGAACAATAGAAAAACAATGGGAAAAATTAATTAAACTAATTGTTGGGGTTTTTTTTAAAGATACACCACATTGACAAAACTTTAGGCAGATTAACCAAGAAAAAAAAAGAAGACTCAAATAAAACTATAAATGAAAGAGGAGACATTATAACTGATGGCACAGAGATACAAAGGATCATAAGAGACTACCATGAACAATCATATGCCAACAAATTGGATAACTAGAAGAAATGGATAAATTCCTGGAAACATAGAACCTATCAAGACAGAATCAGGAAGAAACAGAAAATCTGAACAGACCAATAACAAGGAGATTGAATCACTAATCCAAAACCTCCCAGGAAAGAAAAGCCCAGGACCAGATGGCTTAATGGATGAATACTACCAAAATTTAAAGCAGAATTAATGCCAATCATTCTCAAACTCCTCCAAAAAATTAAAGAGGAGGAAACACTTCCAAACTCATTTTATAAATCCAACATTACCCTCATACCAAAGACAGGCCAATCACCCTGATGAACATAGATGTAAAAACTCTCGACAGAATGCTAGCAAACCAAATTCAACAGCAAATTAAAAGGATCATACACCATGATCAAGTGGGATTTATCCCTGGGATGCAAAGATGGTTCGATATAGGCAAATCAATAAATGTGATATACCACATTGACAGAATGAAGGATGAAAAAATCATATGATTATCTCAATAATGTGGAAGAAGCAAAATTTGATACCCTTTTCGTGATAAACACTCCCAACAAATTGGGTATAGGACGAATGTATTTTGACAGAATAAAGGCCATATATTGACAAGCCCACAGATAATTAAAATCAATTATACTCAGCGGTGAAAAGCTGAAAGTTTCTCCTCTAAAATCAGGAACAAGGTGGGGTGCTCACTCTCCCCACTTCTGTTGAACACAGTACTAGAGGTCCTAGGCTGGGCATTTAGGCAAGAAAAAGGAATAAAAGGCATTCAAATCAGAAAAAGAGAAGTAAAATTATCCCTGTTTACAGATGGTATGATCTTATATAGAGAAACCCTAAAGACTACATCAAAACACTGTTAGAATAATGAATGCATTAAAGTTGCAGTGCTCTGTGGGTGGTCTTCCTGGTCAGGCAGAGCTGCCGGCTGAGCTCCACAGTTGCATGGGGCTGGGGGTTGGCTTCCTGCCCAGGTAAGGCCCGGAAGCTTTTTATGGTGGCATGACCCAGGAAGTTGGACCTGCCACTCTTACATGTGTCCTGTTGCCCAAGTTGGTCATATGGTTACATCTAGCTGTAAGAGAGCTTGGGGATATAGTCTCTGGTCAGGCAGCCATGGACCCAGCTCACATCTGAGGATTTAATAGGAAAGAAGAGGAAAACAGAGCAGATAATTAGGGTCTTCTATTTTATTATTACTATTATTACTTAAGTCATATGTTCTTTCCTACTTTTATTCCATTTCATAATAAAATGAATACAAAAGTAATGAAGGGGAGGTAGCAAGAGTGGAGTACTATCTTAAGGTATTTGAGAAGGGTGAGGACCAGAGAAATGGAGGATGGGTTTCTTTTTTTTTTTTTTTTTTCTTTTCCTTTTAATTTGCTTTTTGGTTTAAATTAGGAAATATCTCTATGGGGCTAGAGCAATTTGGTGAACATTCCAGAAAAGGCAGTCAGGCTCTAGTCCTGGGAGATCACAGGGAGAAGGAGGAAGAGCCTAGGGAAAGAGAGGAGGAACGAAGGGTGTTTTCTGAGCCAGGAGCACCGGGGACCCTGTGAAGGCAAAGGTGACACCTGGCATAGCTGTGTGTCACTCTGACACCTCCACACCCACCCCACCAGCTCCTCACCAGTAGTAGTATCAGGAGCTTGTCTGTTGTATCCTCCTTCCCTGCCCCCCACCCCTACCCCCAATTTAGTGCTAAGGGCAATTCTAAGGGAAGGTAAGCTTGTAATTCTGAGGGAGCCAAGGTTAATGCTGACATATTTATGAGAAATTTGATAGCCAGAGACTGAGGTTGTGTGATGTCATTTTACAGTTGTTTTACATCTAACTTGCTGATTTTCTTATTTTAGATTTAAAGGTACGATTGAGGAACTCAGTAATGAGATTTTATCTGCACGGAATTGGTTGCAACAGGAACAAGAACGGATAGAGAAAGAACTTTTACAGAAAATCGATCAGCTTTCCTTGGTTGTTAAGGAAAACAGTGTAGGTATTGATGTACAGCATAATATAGTAAAGTTATTTGGCGGGGGCCTGCAATGTTTGTGAATAATCCCTAGCAATTTAGCATTGATTGATTTAGCACCACATTAAGCTGCTCAGTTGTTTCTTGCCTTAGAATTTTTCTTTCTCTGTGTTCGTTATAAAGGGAGCACTTGGACTTGTTTTGGTCAACCAAGGCAAAGTAGAAAATTTCAGCACTTTCAGCTAAGATCAGTTTAAGTCAAGACCTTCATGAACCAAATTGTCCACCTGCATTTCTAAGTAGAACTAACTACAAACTTCATCCTAGTTTGGTTGAATTTCATCATCTGGAAAACACAATGTCGACTAGGTTTCTCCGGCTAGGCCCCTCCATCACACTATAACCACAGGATGCGGAGTCACGGGGAAGCATGTCAACAAAATCTACCCTTTTCTTCTCCATTTTTGTTCTCTTTTTACCCCACTCTCCTAGAGAATGAAGGTTTGCAGAACTGCTCAAAAACCATCAGGAAAGCCTTGCATGTAGAGTATTCAAAACCAGTAGGCTCTGAAACTGGTATTTGGCAAGAAAAATTTTTTTTTTTGGTTTGGTGATTTAGCCTGACCATCTTCCTCTCTCTTCTCTTTTCTTGAACTGCTTCCTCCTGTTGGACTTTGATGGAGCAGAAGCATCTGGTCCAGTTTGCATCTCTGACTGCTGTCTCTCAGGGCTGAGCTGCTCTCCATGCAGACTGCATTGTATAACATCAAGAGAGCTAGGTCAGGCAATAGCCCACTTACAGCTCAGTGTTTATAGTCTTGGCCTCCAAAGCTTACACGCAGACACAGATTCCCATAAAAACTAGGCATGTTGGAAAGAAAAGAAAATATTTAATATTTCAAATATTTCTTTAAGCATTCTCCCATATATTATCAGATCTACTGATTGATTTACTTAGATTCATACTACTACATTTGTAGGCTTTGTGTCTTTGGATGAGTGTTTATTTTTACATGTGGGTTGGTTAGTCACTAACAGTAAACCCCAGGATAATGGTAGCTTTAATAAGATAGCATCGTACTTCTCTTTCACAGAAAAGCTGTCTGGGGGTAGGGAATGCAGGGCTGATATGATAGCTTATCAGTCCTCAGCAACCCACAATTCTTCTGGCTCAACTCTCTGCCAGTTCTAGAGAGTGACCCTTGTTCTCATAGTTCAGTTATGACCACTAGCGTTCCAGCCATTACATCTGAATTCCAGGAACAGAAAAAAGACAGAAGGGGCAAAGATAGGTCTCAGCTGCCTTTTAGCTTTTCCTGGAAGCTGCCACACACCCTTCTACTTACATCTCATTGGCCAGAACTTTATCTTTATGGCCACAATAACCTCAGGAGACAGCAGAAAATGTAGTCTTAATTCTGGGTGAGCTTACACCCAGCTGAAAATCGGGGGTCTGTTAAGGAAACGGGAGAGTGGATGTTTGAGTGAGCAACAAGCCACCTTTGCTATCCTGTTCCCTGCAGATTGTTGTTAAATGATACTATGACAATGCAGGTGCAGGACAGACTTTCTTTTTGGAATAACCAGGTGCAATTCTTTTCACGATCTCAGGGAGCCAGTGAAAGGGACATGGAGAAGAAGCTCAGCCAGATGTCAGCCAGACTTGACAAAATAGAAGAGAGTCAGAAGAAGAATATGGAAGTGCAGAGAACAAAACAAGAAGAGGAGAAAGTGCATGGGCGCATCAGCAAGTTGGAGTTACAGATGAATGAGGACATGAAGGAAATGAAAGCAGAAGTTGACGCTGGTAGGCCAAAAAGCAGATGACTCTCATGGGTTTTCTTTTCTTTTCTTTTCTTTTTAATTGTTAGTCTTTATTTAAAAAAAACATTTTTTTTTAAAGATTTTATTTATTTATTTGACAGAGACAGAGACAGCGAGAGCAGGAACCACAAGCAGGGGGAGTGGGAGAGGAAGAAGCAGGGAGCCCAATGCGGGGCTCCATCCCAGGACCCTGGGATCATGACCTGAGCCGAAGGCAGACATTTAACGCCTGAGCCACGCAGGCGCCCTTAAATGTTTTTTATTTAAATTCAATTAATTAACATATAATGTGTTATTAGTTTCAGAGGTAGGGGTCAGTGATTCATCAGTCTTATATAACTAACCCAGTGCTCATTACATCACATGCCCTCCTTAATGCCCATCATCCATTTACCCCATCCCTCCACCCCCATCCCCTGCAGCAACCCTCAGTTTATTTCCTATGATTAAGAGTCTTTTTTGGTTTGTCTCCCTTTCTGATTTTGTCTTGTTTTATTTTTTCCTCTCTTCCTATGTTCATCTGTTTTGAGATGAGCGAGATCATAACGGTGAGATCCACATATCAGTGAGAGCATATGGTAATTGCCTCTCTCTGATTGACTTATTTCACTTAGCATAATACCCTCTAGTTCCATCCATATTGTTGCAAATGGCAAAATTTCATTTTTTGATGGCTGCATAATATTCCATTATATATATATATATACCATATCTTCTTTATCCATTCATCTGTCGATGGACATCTGGGCTCTTTTCATAGTTTGGCTGTTGTGGACATTGCTGCTATAAACATTGGGGTGCAGGTGGCCCTTTGGATCACTACATTTGTATCTTTGGGGTAAATATCCAGTAGTGTAATTGCTGGGTTGTAGGGTAGCTCTATTTTCAACTTTTTGAGGAACCTCCATACTGTTTTCCAGAGTGGCTGTACCAGCTTGCATTCCCACCAACAGTGTAAAGGTTCCCCTTTCTCTGCATCCTTGCCAACTTCTGTCATTTCCTGCCTTGTTAATTTTAGCCATTCTGACTGGTGTGAGGTATCTCATTGAGGTTTTGATTTGTATTTCCCTGATGCCAGGTGATGTTGAGCATTTTTTCTTGTGACTATGGCCATTTGTATGTCCTCTTTGGAGAAATGTCTGTTCATGTCTTCTGCCCATTTCTTGATTGTTCTTACCAAGTTTGATAAGTTCTTTATAGATTTTGGATACTAGCCCTTTATCTGATAAGACATTTGCAAATATCGTCTCTGTTGGTTGTCTTTTGGTTTTGTCGACTGTTTTCTTTGCTGTGCAAAACTTTTTATCTTGAAAAAGTCCCAATAGCTCATTTTTGCTTTTGTTTCCCTTGCCTTTGGAGACGTGTCTAGCAAGAAGTTGCTGCGGCTGAGGTCACAGAGGTTGCTGCCTGTGTTCTCTAGGATTTTGATGGATTCCTGTCTCACAGTTAGGTCTTTCATGCATTTTGAGTCTATTTTTGTGTATGGTGTAAGAAAATGGTCCAGTTTCATTCTTCTGTATGTGGCTGTCCAATTTTCCCAACACCATTTGTTGAAGAGACTGTCTTTTTTCCACTGGGTATTCTTTCCTGCTTTGTCAAAGATTAGTTGACCATAGATTTGAGGGTCCATTTCTGGGTTCTCTATTCTGTTCTGTTGATCTCTGTGTCTGTTTTTGTGCCAGTACCATACTGTCTTGATGATTACAGCTTTGTAATACAGCTTGAAGTCTGGAATTGTGATGCCACCAGTTTTTTTTTTTTTTTAAACATTCCTTTGGCTATTTGGGATCTTTTTTGGTTCCATACAAATTTTAGGATTATTTGTTCCAGCTCTGAAAAAAATTGATGGTATTTTGGTAGGGATTGCATTGAATGTATAGATTGCTCTAGGTAACATAGACATTTTAACAATATTTGTTCTTCCAGTCCATGAGCATGGAACGTTTTTCCATTTCTTTGTGGTCTTCCTCAATTTCTTTCATGAGTGTTCTATAGTTTTCTGAGTACAGATCCTTTGTCTCTTTGGTTAGGCTTATTCCTAGGTATCTTAGGGTTTTTGGTGCAATTGTAAATGGGATCAACTCCTTAATTTCTTTCTTCTGTCTCATTGTTAATGTATAGAAATGCGACTGATTTCTGTGCATTGATTTTATATTCTGCCACTTTGCTGAATTCCTGTATGAGTTCTAGCAATTTTGGGGTGGAGTCTTTTGCGTTTTCCAGATAGAGTATCATGTCATCTGCAGAGAGTGAGAGTTTGACTTCTTTGCCAATTTGGACGCCTTTTATTTCTTTCTGTTGTCTGATTGCTGAGGCTAGGACTTCTAGTACTATGTTGAACAACAGTGGTGAGAGTGGACATCCCTGTTGTGTTCCTGACCTTAGAGGAAAAGCTCTCAGTTTTTTCCCATTGAGAATGATATTTACTGTGGGCTTTTTGTAGATGGCTTTTATGATATTGAGGTATATACCCCTCTATCCCTACACTGTGAAGAGTTTTAATCAAGAAAGGATGCTATACTTTGTCAAATGCTTTTTCTACGTCTTTTGAGAAGATCATATGGTTCTTATCCTTTCTTTTATTTATGTAGTGTATCACATTGATTGATTTGTGGATGTTGCCTTGCAGCCCAGGAATAAATCCCACTTAGTTGTGGTGAATGATATTTTTAATGTACTGTTGGATCCTATTGGCTAGTATCTTGGTGAGAAATTTTACATCCATGTTCATCAGGGATATTGGTCTGTAATTCTTTTTTGTTTGTTTGTTTAAAGATTTTATTTATTTATTTGACAGAGAGAGAGACCATGAGAGAGGGAATACAAGCAGGGGGAGTGGGAGAGGGAGAAGCAGTTCTCCCGCTGAGCAGGGAGCCCGATGTAGGGCTCAATCCCAGGACCCTGGGATCATGACCAGAGCCAAAGGCAGATGCTCAACGACTGAGCCACCCAGGTGCCCCTGTAATTCTCCTTTTGGTGGGGTCTTTGTCTGGTTTCATTTGTTTCCGTGAATTTTTTAAATTCTTCTTTGTCTGGTTTTGGGATCAAGGTAATAATGCTGACCTCATAGACAGAGTTTGGAAGTTTTCCTTCCATTTCTATTTTTTGAAACAGCTTCAGAAGAATAGGTATTAATTCTTCTTTAAATGTTTAGTAGAATTCCCCTGGGAAGCCATCCGACCCTGGATTCTTATTTGTTGGGAGATTTTTGATTACTGCTTCAATTTGCTTGCTGGTTATGGGTCTGTTCAGGTTTTGCTCCAGTTTACCTTCTGCCCTCCCCCACCTCTTTCCTCTTCTTCTGTGATTCTAATTATTCTAATATTATTTCACTTTATGGTATCATTTATCTCTCAAATTATCCCCTCGTGATCCAGTAGTTGTTTATCTCTCTTTTTCTCAGCTTCTTTATTCTCCATCATTTGGTCTTCTGTATCACTAATTCTCTCTTCTGCCTCATTTATCCTAGCAGTTAGAGCCTCCATTTTTTATTGCATCTCTTTAATAGCCTTTTTTCAACTTGATTAGATTTCAGTTCTTTTATTTCCCCAGAAAGGGATTCTCTGGTGTCTTCTGTGCTTTTTTCAAGGCCAGCTAGTATCTTTATAATTGTTATTCTGAACTCTAGTTCCGACATCTTACTAATGTCTGTATTGATTAGGTCCCTGGCAGTCAGTACTGCCTCTTGTTCTTTTTTGGGGGGGTGAGTTTTCCATCTTGTCATTCTGTCCAGAGAAGAATAGATGAACGAGAGAACAAAATACTAAAATGGCAACAACGACCCCAGAGAAATATATGCTAAACAAATCAGAAGAGACCTGAAACCAAAAAGAAAAAAATTTTTTTAAAAGAATATAATCAGACAGGTGAACAGAGCAGAGCAATATACTAGATCCTGTGTGTATTTTGATCTGTTTGTTAGAAAACTAGATCCCAAAATTGTAAAGAAAGAAAAATTTATATATGTAGAAAAATAAAATTAAATACAATGAAAGGATATAATGTAACTGTAAAAATGAAAGTTAAAAGACCAAAACAAACCAAAAGGGAAAAAGAAAAAGAAGGTATATAAGCAGACAGGTGAACAGAAGAGAGCACTATACCATATCCTGAGTATATTTTGGTCAGTTTATTAGAATAAACTACATCCCAAACTTGAAAAGAAAGAAGAACTTATATACATACAAAAATAAGATTAAATACATTGAAAGGATAGAATGTAACTGTAAAGATGAAAATTCAAAAAGACTTTAACAACAACAAAAAAAAAAGTAAAAAAAGAGAGAGAGAATATGATCAGACAGTGAAGAGAGAGCCATACACTAGATTCTGGGTGTATTTTGGTCTGTTTGTTAGAAGAAACTGCATCCCAAAATTGTAAAGAAAGAAAAACTTATATATATACAAAAATAAAATTAAATACAATGAAAGGATAAAATGTAACTGTAAAAATGAAAATTAAAAAAGGTTAAAAAAATGAGTTGATAAAATAAGAAATTGGTTGGGATGCCTGGGTGTCTCAGTCAGTTTAGTGTCTGCCTTTGGCTCAGGTCATGATCCCAGGGTCCTGGGATCGAGTCCTGCATTGGGCTCCTTGCTCAGCGGGAAGCCTGTTTCTCCCTCTGCCTGCCACCTCCCCTGTTTGTGCTTGCTCTCTCTCTCTGGCAAATAAATAAATAAATAAATAAATAAATAAATAAATAAATAAATAAATAAATAAATAAATAAAATCTTAAAAAAATAAGAAATTGGTTGAAAAAGGAAAGAGGAAAAAAATTAAAATTGAAAGACTAGAGAATCATGGGGAGAAAAATAATGAATTCTATATACTATATTCCCACAGCACTGGAGTTTTGCAGTTCTCTATGACCAGTAAACTTGGTTTTAGCCAGATGTTCTTGCTGATCTTCTGGGGGAGGGGCCTGCTATGCTGAATCTCAGGTGTCTTTGCCCGGGGTGGAATTGTACCGCCCTTGCCAGGGGCTGGGCTAAGTAATCTGCTCCTGTTTAGTCTCTATGGCTTTTGCTCTCTGAAGGCTTTCTGTGCAGCTTTAGAGAATGAGAATGAAAATGGCGGCCTCCAATCTCCAGCCCTGTAAATGGAAGCTCAGGGCCCCACTCCTCAGTGTGCCCGCAGGGAAAAACAGTCGATCACTCCTGTCTCCCTGGTCTCCATCTGCTGTCTGTGCTCCCCCAGCCTGTGACTGAGCCTTTCTATCTCAGGCACATGACCCCATTTCAGTCTCTGAACCCTGCAAACCCCTGTGGCATGCACCCATGCCGCTTCTCCCAGTGAAGGAAGAGGGGTCTCACCTCTGTTCACTACTTCCTGGGTCCCTGCTCGGGGAGCAGTCGCCCAACTGTGCCACGGTTCATGGTTTATGGCAACCCTGAGCTGAGAGCCCACTCCTGGGCTCACTGATTGCAGCCGGCTTCCCTGCTCTGATGCCTGGGAGCTCTGCCGCACTCAGGCACCCCTGTTCTTTCTGTGACCCCAGGGATCCTGAGACCACACTGTCCCACCTAGGATTCCACCCCGCTTCCCCACCTGAGCGCCTTTCAGGCAGGGACATCCCTCACCAGAGCAGACTTCTAAAAGTTCCGTTTTTGTGCCCCGCTGCTCTATCGCTTGCTGGTAGCTGGCTGATGGAGGCTCCCTCCCCCCGCCGTCTATCTTCCCATATGTTGCCTTGGATTCACTTCTCCACGCCTCCTACCTTGCAGAAAGTGGTCACTTTTCTATTTGTAGAGTTGCAGGTATTCTTTTCTTAGCTCTCTGGTTGAGTTTGCAGGTGTTCAGAATGTTTTGATAGCTAGCTAGCTGAATTCCTGTGACCAGACGAAACTACGGTCTCCTACTCCTCCACCATCTTGGACTCCCGCTCATGGGCTATTTTCAGTGGGATCTGAAAACCAATTAATGAGCATCCCCCTGCAACTACCTGTGAACCCGGCTAACAGTAATCACAGTGAAATGTCCTTAGGTGATTTTCTAAGTAGCTGTACTGTATTGAACTAAAGTGTTGTTTCAATTCCAAGTACATGGAAAGCCATCACGAGAGACGGGCACACAAACGAAATTTGCTCAGTTTGCAACTGATGTGCACTTTCTTTAGTGCCATCTGTGGGTTCGTTAATGTTCATAGCCACAATCAGTATGCCTCAGAAATGAACCTCTATCTTGGAGCGGCTTTTGAAGGCTTATTTTATACCTCGGGCAGTATGCTACCATGGTAGCAAACGATTTTCCTCCTCTCAGAAGTCAACAAGGCCCATTAATTCACATTTGTTTAGAAGAAAGTGGTAAAGCTGATTTCCAGGTCTCAAGTACTGTTGCATATAAAGGAAGGGTTAGATAGACTTACACTGTGAGCTTAGGAATACAGTCCTGGACCCAGTATGTGGAAGTTACGTGAAGACAGAGTCTAATTCAACATGAGGCAGGAGTATCCTCAGGTAACAGGTCCTAAAAAGACACTGGTGGCTTTGTGAGCCTGAGAACTCTTTGTGACTGAACGTATTCAAGTGGAGGCTGGTTGGTTATGGTCGGGAAAGACAAGACAGTCTTACAGTGTGACGAGGGGCACTGCATTATCTCCTAGCTCCTTCCAGTTCTGTGATTCCATAATTTTCTTCTGCAGAATCTACTTTGGCCAACATGGAAATAAAAGTAGTTTGTTATCCCAAGAATAGTTTTGTTGTCACTACCAAAAGTTTATTATTTTATTTAAGTAGAAGTCACAGGGGTGCCTGGGTGGCTCAGTCGGTTAAACGTCTGCCTTCGGCTCAGGTCATGATCTCGGAGTCCTGGGATCAAGTCCCGCATTGGGCTCCCTGCTCAGCGGGGAGCCTGCTTCTCCCTCTGCCTGCCGCTCCCCCTGCTTGTGCACTCTTTTTCTCTGACAAATGACTAAATGAAATCTTAAAAAAAAAAATAAGTAGAAGTCACAGTTAAATTTATGCATTGAAGAACTTGTGAAGATAAAAATGAATTTTCTTTCTTTGTCTTTGGGGCTATTAGAATATGGTATGTGAATATTTCATCAGTGTTTAACTTTGCATCATTCCCTGGGGCAGTTTATTCCCTTCTATTCAACATGCCATTGAGGTGGTAATATTCAGTACCTAATAGAAGGACATATGAGCTTTTTAAAAATAAAAAGATTTACTTTTTCTTATTCTAAAAACAATGTATTTCTTAATGGAAAATAAGAAAGCACAAAATATTTTTTAAATCCTCATAACTTCTTTCACCCAGAAGTCATCTTTATATATATCATTTTATACATATATGTGCTTTTTCGAATGAAAGCTCATGCCATACATGCTGATTTGTCACCTACTCTTTTACATGTTGTATCTTTCTATTCAATAAGACCGTTATTTTTAATAAGTAATATTTATTCCTTATATGACATGAATTGCCAATAGAGAAAATTTTCTGAGAGAAAATTCTTTTTTCCCCCTAAAGATTTATTTATTTATTTTTAAAGAGAGAGAGAGAGAGAGAGTGTGAGAGCATGAGTGGGAGGGGCAGAGGGAGAGACTCTAGAGCAGACTTTGTGCTGAACACGGAGCCCAAGGCTGGTCTTGATCCCATGACCCTGAGATCATGACCTGAGCTGAAATCCAAAGTTGGACACTCAGCCAACCAAGTGAGCTACCCAGATGCCCCTGAGAGAAAATTCTAAATTTACTAATGAAGATGAGATCTTTTAAACATGTATTTTAAAAACCCATAGAAATACAGAATAGGAAATGCTTTTTTGATGGGGAATTTTTTCTTTTGTTTTGCTTTTTATTTTGAAGTTATTTCAAGTTTAGAAAAACTGTAAGAATAGTCCAAAAATGCTGTACATCTTTCATAGAGACTAACCAATTGTTAACATTTTGGAAATTTTATCTCATTGTGTGAAATTAATCTCATTGTGTGATGGGAGTGTGTGTGTGTGTGTGTGTGTGTGTGTGTGTGTGTGTAAGTATAGTTTTTTTCTCTAAGTCATTTGGGAATAAGTTGCAGAAGTCATGATGCCTTTTTACTCCTTTATTATTTCAATCAATATACCCTAAGGACAGGGACATTCTCTTAAATAAGTATAGTCCAATGAAATATTAATGAAATTTTTTTCAATATTCAATTTTCATTTTCACCATTATTTCCATTATAGCAGACCTTCCCTGGTCTAGGTTCTATTCCAGAATCATACAGCATAGTTAGTTATCATGTTTCTTTATTTAGTGTCTTTTAGTATGGAGCAGTTCCTTGGTGATGTTATGTCATTAAAGAATACAGGCCAGTATTTTGTGGAATTTCAGTTTGGGTCTGTTTGCTTCCTCTTAATTAGATTCAGGTTGTGCATTTTGGACAGAAATGCCACAGAAGCGGTGTGTCCCTCACGTGTCAGGGAACCTTATCAGGGGTATGTGATGTTGGTTTCTCCTGGTATTGGTGACGTTACGTCCAATCCCTTGGTTAAAGTGGTATCTGCCAGATTTCTCCATTGTGATAGTTCCCTTCTCCCTTTGTAATTAGAAAGTAATCTATAGGGAGATACTATAAAACTGTGTAACTATCCTGTTCCCTCTCAAACTTTTACTCTAGTAGTTTTAGCATCTATTGATAATTTTTGCCCAAATCAACTGTTACTATATGCTGTAGAATTTGACACAGCATTGTTTTTTAATATTAACTCTTGTGAAATTTACCTCTTCTTAAAGGATTTACAGCCATCTATGAAAGCATAGGATCCCTCAGGCAAGTTCTTGAAGCCAAGATGAAGCTGGACAAGGACCAGCTGCAAAAGCAAATCCAGCAGATGCAGAAGCCAGAGGCTCCCATGTGAAGGGAGCTGGGACAAGGACCTCACAAGTGGTTTTGCCAGTGGGCCGAGAACTGGATACCTCCTTAGCTAGGCTGTCACCGCATTCAGGAGTGTTCTATTCATGGCGTGCATGTGCCAAGCAATGTGTTTTCATGGGTCTGAATGTTTACCTTGAGTCTCAAAAACACTTTCTTTAAAAGTATTAAGTACAATTTTTACCACTCTATTCCATTTCTCTAAATTCGATGGAATATCCTCCCTGCCCCTAGATTTGGAAAAGCTTTTATCCCCTTCATTTTATGAATGAAAAGACTTAACGACTTTCCTTCAATGCTTGACGCTCTAGCCAAGACTTTACTATTTTGAAAAATGTCATGGTGATTTTTTTTTTAATTAAGAAACTAATGAATTGTCACAGGAATGTGTTGCTCCTCACCCTAAATTAAGAGAATGTCCTGGTAGATTAGAATTCAACCTTTTAGTCCATATTTGGATTTTATTATTGTTATCTGTGCATTTCTTAGATGGTTATCTTGTAAATCTTCTGTCTTTTGTAGGGAGAAGGGATTTAACTTTTGGAAAACCACCCCCTGCCACCATTTATGTAATGAAAATAGCTTGAAGATTGATAACTTCCATATATATTGCAAATTAAAATGGAAACTTAAAACAGTTATCTAGATAATGCAAGGCACCATATCCACATCGACCACCTACTTATACCAGGTTTTAATATTGAAAACTTTTTTCAATTATCCACAGCCTGTATAGTGATAGCCATATATTTAATAATGGAATGGTGGTTAATAGTCTGTTTATTGCACAATTAATTGTTTGTTAATTATAATAGGATGTGAGAATTTTTCAGGCTTTATGATCTCCTCTCTAAATGTTTCCAAAATTGGCACAAAGTGCTAAGGTTTATATACACTTATTGTAACTGTATTCTTGTGCCTTGGTTTTACCATGTCAATGCACTGTATTCTCTAAAAGTTTTACGGACAAAATAGAAGGCATGATAATACATCAGAATTATGATGTAAAAATGGGATCCTATGTAATTTTTAAATGTTTAAAAATTTTATCACTGTTAAGACATTAATCATTCAGTAGTATTAATGAAATAGAAATTCATACTTTTGTATGGACAGAGAATCAAATTGATATTGCATTTATAACACTGTCAAGAAACTTTCATTTTGAGCAGCTTTGTAGATGATGGGTGTTTTCTTTTCAATCGCCATATTTGATTAGTCATTGAAAATTGGCACCAGTGAAATTGTTCACCTGTGTTCGTACAAACCAATGGTGAGACGCACACTGTTCTAAACTGTGAGGGTGCCCAGGAAAAGGAAAACAATTCTTTAAAATTTTTTTAAAAATTGTTTTTTGTTTGCCAAGGACTCAGGAAAATTAAAACATTTTCTATTTTTAGGATAAATCATAAATGAAATATGTAACTGGCTATTACTGTTTACCCATATAAAATATGCTGCTAAAGTTCATAGTATATTACCTTCAATGGCTGGACAAAAATTCTTTAAAAATTTGGACCTGAGAAATCATATAAGGAATGTGTCATCCAACACGTAGTTCCTTAATTTTGTCACAAATCTTTGCATCAGTATGTAGGAAGATGATTTCCACTTAACAATGAAAAAACAAAGGTGAATGCTCTTTTGCAATCAGAAAGTGAATTTCTTTTTTGTGATAGAGTAAGCACATCTAGGACAGTTTTCCCGGCTGAAGCACAAGCCACAGCACAGAGAGCTACGCCCCCTCCAGCGTCTCTCCTCTGTGGCCTCTGGAGGAGGAAGAGTCCGCACATGGGACACGTGGGGAGAGGGGGAGCCAGGGGGCCAGCTGGACTCAGGTTGAGGGCTGACATGAGCAGGTGACGGCTGGCTGTCCGCTGAAATTGCTCAGGTGCTTCCAATGCTGCCAACCTCGTGTCATGAGCTCCAGCAAGGGTTCTCCACCCTGGCAACATGCTGGAATCGCCCAGGGCGTTCAAAAAGCTACTGATGCCTGGGCTGCGCCCTAGGCCAGCCGAGCCAGAACCTCTGGGAGGTGGGACCCAGGCATCCGTAGGCATTGAAAGCGCCCGGGCGATTCAGAGGCCACTCAGGTTGGAAGCCACTGAGCCACAGCGCACTCTTATGACCAAAGTCTAAATGAGGATCAGCTTCCGTGTTCTTTCCTTTACCAGAAATTTGCAATAAAAGAATAAAATTTCCAAATAAACATGGTGTATGATTTTTAAATTTAAAAGTATTTTGGTGTGAGGCCACCTACTGGGAACTGGAAAGTCACAGGCAGCTGCTCCGCTTGGGGGTCTCCGAGGCCGCCGTGCCTTCTCGTGTCTGGACTCACGCCAGCTGGTGGTTGCTAGTGTGTGTTGTGTGCCTGTGCTGTGGACTTGGAGGTGTGTGTTCACTCATTCATGGCAGCAGCAAGGGCTGTTCGCTTTCCCGTTTCACAGATGAGAAAAATGGGATCCATGATTCACACCAGGCAGACTGCTTCCACAGTCTGGGCACCTACCCGGTATGCCGCTATCCTACCTCTCAAGATACATCCTTGCTTCCCACGTAACTGACTCGCCAGGCCACCACCTGCAGCCCCATCTCTACAGGACCTTACAGCTCCACCATCGGAGTCCCTTTGCTTTTTAATGTCCCAGTTCCAAACACCTACGAGGGATATCTCAGTAGCTTCACCTGAGTCAGAGGTCTTCCTCTGGTTTATTGGTGGAGGCGAAGGAGGTGGGGCCAGTTGGTGCCACAGGACTGAGGGGTCCCAGGCATTTCAAGCCCTGTGCTTGGTCTGTCCTATGCAGTGGACTGCGGTTCTGTGCACTGGGAGAGGAGTTACGTTGGGTGATTGCAGAGCAGAACAGAACGATTCCCTCTAAACCATGCTTATCCCACTTGGCTCTCGGCCTGAAAAAAACCCGCACACCACTCATGACATCCTAGAAACTCAATGGTAACTAGATGGAGTTCTTCTGTCACTGTCCTCTTCTAGCTGTGTGACCTCGGGCAGTTCTCCTAACCTTTCTGAATCTCGGTTTTCTCATCTGCACAATGGAAGTTATAATTGTTTAAAAGAGGCAGCTAGGTTACAATTTTTGAAATGCTGAAGTACTTAATACAATATTGGGTATTAGGTGGTCAAATACGGGGTATGGGAGGGGAGCTATTGGTGGTGTAACATGGCAATGTATATGGGGGGATCCATGTTTTGGTTCAAAGCATCCCATTACCTGCTGGGGTCATTTAGGGGAAGTGACTCTATCCTCCAAAGAAAGTGGTATCCTAGCCTGAGACACAGAAGAGCAGTAGAGCCTGGATGAAAAGATAAGTGGACAGGACCAGAATGGGGACAGTCCCTGAATGTGGGGAAGCTCTGGGAAGATCCTCAGGCTAGTCAGGCTCATTCCTGGAGCAGGTGTGGCTTCCCAGGACTAAGCCTGGAATGAGGTGCATCCAGTGAGGGGCCAGTGTTGAGAAGGCTACGATGGGTGGGATAAGACCCAGAAGGTGGAAGCAATGAATAAGGAAATGTATATACATACAATGAAATAGTATGTGGCCATAACAAGGAAAGAAATTCTGACACGTTATAGCATGGATGAATCTTGAGGACGTTTTGTTTAGTGAAATAAGTCACAAAAAGACAAATGTTGTATGATTCCACTTGTATGAGGTACATAGAAGAGTCAAATTCATAGAAACAGAGTAGCATGATAGTTGCCAGGAGCTTGGGGGTGGGCTGGGGATGGGAGTTAGTATCAAATGGGTACAGAGTTTCAGTTGGAGAAAAGGAAAAAGTTTTGAAGATGGATGGTGGTGATGGTTGCAAACAATGTGAATGTACTTAATGCACATAATGTACTTAATGACACAGAACTATACATTTAAAAATGGTTAGGGATGCCTGGGTGGTGCAGTTGGTTAAGTGTCCAACTCTTGGTTTCGGCTCAGGTTGTGATCTCAGGGTTGTGGGATCGAGCCCTGTGTTGGGCTCTGCGCTCAGCGGGGAGTCTGCTTAAGACTTTCTCTCCCTCTGCCCCTCCCCTCTGTGTGCTCTCTAAGATAAATAAATCTTTTTAAAAAATGGTTAAACTAGGGGCGCCTGGGTGGCTCAGTCAGTTAAACATCTGACTCTTGGTTTCGGCTCAGGTCGTGATCTCAGGGTCATGGGATTGAGCCCTGCGATGGGCTCTACGCTCAGTGGGGAGTCTGCTTAAGACTCCCTCTCCTTCTCCCTCTGCCCCTCCCCCCACTCTCTAAAATAAATAAATCTTTTTTAAAAAAGATATATTTACATTTTACTAGTTTAACCATTTTTATTTTTTAAATTTTTTTTAAAGATTATTTATTTGAGAGAGAGAGAGCAAGCAAGTTGGGGGGACAGGCAGGGGAAGAGGGAGAGAGAGAGAGAAGCAGACTCCCCACTGAACGTGGAGCCTGACACAGGGCTCAATCCCATGACCCTGAGATCACGACCTGAGCCGAAATCAAGAGTCGGATGCCCAACCAACTGAGCCACCTGGGTGCCCCAAAATATACATATGTCTTACAAACAACAAAACAAAACAAAAGAAGTGGATTCCTTAGCCCTCCAGTTGAGCCTTCAGATGAGACTGCACCCTCCTGAGAGATGTTAAAATCAGAGGTACCCAGCTAAGCCATGCCCACATGTCTGACCCACAGAAACTGAGATAATAAGTATTTGTTTTAAATTGCTACATTTTGGGGCAACTTGTTATATGCAGCAATAGGAAACTGATGTACTGGCACTGGGTAATCTTTTTTTTCTTTTTAAAGATTTTTTTATATATTATTTATTTGACAGAGAGAGAGAGCACAAGCAGGAGGAGTGGCAGGCAGTGGGAGAGGGAGAGCCCGACACGGGACTCGATCCCAGGACCCTGGGATCATGACCTGAGCCAAAGGCAGACGCTTAACCGACTGAGCCACCCAGGTGCCCCCAGCACTGGGTAATCTTGACAGAACGATTTTGTGGAAATGTGTATTTCTTGTGCTACAAATGACATGTTCACATATATAATCTCATTTAATACATTTTCTGAGCAGGACATGATCTTAACAACTTATACTGAATGGCATATATACCTTATCCCATTTAATCTTTGTAATTACCCTATTCGGTTTGTACTATTATTTCCATTTTGTGGATGAAGCAGAGAGGGAGAAGTTGTTAACTAATATTACAGTTAACTCTTGACTAACACAGATTTGAACTGCACAGGCCCACTTACATGTGGATTTTTTTTTTATAAATACAGTACTGTAAATGTATTTTCTCTTATGGTTTTCTTAATAAAATTTTCTTTTTTCTAGCTTACTTTGTTGTAAGAATACAATATATAATACATATAATTTACAAAATAGGTGTTAATTGACTATGTTATCAGTAAGGCCTCTGGTCAACAGTAGGCTATTAGTAAAGTTTTGGGGAAGTCAAAAGTTAAACGCAGACTTTCAACTATGTAGGGGAGGTGGGGGAGGGTTATTGGTGCCCCTAATCCCCTGCATTGTTCAAGGGTCAACTGTATATAGAAGTGGGAAATGAAATAAAGCTCACATAGCTAATTATGGAGGAGCAGGGATTTGAATGCAAATCCATATCAAAGTCTAGGCTACCATTTTGCAAGAAAGACAACACCTACTACACATAAGGTGATTTGTTCAATATCTAACAATTATGTGGGATTAGAATACTGTTTAGCTCAGTGGTTCTCAAAGTATGCCCAGACCAGAAGCATTAGCATTACCTGGAGGCTTGTTAGAAATATAAGCTGACAACCCCATGCCAGACTTCCTGAATCAGGTACTCAGATGAGCTCAGCAACTGGCTTTAACATGTCCTGCTGATGATTCTACTGCAGGTTAAATTTGAGAATCACTGATCTAGAACTGCACTGTAATACAGTAGCCCTTAGCCCATTTAAATTTAAATAGAATCAGAATTAAATAAATTTAAGAAATCAGTTCCTCGGTTGCACTAGCCACATTTCAAGTGCTCAAGGGCCACATGTGGTTAGTGGTTATAGCATTGTCCCGTGCAAATGCAGAACATTTCTATTATTGCAGAAAATTCTGACAGCCCTGGCCTCGAGTTCCTGGCTCTTTCAATTGATGGCTCTGTCCAAGTTCTGTACCTTTATCCGTCAGCCTAGAATGAGATTTGGACCTGGAACTTTCCTTCTGTCTCATCCCTACAATCTTGTGTCAGTTGTCCCCGTTAGAGATGATTTCGCAGGTCTTTATAAGGGTTTGTCTTACCTGCTGTTTCTGATCAGTAGATGTTGCTTCGGGGAGCACTGTGTTGAGAAGGATGGGGAGGCGGGTGCCAGACTCAGGGGAAGAGCCACAGAGTGTCAGCCAAGGGGTGGGGCTGTGTGTTGTGTGTTTGCCAGGCTCGTACCAGGACGTTCAAGGCATGTGACTGGCAAAGGGTTGCCGGCCAGGGGACCTCTAGAGTGATTCTGAGGCTCCCTAGTGAGAGGGATCTGTCAGGCCTGGGACTAGGGTGAGGCAAAGTGATGCACTCATCTTGGAAAGTTAAAAGGGACGCCAAAAACTCTGTAATTAAGATAACGCATTAACACAATATTTTTAAGATCAAAATTAATGCAAACAAATTGCATGATGAACAAAATTTCAAAACTTAAAGACCAGATTCAACCATATTGTGCGGAGTTCCATTGTGGAACTGAGGCCAAACAGAAAACTGTGCTCCTATGTACATGTCGCATGTAATTTTAAATTTTTGACATTTTGTACATTGTGGATTTTTCTTTTGTCATTGTTAATACAGATTTTTAGAAATACTGTATTAACATATTATTTGTCTTGATGACAGGATTTTGGCTGCTCCCCTCCTTACATTTAGCATTTGAAGAGAATGCCTCACTCACCTCACCCTAATTGCTGCCCTGCCCAGATGTCTAAAAGTTGGAACTAAATTCAGTGCTCAGTTACTGTAATTAGCTTACCTCCAGAGTGTCTGATTGCTTTAGATGGTCTCTGGTCTGTTTTTATCCCTAATTGCAACGCTTCTTTTAATTTTCAAACTTGTGACTTAATTCTTCCTGGAACTAGTTTGGGACACAAATAAAGATCTGACTCCTCTTTGAGATGAGAGAGGGGAGCACCAATGTTGGGCATCCCTGCCATGCCCTCCCCCCCGGAGATTCGCTGGCCTTTGCTGCCTCCGCGTGGACAGAATAGAAACTCCTAGGGAATCTGTTTCAGTAGGAAGAACCCACAACCATGGAGCGCCTCAGTGGAAAGGCCCTTGGAAGTCACTGACCTCAATCCCCTCATTTTCTGGAACAGAAAACAGAGTGCCAGAGAAGTTAGAAGTGGGATTGGCAGGGGTATAAGTACGGTAGTATGATACACAGGCTGTAACCATAATAGTGATTTAATACCATTTCTGCACGGGCTGGGCCATGGCAGTGCATAAAACAGACCAATATTTTCACTTTTATGGGATTTTAATTCCAGGGTGAGGTGGGGGTGGGGAGAGAAGATGAGCAAGCAAGAAAATACCAAGTATGTCAGATGATGGTAAGAGCTTTGGAGGAAGATACAGCAAGGGCACAGGGTAGGGATTCCCTGGGCCAGGGGTGGGGGAGGGGGGTGAGGAGAGGGGGTACAAATCCAAACAGGATGGTCAGAAAAGGCCTTGCTGAGAAGCAAAGACCTGATAGAAGGAAGAGCCAGGTAGATACTGGTGGAAGAATTTACATCTTATCATTTCTAGAAAATAAAGCTACGTATAATTCAGGCACTGAGGGCCCATCTAGTTGCTAATGCTTTGTCCTTCCGGCTACACGGTTAGTAGGGGCTTCCTCTGCTATAACCTCTGAACGTCCCACGTCCCTTTTTGGCTCCTCATTCCCGCACCCTGGGTGAACGATTCCCTGTATTAAATTCCCTGTTTGAAATACCTAGCGAGGTTTCTGCTTTCCGGAAAGGACCCCGACTAACGTAATGCTTAAGGAGAGTAAGTTGCACCTGTGATTATCAGGCTTTGTCCACACTTCATGTTTGTCCTTCCCCTGGTGCCATGTGGCTCCTTGGAACTTCGCGGCTTGGGCTCTCCCCAACACCACTGCTGCTACCCGCTAATGTTTTTTGAGGATGTCCCACACTGTGCTGGGATCAATCCCCACAGCCACCAAGAAGTCCCAGATGGAGCAGCCCGTTTGTCCTTGCCCCAGGCCCCTGCTGATGGCCATGACCCAGTGGCACCTCCCAGGCCCTCACTTGGGCCCTCTGGAATCTGACCAGGAGCTCTCATCTTAATGAAGTGGTCATTAAAAAACACTCAGAGAAATAAAAACTCCCATTTAAAAATGTAATAAGAATGAATGTGTGGTCCTGCCTTTGGGTTCAAAACACAAGTGGGCTGAAGTGGACCTGTGGCCAGCCTCCTCCTTTTAGGAGGCAGCCTCTGGTTTCTCTGGAAAACTAGCCCTCTTCCCAGGGGTCCTGTTGGGAGTGTTATTCACAAGGCCCCTCCTCCCACCAAGGGGCAAACAACCCCAGCTGAGCCGGCTCAGACTCTGGCCTGGAAATCTGAACCCTGAGTCGAGGGGTACACGGAGCTCTAAGGACTAGGTCATTCACCAGACAGCACTTGAGAGTTTCCAGCTGACATCCCTGGAACTGGCTCCATTCCCATGCTGAGTTTTGGGCACAGCTTTCTTTTTTTAAAGATTTTATTTATTTATTAGGGAGAGAGAGAGAAAGCACAAGCAGGGGGAGTGGCAGGCAGAGGGAGAAGCAGGCTCCTCGCCGAGCAGGGAGCCCGATGCGGGACTCGATCCCAGGACCCTGGGATCATGACCTGAGCTGAAGGCAGACGCTTAACCAACTGAGCCACCCAGGCGTCCCTGGGCACAGCCTTCTAATACACATCTTTTCTGCCTGGGTTAAGCCAGAATCGGTTAAACAGGAGTCACTTACAAAGGCAAACATCAACGGATGTAAATGTGGCTTAAGCAGTGGCTCATGAAAAACGTCCAGGAGTTTTAGCACCAAGGTTAATAAGAGCAACTAACCATTGCTGAGCACTTCTGTGGGCTGGTGCTGTGCTAAGAACTATATATGCTTTTTCTCATTTAATTCAATCCTCACCATGACTTTAAGAGATAGGTACTAACCTTGGCTCCATTTTATACATGAGAGAATAAGGCACAGAGAAATGAGGTAAATTTGCTGAGGTTATGCTGCTAATAAGCATTAGAATCAGAATTCGAACCCGGGTTTACCTGACTCCAAAATAGAGCTCCCAACCACTGCTCTGTATTGCCTCAAAAGGAGCCGGCATTGTGGATGGTTGCCTAGAGCAAAGAGGACCTCTGGCCATGACCCAAGGAGCTAAAGATGACAGCACACGCTTGCCTTCCTGTGGCGGTGGGTTCAAGGGTAGCTCTGTGGCAGAGCCCTTGACCCTGGCTGCATATTGCAATCACCCGGGGAGCTTTCATACTACTGATGCCTGGGTGCTCCTGGGGGGCTCTGGGGGGGCTCAGTCCGTGGAACCTCTGACTCTTGATTTCGGCTCAGCTCATGATATCGTGTCGGGAGACTGAGCCCCACGTGGGGTTCTGTGCTCCAGGGAGAGTCTGCTTGAGATTCTCTCGCTCTGCCCCTCCCCCTACTCGTGCTCTTCTTCTCTCTCTCTCTGTCTCAAATAAATAAATAATCTTTAGGAAAAACAAAAACAAAACCAAAAAACTGCTGATGCCTGGATCCCATCCTCTGATGTCATTGGTGCTGCTGGGTCATGGGATTGTTTTCCAATTTCCCAGGTGATTCTAATATGCACCACGGTTGCCAGCTTGTTTTTCTAACTTTAAAGGGGGCTACTCTAAACCTGTGGATCCTGTTAAAAATGCAGACTCTGATTTAGGATATCTGGATGGGGCCCAAGGGTCATGTTTCTAACAAGATGGAGGTGATTCCGAGTGGACAGTCCGTCCCAAGTGGAAGTCTTACTCGTCAAAGTGGTGGCCGGCAGCATCAGCATCATCTGGAGCTTGTTAGAAACTTGGACTCTTGGGCTCCACCCAGACCTGAGAGGGAAGGTTGAGCACCCAGGTGATTTTTATGCACATGAGCCCAGTGCATATTTAAAGGAGTGCAGGTAGGCTGGTAAGGGGAGTCAAAGCCTAAGCATCCGAGCAGCATGGAGGAATTGGAGATGTTTAGCCGGGGCAAGAACGAGAAGGAGGCAGGTAAGTGCCTTGACCTGGGGAGGGCAACCCAAGGAAGGGGAGGGGACTGCTTTATGAGTGGCAAAGGATAAGCTAGTCGCTCAGGAGGACTCATTTCTGTCCATCTTGATGGACATGGGCTATGCCTCTTATCTTGTCAAGGAGGCCACGCTCCCCTAATTACGGCAGAGGGATTCAAGCATTGTAAAGAGTCGATGACTTGTAAGCTCCCTGGTTACCCTGACATTCAGGGTCTATACGGTCGAAGGGGCAGGATTGTCGGGTCACCTGGGGGCATAGTCAGCGCCTATGGAGCTGAAACGAAACATGTTCTGAGAGACAAGCACACGGTCTTGGATCAAAACTGACAAAAACTAACCTTGTGTGGGGAGATGCCTACAAAGGGTGAGATCTGTATTTTATGCAAGGGTGTATGGGAGGAGATTTTGGAAGCCCCCAAATCCAGCAGAGGCAAACCCGAAGTTCCCAGGCGCCAAAGTTCCCTCGTATGTCCTGCTGTGATTTGATATGAGGCAATAAGGTGTGGTCAGGAGACAGGTGGGCTATGAGGATCGAGAAAACCCGTACTGAGGCTGAGCATTGGCATGGGGGAGGGTGTTTATCCGGGGCCAGCCAGAGAAGAGGGGCTGGGATTCGGGTTTCCTAGTGCTGGTCCTTTAGATAGAAACCGTTCTGGAAAGGGCAGCGGGGAGCAGTAGCTCCTTAACTACCTTGTGTGGAAAGACTAGGGTCCAATTATTTCAAGCAGTGTGGGTTCATTGTGAAGACGCATGCCTGTGAGTTTAGGAGAAGCTGAAGGAACCCTCCCCCCCCCCCCCCCCCCAGAGGGGTGGGGGTTGCTGGGATGAAGAGGTCTGGGCCCTGGGTGGCTCCATAGGTCAGAGTGTGAGTTTTTAGATCTTCCTTCTTGGGCTTCCTTTTGTACGACTCTGTTCCTGTGTGTGTGTGTGTGTGTGTGTCTGTCTGTCTGTCTTTTGTGCCCCTTGGCTCCCCGGACTCTTCGCAGCTTCAAACTATGCTGCAGCATGTGCTAACCCTCTGGGTGCAGGGGCCGTGGCCTCCTTCCTGGCTCCCCTATAGATCAGATGGAGACCTTGGGCGGGTCACATCCTTTCATCCTGAGCAGACTTCGCTTACATATCAAACACCTGGGAAAACTTTTTCCGGGATCTTTCTGGAAGCACGCAGTCCTCTTAGGCAACTTTGCAATTTCTTTCTTTGGTGGAGTGAGACCTTCAGAGAGACCGTTGTGCGGGGTTTCCAGGGGCCGTTATCCAAGAGTGCTTAGCCGGGCCGGGCCTCGGGAGCTTTTCTTGTCCCTGTCATGGACGCTTGCCCAGGCCTTTCTCCCTGGCCTGTGTTTTGGAGTAAGGGCAGTGCATGGAGGGCTGTGAGGGGCAGGGGCAGGTTTCTGGGGCCTTATCCCGGACAGGGGGGCCTCGGACAACCTGAGCCAGCCCCTGGGAAAGGCAAGCCAGCCGGAGAAGCAGTCAAACGTGCAGGAGCAGTGGAGGGGCGCTGGCCTGGGAGCTTGGGAAGACCTGAGGGGAGGCAAAGAGAAGCCCCAGCAACCGAGTGACTCCCTATTGTGGAACAATAGGAACAACAATGCTATGTCCCTCACCTTTGTCGTCTCGTTTAACCCTCATAAAATGCTAAATTTAGAGGTGAGAAACTGACTCACAGAGGAGAGGTGGCTGGCTCTGGGTTACCCACCCAGCGGGAGGCAGAGGTGGGGTGCTGGGATCCTCTTCCACCTCACACGGGTGCCCTCCCAGAGGCTTAGGCCCCCTGCTGCGGGGCAGGGGGGAGCACTTCCTGCTCAGGAGCCTTACTTAACTGCTGGGACACAAGGAACCAGTCCCTTTCAGAACAGACAAAAGGTTATTGTTCTCCAGGCCCATGACCCATTCAGGGCTCTCTGGCTTTTACTGGTGGTTTTTTGTTTGTTGTTTGTTGTGTTTTTTTGAGCTGGTTCTTCTAATCCTAGGAAGGCAATCTTTGCTTTCAGTTACCTTCCGTTGGTTTTGCTGCTCATTTGTCTTGGAGCGCTCACTAGGAAGTAAATTTGCTCAAAGCAAAGTGTTCCAAAGACCTTTTTTTTTTAAATTAGAGGCTACTGAGGAGGTTTGGAAAGAGCTGCTGAGAGCAGGGCAGAGTTCTTCCTTAAAGCCAAATGAAATAGCTCTTCAAGAATTAGATTCCAGGGGCGCCTGGGTGGCTCAGTTGGTTAAGCGTCTGCCTTCGGCTCAGGTCATGATGCCAGGGTCCTGGGATTGAGTCCTGCATCGGGCTCCCTGGTCAGCAGGGAGTCTGTTTCTCCCTCTGCCTGCCGCTCCCCCTGCTTGTGCTAGCTCGCTCACTCGCTTGCTCTTTCTCTTTCTCTCTCTCTCTGTCAAATAAAGAAAATCTTTTTTTTTTTTTTTTTTAAAGAGTACACTTACATGAAAAAAATTAGATTCCATCTCTTATTCTAGAAGATCGGAGCTCAAGCAATACAAAGAGCATCCTGCACTGACCTGGCCAAACAGGCACTATGTACAGGGGTGTTAAAGGAAGTGCAGCTTCTCCTACTTGGGTGTCCAAGGAGTCTAAGGGTCCTTTCTCCTGCTCCTGGTGTGCGCATGACTCAGACAAGAGTGGGGGTCCTGCCCCACAGCGACCATCTATCCTACCCCAGCAAGACAGTCACTCATTGACTTAGTGGCCCTCCCACTGGTCCCTTCTCGGGGAGACAGTGGCCTTATCAGAGGAGAAGTGATAACTACTTCTAATCTGACTCCATCTACCCAGGGAAGCCTCCTGTCTCCCAACTTTGAAAATTTACCATACACATAGAGTCCATGTTTAACTTTACTTGCTTTTTCCTAATATTTGTTCTACCACTTGTATTGATTTTTGTGTTTACTTTTTACAAGAATGTTCCATCTCCCTTTGGGAGGGCTGTAATCCTAAACCTGGCATGACAGTTGGAAGCCCTTTATGACCATTAATGACTGCATGACTCACGCCTACCCGTAAACTCTTGTGAATGTAAGTGAATGATTATCTCTTCTGGCTGGTTCTCTTCCTGTTTTCATTACATGTACACTCCAGTATTAAAAAGCACCTTCAAAAAGTGGGTGGCCCACCTGATATTGGGCTCTGAGTGAATGGTCCAGAAAGAACTCTTGAGACCTTTTCAGTGCAGAAAGGTGCTTTTATTCTAGCACGGGGACAGGACCCGTGGGCAGAAAGAACTGCACTGGGATTGTGAAGAGTGACTCATTATATGCTCTTTAGTTGGGGGCCAGGGATAGTGTAAGTCTCTAAGGAATTTGGAAGCCAGCCTTCCAGGACCTTGAGAGGCTAGCTGCTGTTAAGGTTATTTACTACTTTCTAGTAAGACCTTAGTCTTGAGACCTTTCAGCTCTATATCAGTGGGCCATATGTTTGAAAGCTCTTGCTAACCTAGTTTGGGGCGGGGGAGTATTTATGGTTATCAGAAGGAAGTACCGGTAACCAGAGCAGAGCTATAATGGTAAAACATTGAAGTCCTTGTGGGAACTGTAGAGTGTCCGAATCTGTATGCCTTAAGCATCCTGCCTGGAGACCAGAAGCCTTAGCAAAATCTAGACTTTGTTCCTTTTCTCCCCATCATTCCCCTCTTCCCCAACAACTTTGACACTTAAGCCTGCTCAACCTTAGCAACTTTCCAGGTTTATCTTTTGTAACTTCTTCCTGCTGAGTAGGGGCGTAGAGAGGTCCTTACTTATGGGTCAATGTTGCCCAGTCTCCTGGAGTAGCAAGGAGCCTCTGTTGGCTTAAGGTATGGCAGTGAAGGAGTTTCGGCACCGGAGAGACACGTGTGTGTGTGTGTGTGTGTGTGTGTGTGTGTGTGTGTGTTGGCGGGGGGGGGGGGGGGGCAGGGGAACCCAGCAAAACATTTGGTGAATTCTTCTCGAGGCCCCCAAAATATCCTGAGGTTCCTGTACCTGCCAGGAAGTGACCTTCTTTACTCACCTGGTAAGGCTGCTGGGAACTCTGTAAGCAAGGTATCAGGCCAACATTTCTAAGGGGCTTTATTGGCTCCATGGAGTCCACCTTAATTCCTTAAAGCTTATGACGCTGAGATCATGACCTGAGCCAAAAACCAGATGGACACTTAACTGACTGAGCCAACCCAGGCTCCCTGAAGTTTTAAGTAATTGAAGACCTGATAAAGACAAAACATAGAAACTTCAGTTTCCTGGGTGACAAAAGAAAAATATCTTTTACAATTATTAAGTGCAAACCAACAATCCAAGAAAATTTGGTCTGTTTAACAGAGAGGAAAGCCGAATTTTAATCTCCTAACAGCGTATCTTTAAAATCCATTTATTTCACCCTAAGTCCTGACTGGGGGGTGTCCCGATTGGTTAGGGGTGGCAAGCAAATGTGGGGAGCTCTGATCAGGTCAGGCTGGCAACATGGGTGGTGAAAGCATTCACCCAAGGCAAAACCAAAGTGAGAAGTTTATTGAATACACTTCAGGAGAGCATGCCGGCGAGGAGGCCGTGGTGAGGGGCCACAGTTAAAGGGCAGAGTGAGGTGGTATGGGGGACATAGGGAGTCCTTCCCACCTGCCCCCTTATTTTTTTTGCAATCTTAGGAACTGCCTGGTTGTAATTGGTCAGTTAGGGCCTATGGCTATTTTGAGGTGAGTCACTTAATGAGCCTGTTTGCATTCAGCTCGATTGCTCTGGGCCATTTTGCCTTGCTCTACATGGACCACACAAAATTCTTTTCTAAAGCTTTCCTTTCACAACACTTCTACAACTTTCTTTTGCATTCAAATTTTGTCCTAAGCCTTTTCTCTCAGCAACCAGTCTCATTTTAGGACACAATTACTTTTCCCCCTCAAAGTGTATTCCCATTCCTTAGGTCTTATTAAAAACACATCTTGTGTACCGAGTTGCTTTCCTTATTTCCATTGGTCTTAATTACATTTATTGGAAATTTAAATCTTAGTTTTCACTGGAGACCAGGGTTTCTAAGTAGTAATCCAGTGTGAACTGTTATACCAGAATTTTTAGATCGCAAATTCATAAATTTTATAATTTCTAAAAACGGGTTTTTCCTTAGTACAGTCTTTTGACAAAGCAAAGAGCATGTTTACCAACAGACCGAAGTATCAGCTTCACTGCAATAGGAAGCCCAAAGCAGATAAACCTTACATTGAGTAATGTTCCCATATCTTTTCTCATTAGGAAAAGACTTAGCTATCCAATGACTTCAATCCAACCCATCATCCAAGTAAAACTTTAAAGTTTCAGGCCACCAAAGATCTTTGACAGCTACTTTAACAATTATCCATGAAAACTTTGAGACAAAATTAACCATTTTGAGCCATCTTCTGTTGACAAATTGCAAGATCTAACATGAACTCCTTCGACCTTTAGTAAACCTTGGTAGAATAAAAGTTTTATAGTTAATGCTGACGACTCCAAAGACCTGTCTTAATTAAGCCAACAAACTCAAATGTGTTTTGTTTTTGTTTTTGTTTTTTTTTTTTTTTTTTTAGATTTATCTATTTATTCATTTGACAGAGAGAGACCGCGAGAGAGGGAACACAAGCTGGGGGAGTGGGAGAGGGAGAAGGAGAAGCAGACTTCCTGCGGAGCAGGGAGCCCGATGTGGGGCTCAATCCCAGGACCCTGGGATCATGACCTGAGCCGAAGGCAGATGCCCCTCAAATGTGCTTTAATATAGAATATATTGCACCTGTGCCATTTAAAAGTCAATCAATTTGTTCCTCATTGTCTGTTTTTACCTGGGGCACCAATGAGGGACCCTGAAGTGGGCAGTTCAGGTCCAGGGATGGGTGTTCTTTGCTCCTTGATAGTGAGGTGCAGGAGCTGTTGGTGCTGGAGGCACCAAGGATGACATAGGAGCTCGTTATGCAAGCTGCACCCAAGGTGGCACAGAAACTGGAGGGGAGAGGTGGAGGCAGAGGAGGTGAGGTGCCGCCAGCAAGGCTGGAGGCAGATAAAAGCCTAGATGGAAGACCGAGGTCTCCTGGTCCTAAGGCTTCTCAGCTTGGACAGACCAGCAGACGCACTTTCTCTTTCCAACAACAAAAGGTGGAAGTGGGTAGTTCATGTCAGCCTGGAGAAGACTGGGAATTTCCCCAAAACAAAAAGTTTTGACAGCTGCTTGGGAACATTCCTTAAAGTCCCCATCCTGAGGTAGACTAACCATAGACCACTGGCTCTAAATGTCTGAGCCATTAACCTGGGAAATGAACGAGAGAGAAGCCCCTACATACAACAAAAGTAACCTGGGTCTATGAGGCGGAGGAGGCCTATTGAGGTAATCCTCATCCAATATGTTGGGAGTTTATTCGCCTGGTTATGGCCAAACATACTCTGTAAGAGGCCCATAGGTTGGGATCCTGCTTTAGGGCCATGAAGGCCTGGACATAGGGTACGTAGGTCCATTTGCCCTGTTTCCTGCAGAAGAGCTTGAACTACTATATTAAGGCTTAGTGTCCCATTAGTGGGCCATTTTTTCCTTCTCAAGGAATACTGGGGCCATGGAGTGTTACAGTGCCTCTTTTTTTTTTTTTTCCCCCCCCCTTAAATCTGGCAATCTGTATTGTTTCCAGTGGGTTAAAACGCATCCCAAGGGACAGTTCTTGGGAACTGAAGAAGGTTCATTATCAAGAAAATGCTCCCCTGCTCCTGCCTCCCAGGGGGCATCCACACAGGATAGGTCAGGGATTCCTAGCGTCAAAGCAACTGAAGGTGTCCCTTGAATGAAATCGCCATGAACACAGCCTTGCCCCAGAGGAGGGATGCCAGCATCCCCCGACTTCCCCATTGCATTCTAGACTACATATGGGTGCTGGCAAATGGACCGAAGTACTGTGCCATGCTGAGAAGGACCTGCTGTTTTGTTGTGTTTTAAAGATTTTATTTTATTTGACGGAGACAGACACAGCGAGAGCGGGAACACAAGCAGGGGGCGTGGGAGAGGGAGAAGCAGGCTTCCCACTGAGCAGGGAATTTGATGCGGGGCTCGATCCCAGGACCCTGGGATCATGACCTGAGCCAAAGGCAGACACTTAACGACTGAGCCACCCAGGCGCCCCATGCTGGTTTTTAACCCATGGAAAGCACTAGAAAAGTTTTACAAGGGGAAATTACTCAATGTTGTAATTTAAGTAGTCAATAGGGGACACAGATGAAAAATAGTAAAGATAGAAATCCATCATGGTCTAAGCAACATTCCAACACATGTAGTCTTTACAGCCAACTTCCCTAGGAAACGGTCCCTGGTTGGGTTTTAATGTAATCAGGCATTGGTTGGGGCCAGCTCTGAGCAGACCTCTCACAGCCAGAGGCGGCTAGACCAGGGATGTGGAGGGGATCACATTAAACTAACGAGGAGGAAATCTCACTCGGGAGTCTTGAGATTGGCAGCCATTCTATTATGTCATTGTCCTGTGCCCAGGAAAGACCGCTTCTTATAAGAATAGGAATAGAGAGGGCATCAAGTTTGTGGGTCTCCTTACCATTCCAACCAGGCAGGCTTTTATTCCTCTCCACAGACTAGCCACGGGCTAGAGGATTGCAGCCTAAGCCATCAACATGAAAGTGTTCTAACAAGACTGCACTTGAGGGGCACCTGGGTGGCTCAGTCGTTAAGCATTTGCCTTCGGCTCAGGTCATGATCCCAGGGTCCTGGGATCGAGCCCCGCATCGGGCTCCCTGCTCTGCAGGAAGCCTGCTTCTCCCTCTCCCACTCCCCCTGCTTGTGTTCCTTCTCTCTCTGTGTCTCTCTGTCAAATAAAATCTTAAAACAAACAAAAAAACCTGCACTTGAAAAGCCCCTGGAATGAAAGTAAATTGAGAGGACGGGGGTGGGGGTTGCTAATATCACCAAGATTGTACCAAGGTTTGAAGTCCAGATGAGAACACTGGCCCCATGGTGAGCACCATGGTGTGGCGCCATGAGCAAATGATCAAGAAAGAATTCTTGAGACCTTTTAGGTAGAAAAGGTGCTTTTATTCTAGCACAGGGATAGGACCCGTGGGCAGAAAGAGCTGCTCTGAGATTGTGAAGAGAGACTGATTATATACTTTTTATATTAGCGGGGATTAGGAATAGTGTAAATCTTTAAGGAAATTGGAAACAAGGCTTCCAGGACCTCGAGGGGCTGGGTGCTATTAAGATACCAGTGGGCCATATGTTTGAAAGAGGAGTGCTAACATGTATCTTGGGTGGGGGTGTTTACAGTTGTCAGAGGGAAGTCACATTAACCAGAGCAAAACTGTAGTGGTAAAACATTAAAGGAACTCCTTGTGGAAGTGTTAGAATCTGTATGCCTCAGGAATCCTTGGAGACCACAAGGTTATGTGAGGCCTTATTGGGCCTTGTAAGGAATTTGGCTTTGGCTGAGTTGGCACCCTTTAGAAGGTTATGAGCAGAGGAGTGACATACCTGGTTTATATTTTTGCTTGTTCTCTGTAACTGCTGTATGGGGAACAGCCAGGGTCAAGGCCAGAAGCGGGAAGCTCTGTTAGATGATGGTGTGGCCTTAAGGTGGTCCTGTAGAGGGGTCAGCCACACTCTCTGGGGCCAGCATGGCACCCTGGGATGGCGGCCGGTCTGTTTCAAACCATCCACAATATTAAAGTTCTAAATTGAGTGATTCTCATTTAATTTTAGGATAGAGTTCAATAAATGGATGTTTCGTCCTATTTAGAAAAAGTACTATTGGTGAATTGTTAATAAGACACTTCTGTAGAAGTGTCTTAATTATAGACTTTTTTTTTGGACTGCTTTCTTTTTTTTTCTTTAAAGATTTTATTTATTTGACAGAGACACAGCGAGAGAGGGAACACAAGCAGGGGGAGTGGGAGAGGGAGAAGCAGGCTTCCCGCAGAGCAGGGAGCCCGATGCGGGGCTCGATCCCAGGACCCTGGGATCATGACCTGAGCCTAAGGCAGACGCTTAACGACTGAGCCACCCAGGCGCCCCTTGACTGCTTTATTTTCAACTAACTCATGAGGTAGATACCATTATCTATTTTAAGTTACGTTTTAAGCAAAGTAATGCACAAGATAGAAATCAGGCAGAACTAAATGATATGAAAAGGCGAGACAAGACTCCTTGCTCCTCTACTGCCTTGTCTCTGAGTCCATGAATAAGGTCTCTAACACATAAGAGCATGGAATTCCTAGCCTTCCCCCAAGCGGGATGAACACAACACATTTTGTTCTGTGCCTGTATTTTTTCACTTACTGATTGATTCTTGGTGCCCTTGCTATATTTCTACATGAGATCTATCCCCCATCTTTTTATTGTCTACATGGAATTCCAAGCTATAGATATATCCTATTTAAAATTTTTTAAAAAATATTTTTAAGTAATCTCTACACCCAATGTGGGGCTTGAACTCACAATCCCCCAGGAGTCGCACCCTCCACTGACTGAGCCAGCCAGGCACCCCTGGATGTATCCTATTTTAAATAAGATCTGAATCTTGGGAGATAGTTTGTGTCCTTTTCTCATTTCATGAGAAAACTCCAGAGAGAGTAGCCCCATGTTTTGCAAGTAAGGATAAGCATTAGGCCCAGGTCTTCTGACTCCATTCTTATTTCTACATTAATCAAGAGCATTAGGAGTGAGAGGAACAGAAAGCAAGTTCACCTGTTCTCAGAATAATGTGGAATGGGCTCTCAGACTGTCAAGGGGCCACATGGAGAAATTTTTGGCCTCTCCTGATGGCCATCCTCAGGTTCCTGTCAGTAAATAATCTGCTTTTATCTTATCTATTTGCTGAGTTTCTTATGGGAAAACTCTTACATCAGAGGAGCAATTAAGCTGTAAGGTTTGAGATCCCTCAGAGCAATTGCAGTAGTCACCATCCTCAGCCACTCCCCTGTTTGAATTTCTTTGTCATCTCCTCAGTAGGGTAAGATGTGCTGGCCACGTAGCAGCCTGAGCAAAAGTGAAGGGCATACCTGGCAGAGTTTCTTTCCTCTTACACATTTTGAATTTTCAAAACTGGATCCTAACTCTTCTGCTTCTCAAAATTGTGTTCATTATAACACATGCATATATACACGACATGTGTAGATCTAAAATTTCTCCACGTATTTCTTCTAATGCGGTGATGCGCTACTAACCACGTAGGTCTGTCTTTCCAAATGTTTTGGTGTGTCTGCCTGCCTAAGTATGTATAGGAGTGGTTGGTGTGTGTGGGTGTGTGTGTGTTTTAAGATTGTTTATTTATTTGACTGAGATACGGCGAGAGAGGGAACACAAGTGGGGGGAGTGGGAGAGGGAGAAGCAGGCTTCTAGCTGAGCAGGGAGCCCGATGCGGGGCTCGATCCCAGGACCCTGGGATCATGACCCGAGCCAACGGCAGACACTTAACTGACTGAACCACCCAGGCACCCCCATATATATACAGATGCTTAACGACTGAGCCACCCAGGTGCCCCAGACTTAGTCTGTTTAAACAACTATTTTATAATTAGTCTAAAGTAGAACTCCTACATAAGTCAAGGTCTGCCTGTATTCATGGGTATTTTAATGTTTTACTCTTAAAATAGAATCCTAATAAAGATACATGCATACATTTGAAATGCTCGATTATTTAATTCCTCACTGGGGGAGAAACAGACCAGACTTAGAGGCCAGAGGTTGGGGGTGGGGGGGGGCAGGCTTCCTTTCCAGTTCTGTCTTAGCTGGGGCCTTGCTCTGTCATGTGGTATTAGGCCATTCCTTTGACTTCTCTGGACCTTTTTACCCAACTGCACAAAAAACTTCAAAGATGTCTGTAACAGAGCCCTTGCTACATGGATGGGGCCTGATCACAGAGCACTAGGATGACTGAGAAGAACATGGACCTAGGCTCCAAAAGCATTCTAATCTTGGAGACGTGGCCCATGCGAGTGGGGTCCTTCCCACCATCTTCCCCACCCCCCGCAAAGACCAGGTCCTTTTTTTAATATTTTTTATTTATTTGACAGCGAGAGAGCACACAAGCAGGGGAAGCAGCCGAGGGAGAGGGAGTAGCAGGCTCTCCACTGAGCAGGGAGCCCGATTCCGGGCTCAATCCCAGGACCCTGGGATCATGACCTGAGCTGAAGGTAGATGCTTAACCGACTGTGAGACACCCAGGCGCCCCCAGAGACCAGGTCTTAATGGGAAAGGATGGCAATTCAGGAATGTCATTAATTCACGGAGGCGGGAAAGTGGCAGGAGTATCTGGGGACGGTGAGGAGCACAGTAAGCTTAAGAAGTTCAAGTGAGTTAGTGATGAAATTAGAAAGGCAGTTTGGTAGCATCTTGAATGTGTCAAGAAAAGGAATTTGGACTTAATCCAAAGGCAATGAGAAGACCTAGAACAGTGCACCACCCATAAGCCTTCTGTTCATTACCACTTACGGAAAGGTGACCACTATCCCTGCCTCGCTGTATAGTTTCATCACCTAGGTATGTGTCTCTAAATGTTGGTGTTTGTCATGGTCCTGGATTCTTTGTTTACAAACCCTCTTGTGATGTGTTTCTTTGCTTGGATTCATACATGTTATGCATAGCTGTGATTCATTTTCATTGCTGGGTAGGTGATTCCATTTTGTAAGGATGCTTCATTTACATATCCATTCTACTGTTGGTGAATGTTCGGGTGGTTTCCAGTTTGTGGCTGTGATAATATGATTTATAAGAACTAGTATTTAGTTGTTCAGATGACAATGTCTTTCTCCTAAATATTTGTTTTTGTCTCAGTTTCTGGCACATAGCTCCCAAAACACTTGGAATTTCCTAAGTGATAGGAGCATCTTTTGTTATAATACTTGGGTTTTTTTTTTTTTTTGTCCTCAGTTCCTGAAGTCACTTCAGGGCCATAAAGGTGAAATGAGTGTCTTATTGTTCATAATGAGCCTCTTTCTACCACAGTGGGGTTTATTAATGAGGTGATTTTGCAAAGCACCGAAGGATGGGAGCTGGGTCACAGGAGGACCAATCATGAATAGAGGGTTGGAACTTTCAGTCCCACTCCCTTGATTGCCAGGGAGGGGAGTAGAAGTTGAATTAATCCTCAATGGCCAATGACTTGACCAATCACACTTATGCGATGAAGCCTCCATTATTTAAAAAAAAAAAAAAAAAAAGTTCAGTGAACCCCGGGTTGGGGAAACAGAACACTTCATATGCCACTGTGTTGAGCCCCAAACTCTGAGGACAGAAGCTCTTTTGTTTGGGACCCACCCTATGTGTCTGTTCACATGGCTGTTGATTTGTACCCTTCTAGTATCCTTTGTAATGAACCAGTAATCTAGTGAGTAAATGAGTTTCCTGAATTACGTGAGCCAGCCTAGCAAATTAAACCCAAAGACGAGGTTGTGGGAAACTCCCATCTGTAGCCTGGGCTTGTGATTGGCATCTGAAGCGGGGGTCTATCTTAGGGGACTGGGCCCTTGACCTATGGAATCTGACACTGACCCTGGGAAGATAGCATCAGTGTTACCGAATGATCTGCTAACTCAGGAAATGAACAGGTGAGTTCTGGTGTGTTGCCATGGCCAACCGCTCCCCTGCAGGAATCCTGAGGTGACTGGACAAACTGAGAGCACAGCTCCTGGCTGGGTTTGCCAACAGGGTTGTCCAACAAACTCAGGTAAACTCCTCACAAGAGAAGCCAATAACTTAACAGACAAGGGTTTGGAAAAGCAAAAGGGAGAAATTTCAGGTGCCGGCAGCCAGGGGAGGTGGCAAGCTTCAAGTCTTAACAACTGACCTCTCCGCCCACAGGATGGACTCCTAGAGTTTTATAAGAGGTTGGGGAGGGGGGGCACCTGCAAGAGAACAGGCAGGGAGCACGTGATCATGGGTGGGGGGGTCAGTATATGTTCAGCCCATGATCCTTGGGCAGGGAAGGGGGTGTGTGGGGTGTGGTCTTCTAGGCATTCTGTTGCTATCAGGGCTTTTCTGATCTGGTGGTTGGAATATTCCAGTCCTTGCAAAATAACTTCATCAGTACCTCAAAATCCGATAAGAAATAAGCACAATGGGTTTTAGTTAGAGCATAAACTAAACAGTCTTATCTATTTTTGGTTTTAGCTACTGAGGTCTATAGTTGCACAAGAGGGCTCCCTAACACCAGAATGAGTTAAATTGTAGGACACCCAGCTGGTGCAGAAGAATTGTTTGGTGGTGTGGGACACCCCTTCCATCCATATCAAAATTGGGTGTGTAAAACTTACAGGGACTATGAAAGACAAGGCTCCTAGAAACACTTTTGTACATGTATCTTGGTTGAACATATACATACATTTCTGCTGCTTGTATACCTGGGAGTCGAATTGCTGTGTCCGAGCATGAATATCTTGAGTTTCAGTAGATCCTGCCAAACTGTTTTCAAAGGGGCTGTACCGATTTATAGGCCAACCAGTAGGGTGGGAGACTTTGTCAACGTCACAGCTTCACCAACACTTGGTATTCTCAGTCTTTCAAACTTTAGCCATTCAGCAGGTCTGTCATGGTATCTCATGCTGGTTTTAATTTGTACTTTCCTGATTACTAATAAGGCTGAACACCTTTTCATGTTTATTGGCTATTTGGATATCCTCTCTTGTAGATGTCTCTTACCACTTTTTTCCTTTTAGCTTTTTTTCTCTCCACAGAAAGGAATGTTTTGTTATTTACAAATACCATCTTCTCTGTGACTAGTCTTCATTTTCATTCTTTCTCACTGTTGCTCACTATACCTGGTGGCATATTATGTATACTGTTCTACAGCTGTCTTTTTTTTTTTTTTTTTTTTTTACGATTTTATTTCTTGAGAGTGCAAGCAGGGACAGGGAGAGGAGCAGAAGGGAGGAGGAGGGAGAGGAAGGATCCCAAACAGACTCTGCTCTGAGCACAAAGCTCGATGTGGGGCTTGATCCCACTACCCTGAGATTTTGACCTGAGCCAAAACGAAGAGTCAGATGTTTAATTGAGCCACCCAGGCACCTTTACACCCATCTTTTATTTTTTTTTAAATTTAAATTCAATTTAACATATACTGTATTATTAGTTTCAAAAGTAGAACTTAGTGATTCATCAGTTACATACAACATCCAGTACTCTTTAAGTGTCCCTTTTTTTAAGATTTTATTTGAGAGAAAGAGTGAGCAGAGAGAGAGACTCCCCACTGAGCATGGAGCCCGATGTGGGGCTCCATCCCAGGATGTTAAGGTCATGATCTGAGCCTAAGTCAGACACTTAACCGAGTCACCCAGGCACTCCTCAAGTGCCCTCCCCAATGTCCATCACCCAGTTACCCCATCCCCCTACCCACCTCCCTTCCAGCAACCCTCAGTTTGTTTCCTGTGATTAAAAGTTTCTTATGGTTTGTCTCCCTCTCTGGTTTTATCTTATTTTCCTTCCCTTCCCCTATGTTCATCTGTTTTGTTTCTTAAATTCCACGTATGAGTGAAATCATATGGTATGTCTTTCTCTGACTTATTTTGCTTAGCATAATACCCTCTCATTCCATCCACATCATTGCAGATGGCAAGATTTCATTTTTTTGATGGCTGAGTAATAGTCCATTGTGTGTGTGTGTGTACCACATCTTTGTCCATTCATCTGTCGATGGACATCTGGGCTCTTTCTATAGTTTGGCTATTGTGGACATTGCTGCTATAAACATTGGGGTGCACGTGCCCCTTCTAATCACCGTATTTGTATCCTCTGGATAAATACCTAGGAGTGCAATTGCTGGGTCATAGCTCTATTTTTAACGTTTTGAAGAACCTCTACTGTTTTCAGAGTGGCTAAACTGGTTTGCACTCCCACCAACAGTGTAAAAGGGTTCCCCTTTCTCTGCATCTTTTTTTTAAAGATTTTATTTATTTATTTGGCAGCGAGAGAGAACAAGCAGGTGGAGGGGCAGAGGGAGAAGGAGAAGCAGGCTCCATGATGAGCAGGGAGCCTGATGCAGGGCTCGATCCCAGGACCCTGGGATCATGACCTGAGCTGAAGGCAGACACTTAACGACTGAGCCACTCAGGTGGCTTTTTCTGCATCCTTGCCAACATCTGTCCTTTCCTGACTTGTTAATTTTAGCCATTCTGACTGGTGTGAAGTGGTTATCTTATTGTGGTTTTGATTTGTGTTTCCCTGATGCCAAGTGACGCTGAGCATTTTTTTCATGTGTCTGTTGGCCATTTGAATGTCTTCTTTGGAGAAATGTCTGTTCATGTCTTCTGCCCATTTCTTGATTGGATTATTTGTTCTTTGGGTATCAAGTTTGATAAGTTCTTTATAGATTTTTGGATACTAGCCCTTTATCTGATAAGACATTTGCAAATATCGTCTCCCATTCTGTTGGTTGTTTTTTGGTTTTGTCGACTGTTTCCTTTGCTGTGCAAAAGCTTTTTATCTTGATAAAGTCCCAATAGTTCATTTTTGCTTTTGTTTCCCTTGCCTTTGGAGGCGTGTCTAGCAAGAGGTTTCTGCGGCCGAAGTCAAAGACATTGCTGCCTGTGTTCTCTAGGATTTCGATGGATTCCTGTCTCACATCTAGGTCTGTCTTCCATTTCGAGTTTATCTTTGTGTATGGTGTAAGAGACAGTCCAGTTTCATTCTTCTGCATGTGGCTGTCCAATTTTCCCAGCATCATTTGTTGAAGAGACCGTCTTTTTTCCATTGGATATTCTTTCCTGCTTTGTCGAAGATTAATTGACCATAGAGTTGAAGGTCCATTTCTGGGTTCTCTATTCTGTTCCACTGATCTATGTGTCTGTTTTTGTGCCAGTACCGTACTGTCTTGTTGATTACAGCTTTGTAATAGAGCTTGAAGACCAGGTGGGTGATGCATCAAGCTCTGGTTTTCTTTTTACCATTATTTTGGGGGTCTTATTCAGGTCTTTTCTGGTTCCATACAAATTTTGGATTGTCTGTTTCAGCTCTATGAAAAATGCTGATGGTATTTTGATAAGGATTGCATTGAACATATAGATTGCTTTGGGCAGCATAGACATTTTCACAATATTCTTCCAATCCATGAGCATGGAATGTTTTTTCATTTCTTTGTGTCTTAATTTCTTTCATGAATGTTCTATAGTTTTCAGAGTACAGATACTTTACCTCTTTGGTTAGGTTTATTCCTAGGTATTTTACAGTTTTTGGTGCAATTGTAAAAGGGATCAATTGCTTGATTTCTTCTGCCTTATAGTTTATAGAAATGCAACTGATTTCTGTGCATTGATTTTTATATCCTGCGATTATGCTGAATTTCTGTAGCACTTCTAGCAATTTTTAGGTAGTCTTTTACATCTGTCTTTTAAAGAATTATTCTGGAGCTCTTTCCATTACCAGTACATAAAAGGCTCTTCCCCTTTCTATAGCTACACTGTGTTTATGAATTTACTATAGCTCATTTAATTTTAATTAGACCCTATTGACATTGTTAATGCAAACAATGCTTCAATAAATAATCTCAATATATTTTTATATGTATTTAACTAATTTTGTAGGATGAGTTCCTAGAAGTAGCAATGTAGGTCTGAGTGTAGGTGCATCTGTAATTTTGACCATTAGTGTCAAATCTTTCTTCAGAGAGGCTGCTCTTTACCTGAGTGCCTATTTCTGCAGTCTCATTATGTGGTTCTGTCAGACTTCAATTATTTCCCATTTAATAGTCAATTAATGGTGGCACCATGTAGTATAAGACAAAAACCCCAAAACAACAAAATAACCCCCAACCCCAAAACTTTGAGGTATGATTGATTTAAATAATGCATATATTTAGTGTAGAACCTGATAAATACTAACCTATGTATACATCTGTGAAACCATGACCACAATCAAGTTAACCGCTCCATCCCTGAGAGTGTTCTCCTGTCCCTTTGTACTTTCTCCTCCACTCCCCAACCCCAAGCAAGCAATGATGTGTTTTCTGTCCTATAGATGGCATTTCTAACTTGTTCATTTACCTGGTGATGGACATTTGGGTGGTTTCCAATTTTTATGTTTCCTTAAAAATTTTTTATAGAGATTTTATTTATTTGAGGGAGACTGAGGGAGACTCACAGCTGAGCAGGGACACCGATGTGGGGCTCAATCCCAGAACCCCAGGATCATGATCCGAGCCGAAGGCAGATGCATAAAAGACTGAGCCACCCAGGTGTCCCACCAATTCTCGTCTATTTCAAAAAACCTATTATAAAGCATTCATGTACACATTCTCGTATAGACCTATATTTCCCTTTCTCTTGGATAGGTACCTAAGAGTGGAATGGCTAGATTACATTATAGGTGTATAATTTTTGAGACGATGCCCAGATTATTCTCCAAAGTAGTCCTATTTTTCATTACTACCAGTAGTGTAGGAGAGTTCCAATTTCTCCACAGAGAGCAACACAGTGGTCCCCAGTGGTGTCTTGTGCTTTTTACATTTCTCTAATTACTAATGATGTTGACCATCTTTTCATACGCTTTTTTGGCTACTTGTAGATCTTCATTGCTGAAGTGTCTATCTGAACCTTTAGCACATCTTAAAAATTAGATTATTGCTTTGTTCTGAGGGTTCTTCATGTTTTCTGACTACAAGTTCTTTTCAAATACAATCTTTATAAAGCTCTCCCTCCAGTCTGTGGCTTGTCTTTTCATTGTTTTAACAAAGAGCAGGAGTATTTAATTTTGAAGTCCAATTTATCAATTTTTTTCTTATATGTTCTTTTGATGTCATATTTAAGACATTTTTGCCTAACCCAACCTCACATTTTCTTTTAGGATTTCCTCTAGACATGATAGTTTTAGAGTTACCATTTGGTTCTATGATTGATTTGAGTCTGAGGTATGTATGCAACAATTTTGTTCATATGGATATCCAGTTTCAGGATCATTTATTGAAAAGACCATTCTTTCTCCAATGCATTAGTTTGACACATTGTGTTTTAAAAACTCAGTTCATATGTATGTGAGCTTTTCTTGACTCTATTCTGTTCCATTTATCTTGTCTATCTTCATGCCAATGTTTTGTTATGATCACTGTCACTTCATAAGTCTCAAAGTTGGCCCTTCAACTTTGTTCTTTTTCAAAGTTGCTCTGGTTAATCTGAGTCTCTTTTACATGAATTTTAGAATGAGCTTGATTTGATTTCCACAAAAAAGGCAGCTGAGACTTAGATTGGGAGGGACTACGTTGAATTCGATTATTTGGAAAGCTAATGTTAACTGGTGTTTTTACCTTTTAGCTGACAATCTTAGGACCGTAACATACTTTGAGTCCATTTACATCTCACTTGTGCTTATCGGCAAATATTTTTGTTACATGTGCATTTTAAACCCCACAAGCCATTGCTGTTTTTCTAAAAAGATTTTATTTGACAGAGACAGAGCGCGAGAGAGGGAGCACAAGCAGGGGGAGTGGGAGAGGGAGAAGTCGGCTTCACGTGGAGCAGGGAGCCTGATGCGGGGCTCGATCCCAGGACCCTGGGATCATGACCTGAGCCGAAGGCAGACGCTTAACTGACAGAGCCACCAGGCGCCCCGACCATTGCTATTTTTATAGTTAGATTCATTTCATTTGTTTTTGTTCTTCCTTGTTCCTTCCTTCACTTCTGTGTTTCTACCTGGGATCAAATTCTCTAGCCTGAAATCATTCTTTAATGTCTCTTTTAGTGTAGCTGGCCAGTAGCATTTTTACTGTTACTCTTGCAGAGCTGGTTTAGTGTTCAGAAACTCCTTTAGTTTTTCTTGGAAATTCTTTCCTATTCTGAAAGGCAGCTTCGCTGGATGAAGTATTCTTTTTTTTTTTTTTTAAGATTTTATTTATTTGCGAGAGAAAGAATGAGAGACAGCATGAGAGGGAGGAGGGTCAGAGGGAGAAGCAGACTCCCCGCCGAGCAGGGAGCCCGATGCGGGACTCGATCCCGGGACTCCAGGATCATGACCTGAGCCGAAGGCAGTCGCTTAACCAACTGAGCCACCCAGGCGCCCTGGATAAAGTATTCTTGGCTGCTTATTTTTCCTATTTAGCAGTTTGAATATTTCCTGCCAAGTTTCATGGGACAGGCCTGCTGCCAAACTTATGTGTCTCCTCTTGGGGGTTAAGGACCTTTTGTCCCCAGCTGCTTTCAGAATTCTCGCTGCATCTTTGTATTTTCCAAGTTTCACTATGATATGTCATGGTGTTGCCCTGTTTTTGTTGATTTTTGAGGAGAGTTATCTGTGCCTCTTAGACTTGAAAGCCTCTTTCCTTCCCCAGATTAGGGAAGTTCTCAGCTATAATTTGTTCAAATAAACCTTCTGCCCCTTTTCCCCCTGCTGCTCTTCTTTTGGGACTCCTAGGATACGGTATTATTCCGCTTTGTGAAATCCCTGAGGTCCCTAAGACTACCTTCATGATAGTTTTCTTTCCCTCTTTTCAGCTTCATTATTTCTCATCATTTTCTATATCACCTATTCTCTCCTCTGCTGCTTCAATCCTCATTGTGATTATATCCAGTTGGTTTTACATCTCAGTTATAGCATTTTTTATTTCAGCCTGATTTTAGGTCTTTATGTCTGCAGCAACGGTTTCTCTGGTGTCTTCTTTACTTTTTTTTCAAGCCCACCTAGTGTTCTAAATTCTTGTTCAGCTCTATTGCTTATATATGTTTTGAGCTAGTCCCTCACTGTGATTTCTTCCTGACCTTTGTTTTGGGGAGAATTTTACGATCTTGTCATTTTGGCTAAGTTTCTGTCTTTAGTATGTTTTGAGAGCTTGTTACGTTTCCTGCCCCTCAGAGTAATGCTGTATTAAAAAGGGGTCATAGGGCCAGTCCAGGGCCTGGCACTTCAGGAAATGTTTCTGTTGTATGCTGTGTGCACTCTGTTATATTTTGGCTGCTCTTTCCCACTGGTCAGTCCTCTACAGAGTTCCCCCTTTCTTGCAGTGCAGAGAGTTTGGATCTTTAAGCACGCTTTGGCTTGTTTTTTTTTTACAATAATCCTGGAAAAGAAAGGAAAAGAACCCTGATCCAAAAAGAGAAGGAATGAAAACAAACAATCAGACTATAAGCCTGATACCAAAGAAAAAAAAAGGTAGGGGGTGGGAGAGAGAAACAAGAAACAAAACAAAACAAAAAAGAAACCTGATCCAAAAAAAAGAAAAGGAAATGAAAAAACCAACCAACCAACTATAAGCCTGATTCCAGGGAGTAGGGGTGGGGAAGTAAAGCCTGGTCCTGCTCCTACCAGAACTGCAGGTGATGCTTGGAAGCACTCTATGCTCCGTAGCCTGGTGCATGCGGGGTGCTGCCTGTGCTGGTCTTCTGGGGCTGAGGCCTGCTGTGCTGGCTCGGAGTCGGACCCACCCCAATAAATATACACTTGTCAGGCACGGGGCGGGGGTGGGGGGGAGGCGGGGCTTGGTGTAAGCGAATCCGCCTCCGCCGGGGACCACTGTGTTGCTCCCTGAAGTCCAACCGTGTTGGTGGCAAGGGGGAAAATGGTGCCACCCCACTCTCTTGTCCCTGGACAGGGGACCTCACACCCTCTGCTGTTCAGGAAGCCCTCCCAGAACAGTGAGGGCCATCAGCAGACTTGGTGCCATAGGTCTCCTGCGTTTCATCCCTGTGCACAGCTGGGATTCAAAACTCCAAATCTTAAGGGACCCAGTGCTGCATGGACCCACTCCCCTCCTCCAGAGTAGAGCTTCTCCACACTGTGTCTGGTGTCCTTTGTCCCAGAAAACAGACCCACACCTGCGTAGGGCACAGAATCTATGGTGTGTCCCAGCAAATAGCAGCGACCAGGTTATCTACCTCTGTATGTGCCTTTGTTCCCTGGTGATGAAAGGTGGTTTGCTGGTGCCTGCAGGGTCTTTTGTCCTTGGAGGGGCAATACACTGTCTTCCAGATGCACTCCAGGAAGGGGAACGTCCTCTCCTGGGCAACCCAGGAGATCGTACACCAATTGTGCACTCCTGGGCCAGTGCCCTCCTTCTCCCCAGGAGCACACACCACAGCTCTGCTTTGGCAAAAATCGCACGCTTCCAAAACCTCCGAGTTTGAGTTCATCATGCTGTTTGCAAAAAAAACAAAAACAAAAACAAACAAAAAACAAAAAACTGTTTGTACTCCTCACTCCCCAGTCCATGAACTGGAGAGGGTTTTCTTTTAGTTTGAACAGCACCCTGCATGCTCTCAACCCCTCTCCCTCTCCTCCACAGCACCAGTTTTTCTCTCCCCCAATTCACTTCCATGAACTCTAACATGCTACTGTGTCTCTCCAACTACGGAGATCCTTCTCCCAGTCTTCAGATTAATTTCCTGGGTGTTCCAAGTGATCTGGCCTCAATATAGTTGTGTTTGAGGGTTGAGGAAAAGCCTAGGCACCCCCCACCCCTACTTCTCTACCATCTTAATTCCTCCCCACCCCCTTTACTTTTATTCTTGAAGGATAACTTCACTAGTGACAGAATTTTAGTTTGGCAGTTATTTTCTGTCTGAAGTTTGATATCTTGGTATTCTCTTCTGGTTTCTATCATTTAGGTTCAAATGTTAGTTCTTAGTCTAATTGTTTGGAAGCAGTAAGCCTTTTTTCCTCTGGTTGCTTCCAGACTGTAGGATTTTCTCTTTGGCTTTGGTTGTCTACAATATTCCTATCATGTGTTTAGGGAAGGGTTGTTTAATTTTGCTTGGGGTTTGTGAGGCTTCAAATCTGCATAGATATCTCTCACCAGTTCTAGGGAATTCTCAGGTAATATCTTGTCAAAAGTCACTTCTACCCCGTTTTCTTTCTTTCTTCTTCTGGGACTACAACTAAACACAAGACCTTTTCACTCTACCCTTCCTCTTAACTCTTGGCTGTGTTTTTAATCTTTTGACTCTGTGCTTCTATTCGAAGATTTTCTTCAGAACTGGTGGTGGTCTGGAGTCTCCTTGTATCAGCTTTCCAGAGCCTATTGTTAAATTTTTTATTTAGGAAAAATTTTTTAAAAGATTCTATTTATTTGAGAGTGAGAAAATGAGAGCATGAGAGGGGAAAGGTCAGAGGGAGAAGCAGACTCCCCGCCGAGCAGGGAGCCTGATGTGGGACTCGATCCCAGGACTCCAGGATCATGATCCGAGCCAAAGGCAGTCATCCAACCAACTGAGCCAAGCACCCCTGTATTTAGGAAATTTTGTGAGCTAGTTGGTAAACCATTGGTGACCCTTATCATGCCTCATTTCAAGTTTTTATACCATAGAAATTGGCAAACACTATAAACTAGGGATTCCCCTATTAACTTCTACTTACTACCATAGCACTCTCAATACATTGACCTGTATATCCAAAAAGATTAGGAAACCAGCTATCTCCTGGTTTACTGAAAATTCTATTCAATGGAGATATTCTATGTTTACTACATATGGGTGGTTTACTTTTAAAGAATGAACCCATGATTACAGAATGGCATTACATTAAAATTACATAGCACACAACTTATCTTTGAGCTTGATTATGCTTCACAATCTTGATGACTTAATATCAACTATAATTGTAAAAGCTACAGCTAAAAATGGTGTAGGAGACTGGGTTGAAAAGTTCTGATCTAATGACAGGCCTGATTTTTTTTTTTTTTTTTAATTTCTAGAAGTGTTGCTATTTCACCTTCTCATATGTATCCTAAAAAGATAGAGAACATGGTTTGGCAGTGGCAGCGGTGGGAGGAGGAAGGAGAGAAATGTTACTTTTTGTTGTAGATAAATGAGAAGTACCAGCTTAAAAATCAATATATTCTGAGCTGATATGGAATTTCATAATAAAAATCCAAGTATTACCGTGCTACTGATATCATTGATGCCAAATGAACTTGAGTTTTACAATTTTCTGGAAGTTGAAAAACCATTTTTTTTTTAAAGATTTTATTTGAGAGAGCGAGAAACTTCAAACGTGCACAAGCATGAGTGGGGTGAAGGGCAGAGTGAGAAGCAGACTCCCCACTGGGGGGCTCGATCCCAGAACTCCGGGATCATGACCTGAGCCGAAGGCAGACGCTTAACTGACTGAGCCACCCAGGAGCCCCCCCACTTTTTTTTCCCCCCTACATTGGAAACATTTTAAATGAATACCTTAGAGAGCTAACCTTCCTAGTCTTCAATGAAGACAGCCATGGGCATTTTTTTTCTGCCACTTTTTTCTTTGTTTTCTAAGGATTTTTACTTGTATGACACTTAAGATTGGCATCTTTTGCCAATTACCTAATATTACTCTTTCTTTAAAGTATAAAGAGTACTCCTATCACCTGACATTCTACAGTAATGTTTTCTTTCTCCTGATTAGGTATATGTATGAATGTGCATTGTACATAAGAATACAGATACTTGCATCAGCATAAGGACTTGCACATTAAATGCACCAATTTTTTTTCCAAATGTTCCAATTCTAAATTAACAGGCGGTAGCATACACCTATTCATACAATTCTAACTTAAGTATCACAAAGTCTGAGTTTAAGGTTTTGGAACACTGAACCTAAAGCTACTTCTGAATCATTTTTTTTTTTTTAAAGATTTTATTTATTTTTTGACAGCAAGAGCGGGAACACAAGCAGGGCAAGTGGGAGAGGGAGAAGCAGGCTTCCCGCAGAGCAGGGAGCCCGACAGCGGGGCTCGACCCCAGTACCCTGGGATCATGACCTGAGCCGAAGGCAGATGCTTAACGACTGAGCCACCCAGGCGCCCCCTTCTGAATCACTTTTAGCTGTTAACAGCTCAAGGTGTCCCTTCTACCCCCTACCCCCAAATGCCTGTGCTTGCAATCTCGATCTCTTTACCACTTTTATGAATCGAAAGTATAATTTTAAGGGAGAGAAAGTATATTTGCATTTTCTATTTGACATAATCTCATAGATTTGGTTTTTATCCTTAATTGAATTCTGTTATAAATTAAATGGCTTCTCTCGAAAGCCACCTGGATCCTTTAAATAGACGTCAGCCCTGAGTGATAGTCCTTCAAGATCTTTCTAACCCGTCCAGTCTGAAAAGAACAGGTAACTTCTATTTGCATTGCTAGGTGATCTTCTGTGTATCCAATAAACTTTCATTTTAAAATTATCATTACCGAGAAGAACACAAGTGCCTAATGTGAATGCAATCATGAGGAAGCCTCAGACAAACTCAAGGTGAGGGACCTTCTACAAAAAAAACTGGCCTGCCCTCTTCCAACATAGGTCATTAAGCCTTTCCCCAGTGTTTGCATTTAAGAGGATAGAGCTGTGACAACTAAATGCAGTGCATGATCCAGAATTTTCTCTTGCTAATGACTTAATACAATTAGCAAAATGTGAATGAGGTCGGCAGATAATTTAAAAAAAAAAAAAAAACAAAAAAACCCTAAGCATTGCCATATTCCATTTTCAGCTGAGAATCAGCAATTCTGTTTTCAGATTGGCTGAGGGGGGGTGGGGCGGGTGTGGTGGGGAAGGCTTTTTACCTGTGAAGTCAGACCCAGCCCCTTCCTCCTTGCTGACCTTGTCTCCTGCCTGGGCCTCAGTCACTTCAGACCTTGCACTGGGAGGGGCTGGACCAGGCCACCCCCAGGGTCACGTGCATGATAACCTGTCCCAGCCAGAGCCTTGTATCCTCACGCCAATGACAACAGCAGTCTCCTCTCCACGGTGGCTGTCAATAGCCTAACATTCTGCTTAGCCTCAAACTGACAGTATTGCAACTGCTGTCAGAACAAGACGAGGGTCTACAGGAAGGGAGGCTGGCCACAAACCTCTGCGTCTCTTCCCCGGGGGCGGGGGGCGGGGGGCGGCAGAGTTCTGTGCTCAAAAATGAGCACCGTATCAATGTTAGTCTTCAGATTTTAGTAGTTGTACTATGGTAACTTAAGAGAATGTTCTTACTTTTAGAAGATCTAAACCAAAGGTTTTAGGTATAGAGGGCACCATGTCTGTGGCTGACCCTTTAATGGCTCAGAAAGCAAGTAATATTGGGAATCTCTGAAGGGTATAAGGGAAACTTGCTTTTTTTTTTTTTTTTCCCCCCCTCCAACTTTTCTGTAAGTTGAATTAGGTCAAAGTTTAAAAGGAAAACTGCATTGGGTGCCTGGGTGGCTCAGTTGGTTAAGCGACTGCCTTCGGCTCAGGTCATGATCCTGGAGTCCCCAGATCGAGTCCCGTGTCGGGCTCCCTGCTCAGCAGGGGGCCTGCTTCTCCCTCTGACCGCCCCCCCTCTCATGCTCTCTCTCTTGTCTCATTCTTTCTCTCTCAAATAAATCTTTAAAAAAAAAAAAAAAAAAAAGGAAAACTGCATTATGTGATCTCTTTGAAGATATTTTAGGAAAGAATGAAGAATCCAAATTAAACAGAAATGCCACCGAGGAGTCCCACAGATGGGTGACAGGTGTAGGAACATCTGTGCTGTCCAGCCAAGCTCCCCCATGCAGAACGGTGACAGCCATTGGGGCCACAACCCACCTCTTCGCCTAATGGCCACTGGATGTAGGTTGTAAAAAGATAATCCTAGATGTTGAGCACCTACTTTATGTCAAGCATTTCTCCATTCAAAATACTTCTGCTTTAAAAAAAAAAAAAAAATTCCCCAAAGCAGAACTTAGTGTTTTAGAACAAGGAAATAGGGCATTGATATTGATAGACCCTGATGATACAATGGCAGGAGGAAAGAGTTTGTGCCACAACAAAACAAAAAAACTCCTAGGTTTCTCATAAAAGTCATCAGTGCCATTTACTGAAGGGACACCTGGAAGAGAAGCAGATTTGGTTGGGGGAGGAGGTGCTGGTTAATGGAGGGGATATCAAGAGGCTAATTTTAGACATTTTAAGTCCTAGTGCAGGAGACCTCTGAAAAGCAAGGAATGTACAGATCTGAATTTCAGAGGACGGGCTAGACACAGTCCCAGAACACTTGGGATAGGTGTAGATGTGAGTTGTGAAACAAAGCATGGGAAAAGCCCGTAAATGTCCCTTTTTCCACAAAAGGTGAGTTTTCACGGGTTTAGTACTAGGGCTGAGGTTCTGTGGGTGACCTAGTTCTTTCCTCCATCCTTTGCTGGGTACTAAAGCCTAGGATGCGCTTTGGGAGGCCTGAAGGGAGAGGGTCACAGGTATGAGGCTGCCCAGCAGGCTTCTGGCAGTTACCACAGATCGGGAGTTTGAATGTGGACCTGTGATAGAGGGCAGGAGCTCAGTCCATATTAGCCATGAAGGTCACTGAGTACTGTCCCAGACTGTGTCTGTGCAGATGTTGAAACACTTCCTGGAAGTGATTATAAAGGTCCCATATAACAATTTCTATTCCGTAAAATAAATGATGATGACCTTTGCTCTTATTTTTGCTGCTTCCAATTAAGTCGAAGTCCATCTATTTGATAATAGCACTAATTCCCAGGGACAGATGGGACCATAAAGCATGCCCACACACAAAAAACCCCAACCTACTATTTTTTTTTTTTTTAATCTGGACTAAATATCCTATCACTAGAAATGAGTAGAACAAGAACTAAATCTGAAAGAACTGACTTTTTATTCACTTGCAGATAAAAAGTTGTAAAAATTTTCAAGAGCTCGGGGCGCCTGGGTGGCTGAGTCTGTTAAACATCTGCCTTTGGCTCAGGTCATGATCTCAGGGTCCTGGGATCGAGCCCCGAGTCAGGCTTCCTGCTCAGTGGGGAGTCTGCCTCTGCTTCTCCCCGCCAGCCCCCAACCTGCTTATTCTCTTTCTCTCTCTCCCACATCTTTAAAAAGTTTTCAAGAGCTCACTTAGGATTCCAGATCTCCTTTCCTGGGGGAGTGTTCCAAGAAGTAACTTCTGCCTCCATTCTAAGAAACCTACGGGGCCCTCATTCTATCCATGCATTCCCCATTTCCCAGCTCTATGCTGTTAGGTAGGTTGTGTGACCCACTCTGGCAATGAAATAATTAATGGCTTAAGCACTTAAGAACTGTTGGGGGATCCTACAACTCTCCCTTCTCCGCCCCAGAACTATCAACCAAATTGATCTGATCATAGAGTATACTCCTAACAGCAAAAATACATGCTTTTTTCTTTTGGAGATCTATTCATGTGCATGTGCAGGTGTGCACATGAGTAGGGGGAAGGACAGAGGGGGAGAATCTCCTAGCAGACTTGCTGCTGAGCTCACTACCTGAGCCAAAACCAAGAGTAGGACACTCAGCCCAATGAGCCACCCAGGTGCTTCAATTTACATAAAGTGTACTTAAAACACCAAGACAGGCCATATTATGGACCATAAAACAATTCTCAAAGGAATTCAATGTTAAAGTATATCTTATCACAGCGAGATTAGAAATCAGTAACACTGGGGTGGCTGGCTGACTCATTTGGTGGAGCACATAGCTCTTGATCTCAGGGTTGTGAGTTCAAGCCCCACGTTGTGTGTAGAGCTTGTTTAAACATTAAAAAAATAGAGAGTTAACATCTGTAAATTCTTTAACACTTCTAAATAACCCTTACACCAAAGAAGTCAAAATGAGCAACTTGTGAAGTAAATGAAATCGCAGTAAATTGATGTATCCAGAATGTAACTAAAACCATACTTAGAGGAAATTTGTAGCACTAAACCTCTGTATTAGCAAAAATAAAGCTCTCCAGTCAATTCAGCTTCCACCTTAGACTAGAAGAGGAGCAGGAAATGAAACTCAAAGTGTGCATAAAGATGGAAGTAATATCAGAGCAAAAGTCAATGATAGAAAAGAGAAGCAATAGAGAAAATCAAAAGCCAAAACCTGGTTCTTTGAGAAGGTAAAATTGATAAACCTCTAGACTGATCTGGAAGAAAAAGACCTAAATAACCAATACCAGAAATGGAATAGGTGGCATCAGTACGGAGCCTACAGCTAGTAAAAGGATACTAAAGGAATATGACAACCTGATGCCAGTGAGTTTGACAACTTAGACTAAATGGATACACATCTTGAAAAACACAAACTAAAGCTCACTTGAGAAGACCGATAACCTGAATCACCCTAAATCTATTAAAACACATTTGTAGTTAAAAGCACACATAAAGTGGTACCCAGGTGGCTCAGTGGGTTGAGCATCCCCCTGTCAGCTAAGTGTTTGCCTTCGGCTCAGGTCATGATCCCAGGGTCCTGAGATTGAGCCCCGCGTCGGGCTCCCTGCTCAGGGGGGGGAGCCTTCTCCCTCTCCCTCTGCAGCTTCCCCCTGCTTGTGCTTGCTCTGTAAAATTTAAAAAAAAAAAACCAACAAACCCAAACCACACATAAAAGCAATCTCAAAGCCCAGATGATTTCACTGGTGGATTCTACCAGACATTTAAAAAAAAAATTTAAGATTTTATTTGAGAGGGAGGGAGAGCACAGAGGGAGAGGGAGAAGCCGGCTCCCCGCTGAGCAGGGAGCCCAATGGCGGGCAGGCTCGATCCAGAGACCCTGAGATCATGACCTGAGCTGAAGGGAGAAGCTTCACTGACTAAGCCACCCAGGCGCACCTGTACTAGACATTTAAGAAATAACATCCCTACGCAAACTTTCAGAAATTGAAGAGGAGGCAATACTTGTCATTTCTATAAGGCTAGCATTTCTGTGATGCCAAAGTAAGGGGAAGACCTTACGAGAAAAAACTCTACCGCAGATACCTCACATGAATATAGAGGTAAAAATTCTTAAAAGGTTAGCAAAATAAATCCAAGAGTATATAACAAGGATACTATATCGAGACCACGTAAGATTTATCTAGGAATTCAAAGTTTAACATTACAAAGATCAACACATTTCACCATATTAAAAAATTAAGGCTAAGCCTTATTTTGATAGATGCAGAAAATGCATTTGACAAGAGCCAAGGTCCATTCCTGCTTTAAAAAAAAAACTCTGCGGAGTGCCTGGGTGGTGCAGTCAGTGAAGCGTCTGACTCTTGGTTTCTACTTGGGTTGTGATCTCAGAGTCCTGAGATCAAGCCCTGCCTTGGGCTCAGTGCTCAGAGTGGAGTCAACTTAGGATTCTCTCTCTCTCTCCTTCTCCTACTCATGTTCTCTCTCTCTCTCAAATAGATAAATCTATGAACAACTGTCCACATACTAGGAATCCTCAATCTGACAAATTATTTTTTTTAAGAGAGTGATAGAGCACACTCGAGCAGGGGGTAGGAGGGCTGTGAGGCAGGGAGGGGCGATGGGAAAGGGAGAGAATCTCAAGCATGTTCCATGCCCAGCCCAGAGCCTGACGCAGGGCTTGATCCCAGGACCCTGAGATCATGACCTGAGCTGAAATCGAGTCGGATGCTTAACTGATTGAGCCACCCTGGTCCCCCCCTGACAAATGACTTTTTTTTTTTTTTTTTTAAAGATTTTTATTTATTAGAGTGAATATAGAAGCAGGGGAAGGCGCAGAGGAAGAGGGAGAAGCAGGCTCCCGGCTGAGCAGGGAGCCCAATGTGGGCTCGATCCCAGGACCCTGGGATCATGACCTGAGCTGAGGGCAGGTGTTTAACTGACTGAGACAGTGAACTAAATGCTAAATGCTGGCTGATCCAAAAGATAATGAAAATCAGACAGCAGGCAACTGTGGTAGACCTTATAGATCTTAGTTGTAAGGACGAATAGCGGTGACCTTTTTGACTCTTCCATCCAATGGAGAAACGTATCTATAGAGAAACTATTTTTGGTTTCCTGCTTCTTACATATGAACAATTTCTCTACATCTTTATTGTCTATGAATGGATTAATGCAACCCCGGAGAAGTGAACGAGCATTCATTTGTTCAACATTCTCTGAGGACCTGTGTGATACCTATAGATGTATGTATGATAATATAACACTTGAACAATGTTGATACTAATGAGCTTAGTATCAGTAATAATGTCTGACATCTACCACATGCCAGATTCTGGAACCGCACTTACTAGTCACAGAATCCTATATGAAGTAAATAGCATTATCTTAGAGGTGCAGGCACTGAAGCTGATAGAAATGATATCATTTGCCCCAGAGTGGGGAGAGGCAGAGATAGGACTGGAACACAATTGTGTCTGAGACCCAAACTGGTGCTAATCAATGCTGCTCAGCATGGCCTCCTTCCAACCTGCTAGCAGCTTAACTGGGATAGACTCCAGCCCTTGCTTCTGGCCACGCAGAGAGGCAGGGGAGGGAGAGAAGACAGAGGTATTTGAGAACAGCTGGGTCTTAGATTCTTTCCTGACTAGGCTTTTCCCTCACCAACAGTTCCTTGCTCCTGGTTAACTGAAGAATTCTTGCCCAACACAGGGGCCATCTTGTAATTTGAGATTTCTTTCAAATTGGTTCCTTTGACTCAGAAAGTGAGTGCTGGGGGTTCTTTGGGCAGGGAGCATGCTAACTCAGATTCCCTAACTTGAGGAAAGCTTGAAGAAGTCCCATGATGCAAAAAAAGTTACAGTGAGCTGGCTAAGAGATATGCTGGCAGGAGGGAGCCTTGGAAGCTCAGAGGAGTTCAAGGTAGGGGCTTTCCTGGAACATCCTGGCTCCCTCGTCCAACCTGACCCTCCCAGCCTCGTCCAACCTGACCCAATAGCGGGAAGCCCCGTTATTGTCATTACTCTTATTCTTCCCTGTGGGCTCAGCTTTTTTTTTTTTTAAACTTTTTCACAGCCCTCCCCACAACCTCACAGTCCTCGCATGCTGGAGCCAGAAGGACGGTATCACCTGTGCTCTCCATTTATGCTTTCAGGCTGTGATTTGCTCACCCCCTCTGAAGCCACTGCCAGCCAGCCATATTGCTTGCTGCTCCTACCTCCACTTCCCTTCCAGGTGCCTTAATCATCTTGGCCCTTGGGGATCGGGTTAGCCCAGCATTCAGTTCCTGATCCTCATCCAGGGCGTCCCCAGGGTCCAGAGGAGTGATTCATCCCATATGTCTTCCTCCTCTCCACCTGATTCGCAGCCCTCTGGGGCGGGTCCCCTTGCAGAACACAAAGTTACACGGAAGTTCCTTGCTGCACATGGGTGGTGCAGTCAGTGAAGCGTCTGACTCTTGGTTTCTACTTGGGTTGTGATCTCAGAGTCTTGAGATCAAGCCCTGCCGTGGGCTCTATTTCCTCCTTTCCCCCATCCACCTGCTCTATAATAGCCTTTCAACTTCTGGTTCCTCAACTCTTCCTTATCTGCCCAGTTGCCTGTCTCGCTGGCCTCGTTTGTCTCCCGACCCAGTGTGGATGTTGTGTTCCACCATCTCTCTGCTCTCATACTCACCCTCCTTTTGTCTCCCCCTTGATTTTCTTATCGGGGGGGCCTCGTCACTTTCGGGGCACAGGTTAAGCCGGCCAGAAATGTCCTGTACGTGTGCACATGAGCTGTTTAAATAGTGCTGGCCAAACAAAACCTAGAGCTCAAGGTCATCGCAAAGTTATATGACCAATCTTTGGCCGGACCCTGCCTGTTGGCCGCTGCCTTTATTTACCCCTTGTTACTCCCGTGGTCTCCGCAGCTGTTAGGAGTGGGCACTTGCAACCTCATCCTCCCTGTGCTGTCACTCACTCCACGACCTCACCTGCCACTCCTCTTGAGAAGACCGTGGTGTGAACTGTCCACCCGAATCCTCGCTGTCCTCCTCTTCACCAAGAAGCCCCCCTCTGTTGTGTCTTAAATTCCGCCCCCGCCCAAATCTGCCGCAGTCTAACCTAAGCGTCCTCATCCCTGAATGCAAATCAAGCCCCTCTCTCTCTTCTCCCCCCTCAGCGTGCCTGTTCACAGAACATTGCTGGCCCTTCCATTAAGCGTTTCTTTAGTTCCAACCTTTACTCTCCTCTGTTTTTGTGGCTTGAATCTCCTATTTTAACTTCTCGAGTTACAAGGAATTTTGATCAGTTTTGTCTATTTTGTTTACTGCCCGCCCCAGACTAGAGGATGGGAGTAGTGTTTATCCTTGTGACCTGCTGGAGCCCTACTGAGGTTGGTCTTGAGACCACCGGCGAGCACAGGGATGGTGGCAGGACAGCACCACATCTCGGTGCAAATTAGTGCAGGACACGGGAACAAAGGGCCGCTTTAACCTGGAATCCTCACGGGACAGGAATGCTATGGGGGGAGAGGGGCAACTTGTAACAGTTGTCAAATTGCGCAAGTTTCTATACTGACTGCTTTTCACCATCAATTAGAAGAGGAAAAAATGAGTCCTATTGCAGTAGTTGCTTACCGAGGAATCTCCGTAGTTGGGAATAATTCACAGCATGTTTGGAAAGAATGAACTTTTAAATGTGTCAGGGAGGCAAGTGTGTTGAACTGGAGGAACGTTAAAAAAAAAAAAACAACAAAAAACCAACAGGCGTGCATTGTGTTCAAATCAAGAAATGTAAATATCCTGGATAAACAGATTTTTTTTTTAAATGAAAATCAACTTAAGTAATTCTATGATTCAATAGATTTTTATTTGAGTTCCTGTTATGGGCAGGGCATGGTCCAGGCACTAAGGAAATAAAACAGAGTCCCTGCCCTTATGGTCAGGAAAGGCCTGGCTGAGGAAGGGACATTTGAGGAGAGACCCAAATGAAATGAGGGATCAAGCATGAGGGTATATGGAGCAAGAGTATCTGAAGGAAGGAAAACTGTATGTGCAAAGATCCTGAGGCAAGAGATGCTAGAATGTGTGAGGAGTAACAAGGAGGCAAGTGAGCAAGGAGCAGAATGAGGAAGAGGAAGGATGTTGTTGAAGATCTAGCCACAGATGGGCCAATTGGGTCTCTCGGCCAGGCTAGGGACATGGTGTGTGAAAGCGCTTTGAAAATCCTAGGTGCTGCTAAAAGGATTTAAATAGAATTAACTTATGGAATTAGTTGATATTTCAATAAAATAGAATTGTTTTATTCTGTTTATCTTATATATCTACTATAGTGAGAGACCGTTGTCCCATAACCCCCATTATGACACCATGGGCAGGTCACAAGACCTATCCCTACAAATTTCAGCAGGACATGATAATCTCTCATTGTCACATAGAAGGTATCCTCTGTTTATTACAGATGTTAAGGGAACATATTTTTCCTGTTACTGTTTGTCCTTTGACCTCGCTTATGGTGTCTTTTGCCATACTGAAATGTTTCTTTCTTTCTTTTTTTTTTTAAAGATTTTATTTACTTATTTGAGAGAGCTCACACGTGAGCATGAGCCAGAGGGTCAGAGAGAGAGAGGGAGGGAGAAGCAGACTCCCTGTTGAGCAGGTAGCCTCATGCAGGGCTTGATCCCAGGACCCGGAGATCACGGCCCAAGCCGAAGTCAGACACTGAACTGACTGAGCCACCCAGGAGCCCCTAAAATATTTCATTTTTATACTGTTAAATCTCAGGGGGTTTTGTTTTATTTATAACATCTGTGTTTCTTATCTTTGGAAGACCACTTTTCCCCTTAAGCTATACAAATACCCTCCATTTTTGTAATATATATACATAACAATACTTAATTATAGTACTAGCTTCATCTAACATGCAATGATTCTTATGCAAATTTTAAAGAGTAAGTTTTAATCAATTTGAATTTATTTTATATAAGGCATGAGGTATGAATATAATTTATGTCTTCCACATGGATGGCCAATTATGTCAGATATTAAGAAAGTCTCTTGCTGGATATATCAGCATGTACTATTCAAAAGTGAAAAATAGTGAAGTCTGAGCTTTCTTAAAGGCCAAGCTAGCTGTACACTAGCAAATCTCAAAAATACTTTTGAGACCTTGCTAAATGCAAGGCCCTGTGAATGATATCAATGGGGATAAGACGTACTTCCCTCTGCTGAAGATGGGGTGCACATATTCAAGTGGCCCTCTTCCTCACCTCCTTTGCTGGGCTGGGCAATTAATAACTCTAATCCTCTGTTTTCTCATCTGTAAAATGGGAATAATTACTTCATAGGATTGCTGTGGAACTAAATGAGTAAGACACTTAGCAATGTCTACTCCATAAAAAGCACTAAGCAAGTATTAGCTAGCCACCACTTAGAGCTGATTTTATTAGTTCCCTCCATATTCTCAAATTCTGAGAGCACTTAGCACTCAGTAGAGATTTGCTGAATGACCAAAGGGTGGGGTCTCTGAGACCATGGTTTATCCACTCCTTCTCCAACATCAGAAGTTTCTTCAAAGGGAAAGAGTAGAGTTCTATCTCTCACTTAATTTTAGTACTAGCTTCATCTAACATGCAATGATTCTTATGCAAATTTTAAAGAGTAAGTTTTAATCAATTTGAATTTATTTTATATAAGGCATGAGGTATGAATATAATTTATGTCTTCCACATGGATGGCCAATTATGTCAGATATTAAGAAAGTCTCTTGCTGGATATATCAGCATGTACTATTCAAAAGTGAAAAAATAGATCTCACTTATAATAATAGTTAACATCTATAGAACATTTATTTTAGCACAGGTACTGGTTGTGCTGTTCTAAGAACTTTACAAATATATTTATATATATATTTTTAAGATGTTATTTATTTATTTGACAGAGAGAAAGAGAGCACAAGCAGGGGGAGTGGCAGGCAGAGGGAGAAGCTGGCTCCCCGCTGAGCAGAGGGCCCAACTCGGAGCTTGATCCCAGGACCCCGGGATCATGACCCGAGCCGACGACAGACACTTAACCGACTGAGCCAGCCAGGTGCCCATATATATATAATTTTTTTTTAACAGTGATTTGACAACTCTATATACATTATGCTATGCTCACCCAGGTGTAGCTCCCACCTGTCACCATACAGCGGTATTACAATACCACTGACGATATTCCCGGTGCTATACCTTTCATCCCTGTGACTTCTTCATTCCATAATTGGAAGCCTGTGCCTGCCGCTCTCCTTCACCCATTGTGTGCTCCTGCCCATCCCCTCCTCTCTGGCAATCACCAGTTCTCTGTATTTGTGCCTGCTTCTGCCTTGTTTGTTTGTTTTTTATTTTTTTAAAAGATTTTATTTATTTGAGACACACAGAGAGAGAGAGAGAGCACGAGCAGGGGGAGAGGCAGAGGGAGAAGCAGGCTCCCCGCTGAGCCAGGAGCCAGACATGGGGCTCGATCCCAGGACCCTGGGATCATGACCCGAGCCAAAGGCAGACACTTAACTATCTGAGCCACCCAGACGCCCCTGTTTTGTTTTTTAAATTCCACATATAAGTGAATTCACATGGTATTTGTCTTTCTCTGACTGATTTCACTTAATATCCTCTAGGTCCATCCATGTTGTTATGAATGGCAAGGTTTCATTCTTTTCTATGGCTGAAATTCTATGAATTTCTGTATTCATCTGTTGATGGACACTTAAACTGCTTGTGTATCTTGGCTACTTTAAATAATGCTGCAATAAACATAGGGGTGCATATATCATCTCGAATTAGTGGTTTTGTTTTCTTTGTAAATACTCAGAAGTGAAATTATTGGATTCTGTGTACTTCCATTTTTAGTTTTTTGAGGAACCTCCATACTGTTTTCCACAGTGGCTGCACCAATTTGCATTCCCACCAACAGTGCACTTTTTCTCCACATCCTTACCCACACTTGTTATTTCTTGTCTTTTGGATTTTAGCTATTCTGACAGGTGTGGAGTTAATATCTCAGTGTGGTTTTGATTTGTATTTCACTGAAGATGAGTGATGCTGAACATCTTTTCATGTGTCTGTTGGCCATCTGTATGTCTTCTTTGGAGAAATGTCTATTTGGGTCTTCTACCTATTTTTTTTAGTTGGGTTGTTTGGTGGTTGTTTTTGATATTGCATGAGTTCCTTATATATTTTGGATATTAACCTCTTATCAGATATATGGTTTGTAAATATTTTCTCCCATTCAGTAGATTGCCTTTTTATTTTGTTGATGGTTTCCTTTGCTATGCAGAAGCTTTTTAGTTTGATGTAGTCTCACTTCTTTATTTTTTTACTTTTGTTGCTTTTACTTTTGGTGTCAGATGTAAAAAAAAAAAAAAAAAAAGTCATTGCCAAGACCTCTGTCAAAGAACTTACTGCCTATGTTTTCTTCTAGGAGTTTTATGGTTTTATGTCTCACATTTAGGTCTTTAATCATTTTGAGTTTATTTTTGTATATGGCACAAGATAATGGTCTAGTTTCATTTTTTTTGCATGTCACTGTCCAGTTTTCCCAGCACCATATATTGAAGAGATTGTCTTTTCCCCGTTGTATATTCTTGCCTCCTTTGTCGTAGATCAATTGACCATATACCATGGGTTTATTTGTAGGGTCTGTATATGTTCTATTGATCTATGTGTCTATTTTTGTGCCAGGACCATGTTTTGATTATTATAGCTTTAGAGTATAGTTTGAAATCTGGAATTGTGATACCTCAAGCTTTGGTCTTCTTTTGCAAGATTCCCTTGGCTATTTGGGGGTCTTTTGTGGTTCCATACAGATTTTAGGATTATTTGTTCTAGTTTTGTAGAAAATGCTATCAGTATATTGATAAAGATTGCATTGAGTCTGTAGATTGCTTTGGGTAGTATAGATGTTTTAACCGTCTATAATAATAGACGTCTATAAAATCCACGAGCCTGGAATATCTTTCCATTTGTTTGTGTCATCTTCAGTTTTTTTCATCAGTGTTTTATAGTTTTCAGAGTGCAGGTCTTTCACCTCCTTCATTAAGTTTATTCCTAGGTATTTTGTTCTTTATGGTGCAATTGTAAATGGAATTGTTTTCTTGATTTCTCTTTCCGCTACTTTGTTATTAGTATATGGAAATGCAGCAGATTTCTGTGTATTAATTTTGTATCCTGCATTTATTCTTGTCCAGGTACTGCGCTAAGGGCTTCACATATATCTTTTATCGTAACTCTATGACGTATGAACTCATTCTTGATGAGAAAATAAGGCACAGAGAGGTTCAGTCGCTCATCCAGTGAGGTCTTGCTAAGAAGTAGCCAAGCTGGGACTTGAACCCAGGCATTCTGCTCCTTCACTGGTGCCCTGTATCACTGCACTGTGCTGAGCAAGCAGGGCATGCACTGCGGCAGACGCTGGGGCTCTGCGATTCCTGCAGTTGCTCCATTAGAAGGGGGTGGCTCCTCCTCACTAGCTTTAGCCACACCTAATGCTAGCCCTTTAGATAACACGGAATGGCTTCTTAGTGGTCCAATGCCTTTAACTCAGCTTTGTGAGACAGTTTACTGAAACTAACGTATGACAAGTAATACCACCTCCCTTCACCTGAGAGCATCAAGGGCACCTCTGTGTTGGAACATTTACTTCTTTCTCATGACCTTTACTTCTCCCATGGGAGAAGTAAACATCCTTTCAGAAGTTTCTATAACCATATAAGTAATATTTTCCCCATTTTATAGATTAAGAAGCTGGAGTTTGGGTAAGTTATTCCTCAGAAGCTGATTAAATTAGATGACATTCTGGTGTGGAGAAACTGCCCTGGTGGGGCTTGGACTGGACTTACAGGAAGGCTACGATGTGGACAGGAAGCCCAGTATGCCCGAGGGCCGGTGCCGGGATCATCAGCTGAAATAATTGAGGATGGCATAGTGTATTCTTTGTGGGTAGGGATGGGGAAGAATTCCTGAAGCATTGTGAGAAGTGGCAATGAGTAGGTGTTATAATTTATTATTTAACCCGGAGATACCTGTCCATCTAACTCTTTCCTCTTAGACAACAAAAGCACATTAAACATATTAACTTATTTGCTCAAGGCTGTGAAGTGCAACATCTTAGTTTGTCCAAAACTCTTAGCCAGGCCAAGCCCGTGGGAGCTTTAAATAATTATTGTCGCAGAAACCTGGAAAATAGAATAAATGGAGAAATTGTAATCCTTAAATGATCAAACTTAGCTTTTCCCACTGGTAGATTTTTACTGCTCTAACACAGTAAAATTCAAGACCAACCAGTCAAAGAAATTATATTATCCAGAGGACAAGGCCTCCATTCCTGTTAGCTCCAAGCCCCTCATCCCCACCTGACTATGCAAATAAGCAGGTGAGAAAGAAATACTTGCTGCCCAAGAGCAAGCCTATGAATGAGGAAGATGGGCTACAGGACCTCTTTGGGCTGGGATCTCATGCTGCCATTCAAATGATGTTTACAAAGTGAAAAGAGCAGATTCCATAACTGTATGCATACTATGACTTTTTATTCATTAACAAAAGACTGGAAGTGGACCAAGATTTTGCTTTATGAGATGAATGAAATTTGTCCTTAATTGTTCTAAGTTTTTACAAGCCTCTCTTTTCCTCTCTCTCCCTCTTACCTGTCTATATTTAGATATATTGCCACCCAAACTGTAACTCTTGGACATTGAGTTTCTCTCCAACCCTACCATAAAAGGTTAAAAATATCATCTATACCAATTCAGCATGCATAATCTTAAATTTGACCTTTAGAGTTTCTTCTCTCTTTATTACAAACCAAAATGGAGAAAACCACTCATTTTTCTAGAGTTTTTTGACATAGAGCTTATAAGTGAATTTCTAAAGGCTGTATTGCGCTCTGAAATTCATAAGTGATTTCTTTTCCCTCTCAACAGATGAGCTTCCAGACCTCAAGAATATAAAATTAATTTCAAATACTATGCAGTACATCCTCTTTTCTCCACAAATCCATGTCAAGTAAAGTCCTCTCTTGAAAGAGAAACCAGGGGCATCTGGGTGGCTCAATCGGTTAAGCATCTGCCTTCAGCTCAGGTCATGATCCCAGGGTCCTGGAATTGAGCCCCACATTGGGCTCCCTGCTCAGTGGGGAGCCTACTTCTCCCTCTCCCTTGCCTGTCACTCCCCCTGCTTGTGCTCTCTCTCTCTCTCTGTCAAATAAATAAAATCTTTTAAAAAAAAGAGAGAAAGAGAAAGCAGTTTATTAAACAAGATTACTTAAATGCTAAATATAATTCCAGTTTTAAGAAAAGTAACATTCCAAAACTATTTGCTTGAGAAAAAGCAAAAGAAACTTTTTAAGAAGTTGTATAACAGGAGGAATACAGGAGAAGAAGCTGAGCGATCTGGATCCTAGTCTTAACTCAGCCAATAATAAAAGCCTGCATAAGCTTGGGTGGGCCATTTAACAAATTTGTGACCCACCCCCCCCACCCCCAACCATAAAATCTGGAACCACCAGTTAGCAAATCCCTGAACTCTGTACTGACTCCACCTGAGTTACTCATAGTCAAGTCTTCACTCTTCATATTCCTTCCTGCATGACATAGCAGCTGCTCAAGTCTCTGTCATATTAATATAAAAGTGAAACCAAAGCAATTCCTGATAGGACATTTCTCCCCCTCCTCCACTTCACAACCGAACTTTCTTTGGAGTTGCTTGTACACATCCTCTACTTCTCTACCTTGCTTTGACCCCTTAACCTACTCTCAACTAATCCACTGCATCTTCTCTTCTTTTTTTTTTTTTTTTTTTTTAAAGATTTTATTTATTCATTTGAGAGACAATGAGATAGAGAGAGAGCATGAGAGGGGGGAGGGTCAGAGGGAGAAGCAGACCCCCCGCTGAGCAGGGAGCCTGATGTGGGACTCGATCCCGGGACTCCAGGATCATGACCTGAGCCGAAGGCAGTCGCTTAACCAACTGAGCCACCCAGGAGCCCGCATCTTCTCTTCTTAAGGTCACCTATAAACCTTTCAGACTTCTTCTTTTGTGACTTCCCAGCAGCATTTGCCAGTGCTGACCATCCGCTCCTCCTTGAAATGCCTTCTCTGGGTTTCCATCACATCAAATTCTGTTGACTTATTTTCTCAGAAGTTTCTTTCAAAGATCTCCTTAGAGTTCTCTTTCTCGGCCCTTCTTCAAATATTAGTTCCTCAAGGTTCTGTCTAATGCCATTTCTTCTCACTCATACTCTCCCTCAGTGTTATTACCCAATGACTTTTGTTTCTAGAATTCCTTTCCAGGTCTGTCTCCTGGACTCCAAAACTGTTTGTTCAACCACTTACTGAACATCTCCATTTGGATTTTCCATAGTCATCTCAGATTCAGTATGTCCAAAACTGGGCTCACCATCTCTCCTACAGATGTTGACCATCTTCTGTACAACTTGTCTCAGTGCATTGCCATCCATCCAGTAACCCAAGCTAGAAATGTGGGAGTCATTTTTGACTCTTCCCTTTCTCATACCCAGTTGATGACAAGGTCCTGTCAGTTCTGCCTCTCAAATATCTCTAGAATCTGTTTTCCGTTTTTCCCCACCTTTAGGAGAGAAAATGTGAATGGTGAAGAGAACATGGGTGAAACCTGGCTCTGTTGTCACTGGTATGTGGCCCTGGGAAAATTGTTCAACTTCCCTCTACCTTAAAAGTAAATGAAAATAGTGATAATGCCTTGCTTGTGTGCTTGCTCTGGGTGTTGGAGAGGAAATAGTTTTCTCTGTCCATCAGGGTTCTTCCAGGTGGCCCAAGAATTAAAGTGATATAAGATAGATTAATAGGAGGAAAAAAAGAGTTTAATTACATGCACATAGAGACCCAATAATGACCAAGGCAAGCAGTCTTTATACTTTTTAGACAAAGAGACAATAAGTTTCTGAGGCATTGACAGGATAAAGAACATTTATGTTTAGTGAGCTTTAGTTAGTAAGGAATTCTAAACAGAATTTAGGCTGGGTTAGTAAATTAGTAAAACATAGCAAGATTGTTTATATAGGATTCTTGGCTCTGAATTTCCTATCCCTGGTGATAAAGATATCTCTTTATCTCCTGGTACAAAAGGGGCAACTTTTACGTGGGAGATTTATTTCCTGCTTTCTAGAAACAGAGTGGGGTGGGGAGTCAGAATGCTCTTTTTGATTGGCTTTTAAAGTAACTTTTATTTAAAATAATATGCCAAAGTGGTACATTTTGGAGCAGCCCTACAAGGCGAAAAATCTAAGCCAAATACTTGCCATCAGACTTTGTCTGCAATACGTAGAGATTTGAGTTAATTCCTCTTTTCTCAAAATCCCCCAACTGTTCCTGCACCTGCCAGGTAATGACATTCTTTACTCACCCAGTAAGGCTGCTAGGAACCCTGTAAGCAAGGTATCCGGCTGTGTTTCCTAGGGGACTTATTGGCTTTATAAAGTCAACCTTAGTTTCTTAAAGCTGTCTGGTCATATTTGAGTCTATGTACATTCTCAAATATGACATTCCAGCCAAAGCCTTGATGATATAACCAATGTTTCCATTCTGTCCTGTTATAAGAAAAACAGATTCATATTGAATGTAGGCAAGTAAATGTATTGCCATGAAAATATAAGAATACTCACTGAGTTTCCAAATTTTGGAGGGATCAGGTAGGGAAAAAAGGATTAAATGTTTCAATTCTGCTTACAAAGGTATAATTTATCACATTGTAAGTCATAGCTTAAGAAAACAGTTTCCTTAAATCAGGAAAAACAAAGCATTTTAAAAAATCAATGTTTCAGGGACACCTTGGTGGCTCAGTCAGTTAAGTGTCTGCCTTTGGCTCAGGTCATGATCCCAGGGTCCTGGGATCTACCGCGTTGGGCTCCGTGCTCAGCAGGGAGCCTGCTTCTCCCTCTCCCCGCCCGCCCCCCGCCAACTTGGGCTCATTCTCTCTCTTATGCTCTCTGCCTCTGTCTCAAATAAATAGTATCTTTAAAAATACATCAATGTTTCAAAGAAAAAAAATCCTAAAATGATAATTCTACTCCCCAGTTTATTTGGTCCTGTGTTATTAATTCTTGTTCTGCTTGAAATAGTTTTTCAATTAGTTCTGGAAATTTTTACCAATGTTCAGTGTTATGGTCTTAAGGTTATTAGAAACCTGTATTTGTCAAGAGTCCTTTCTATGAATCTCTCTGAAGATGAAGCACATTTGCAAAAACATCTGAATACAACAAGGACTGTAAATGTAAAAAGATTTAAAAATGGCCATAGTTAAAGATCTGGTGAGAATTCTTTATAATGCAGTTGACAAGGAAATTTGGTCATTTCTGTGACCCATAGCACTTCAAGATAATAACATACCAGAATATCAGATTTTTAGGAGTTTTATACAATTTGTAGAACTCTTATTTTAATAACATATCTACCCAAATATAATCCAAGAAGGTCTAGCATCACTTACTTGTCAATATTTCCAATATAATTTAACATACCACATAAGGCTAATTGGTTTAATATTGTTAGTTTATGATGAGAAAGTATCCTTTGAAATATTCCAAGAAGCCTCTGGAAAACTTTAATTATATTGTGGTCGAAGCCTTCATTTAAGAATTTGATTTTGGGAATTATGTAAAAAAAAAAAAAAATTTTTTTTTAAACACTTAATCCAATAGGATCACAGGTCACTGTGAAACGGGTTTTTTTTTAATGTTTTTAACCAAAGTGACCATTAAAGACTTCCCAGGCAAATATAGAAAGTTACACAGTTCTGAGTAAAAACTTAGCTCTTCTAATATTGAGAAGACTTTATTTTGTTTTTTTAAGTGATCAAAGACCTGCTGATAAAGATATCATGAAGCCCAGGAGATTGTTTTCATAAAACATAAAATCCTTGCTTTCTAGGCAGAAAATTTTAAAAGAAAGGGAAACAAAACCCTTTTACAATCTCTTATCAAGATAGGCCAATCGTTTTAAAAACTTTGTCTTTTTAATAGATGAAGGGAAATTAAGTTCTAGTTTTACATAAGTATACTATTGATATAATTACAAAACACTAGTTCAGCTGCTCCCCACTCAAAGTCAAAACTTGAGAGACAAGTGTTGGTTGGAAAGAAAGTTTGCTTTATTCAGGAAGCCACAAGCTGGGAAGATGGTGGACTAATGTTCAAAGACCATCTCCCAAATCCTGGACTAAGCAGAGAGTTTTTAAGGGGGAGGCACAGGGAAGTGGTGAAGGTCAAGAGCAGGGAAAGCATTTTCAATAGGATCTCAAGCAGACTTGCTGGCATCAGGGAAGGCTAGCTTCTAGCATGGTGACGCTCAATCTTCTAGAACATTTCATTCCTTGTTTCCCCAGGGTCCGTGTTCTGTTTACATCCCAAAGAAATTATAATTTGTCAAGCTATAAACTAGAGGACACAGGCCAGTGAGGTATGTGGCCTTTAGGTTGCCTGGAACACAGTTATAAAGATGCTTATTTAAAAACCCTTATAATAAATTTATTGAATCTTACCTGGCTTGCTCACACATAAAATTTCTTTTCTCGATTCTTTGTTCATAAACCAATAACTTCTCTTTTTGCATTCAGATTTTGCCCTGTGTTTTCCCTCTTTAAGTAATCAGCCTCACTTCAGGACAAAATTACTTTTTTTTCCCCAACAAAAGTGTATTTTTATTCCTCATACTTTATTTTACTGGAAGCACATGTTCTACCCTTTTATTTTTTTGCATATGTAAAAGTTTCCCTTATCTCATGTAGTTTAACCACATGTATATTAAATTAGAATTTTTTAGCCTTTAGAAACTTTAATTTTTAGTGAAAACCAAAAGTAGCAATTATGAATTGTTCTACCAGCATTCTTTAGACTGGCAAATTTATGAATACATTTCAGAATTTCTAGAAATATATGCCTCTTCATAGTACAATCTTTCAATAAAGCACAGATAATGTTTACTAACAGACCCCAATTTATCTTTAGTTTTTCTGAATAAGGAAACTAAAAGTAAATAAACCTATGTTTAGTAATTAATACTTAATATTTACCTTATTTTGAAATTATGTAGCTATTCAATGAATTTAACATTTCATTTAACCTAACTTCCTAAAACTTTAAAATTTTAGGTTGCCTAAAAGCATTGGGAAAACGATTTTAAAAGTTTACCTACAAACCCCTCTCTTATTTACATCTATCTGATTTACTTGTTCTTAACAATTATGCTTAGATTACCCATAAAACTTCATCAGACCTCAAAGTCAGTCATTCTCCTAAGGGATGTGTGTGTGTGTTTAACATTTTGTAACAGAGATAACATCAACTTCCTTGGATTTAAGTAAACCCAGGCAGAATCAGTTTTAATTTTAATACTAATAAATCTAAAGACATGTATTTTAATTAAACCAATAACCTTAAATTAGCTTTAATGCCAAACATTTTCCCAGATCACATGAACTTGAAATACATTTGGGCTAGTTTCTGTCTTAAAGTTTTAGAATGTACAGTCTTTACAAGTACTTGCCCTCAAACCAACTAAATAGAGCTCTTTTACACATGTTAGCAACACCATCCAGAGGTAGAAGAGTATCTCACATTTACTATCTATCTAGACACACATACGTATGTATGTATACGTATATATGTAATATATGTGTGTGTGTATACATATATATGTCTATAGACATACATACAAACATATCACACAGACATACCATACAGACAATGGAAACAAAGATCTTATAGTTGGGGAGAAGACATCATAGGCCTGATTCCTAACTACCTCTTCCCCTGCCACCTCCAGTTCCCAGACACCCCTGGCCCAACTTTTGTTTCTTTCTAATGAGAAACTTCTCCCTAAGGTTTGAATTTTTCTTTCTTTCTTTCCCTTCCCCTCCTCCTCCTCCGTCTTTTTCTTTCTCTCTCTCTCTCTCTCCCTCCCTCCCTTCCTTTCTTGTTTTCTAAAGATTTATTATTTTAGAGAGAGAGTGCATGGTGGTGGGGTGGTACAGAAGGAGAGGAAGTGAGAGTCTTAAGCAGACCGCCCTGAGCACAGAGCCCAGCCTGGGGCTCAATCTCATCACCCTAAGATCAGGACCAACAGCTCAACCAGCTGTGCCACCCAGGTGCCCTAAATTTGCATTTCAAAAAATGGCTCTTATGTCCCAGAGAAGTTGGGGGGTAGAAAATTTACATCACAAAGGCAGAGAAACAATCCAAGTTTTTTCTTTTCCTTTTTTTAACATTTAATTTTGATTTTATTAGTAGTTGTATTATTTTTAAGTAAGCTCTAGGCTCGATGTGGGGTTTGAACTCAGAACCCTGAGATCAGGAGTTGCAGGCTCTACCAACTGAGTCAGCCAGGTGCCCCCAAGTTTTTTCTAAGGTGGACTTTTTGGGGGGCAGGTTTGCCTCTTATCAGAGGTGCTAGTGTCTGGGTACAAGAGCCCTTTGAGTATTTTCTACTTTTAAAAGCTTTCCCCTCCGTTTTTCCTTCAGTCTGTGTTTTGCACTGTGGGTTGTGTTGGCATATCAAAGACCTAAGATTTAGAACTTTAAGGGACAGAGAAAGAATGTAAGTTTTTCCCTAAGTGTTTTGGGGTAATTGTTATTAAATTTTTTTTCATAAGTTAGAACACTTTTGTTCCAATATCCTGATCTTTTATAATATCTACAAGCATCTTGACAAGATCAGGCAAGGTTTGGGGATTGGTAAAGATAGGTGGACTTTGACTTGTTTTTAGAGTTGCATTTCTGGTTTGGTAGAGATTTGTAAAATGAAGACTGTTGTTTTTAATTTTACCCAAAGAACTGGAATACACCTTGAATATAAAAGGACTGACCCACCTTTTTAAGTAAACTTGCTTCTTTACATCAGGGAGATTTCTAAGGTGGGAATAAAAGGATTTATGCCTTTGTAAAGTCTGTATAAAGCATTTTAAGAAAAACCTTTTTTTTTTTTTTTCCTGAGTATACAATTCAACCTTGGCTTTGCCATGGATCTCCTGGCTATTGAGGAGTAGGATCTTACTAATTTTAATAGTGACTCAAACAAGTAAGCCTTTTTGTGGAAGGACCTGGGGGTGATTTTCCAGGCTTAGACCATGGATGCAGGAGGCCTCTCTGGAGAGGCCATAAATGATGCAGCCTCCATGATCCAAAGTTCACTTCCCCAAATAGCCTGTAAGACCAAAAACCTTTAATGCACAAGCCAGAAGAATAATGTGGTACATATGGTGTCTCTTCTCCACAAATGTGAGATGCCTGTAGTGATCTGTACTAATACCAGCCTGTGACACTGGGCAGGTACGGCTGGAATGGGATTTTTTCATCACTAACAAGCAATGAGGGCTGAGACAACAAAGGTCCCTCATGGGCTAAGTCCTCCTAGGACAAATTCCCCTAAGAGCTGGCACAGCTGAACAGAGTGAGTGCTGCTTGTAACTGCATGTCTTGGAACCCCAGTCTATTTAACTAGCCATCAAGATGCACCCTGGTAAGTATACCCTCTGGGTGGCAGAGACCAGAGAGCATATTCTCACTGGTCACAGAGCCAAATTCTTAGAACACAGAACAAGACAAAAGGAAAAACCTTCTTTGGTTTTTACACAGGAACTCCATGGCAAAATTTGTCTAAAAGGAAAGCCAGTCTGATGAGAAAAATTAACTCATCAGTCTGTGAGCTGGCTTGAACAGCAACCTCATAGGGTCTATGCCTGTGTTCTGCTCTATGACAGACAGCACAAAAGACAAAGCTTTTGTATGACAAATGACACAAAAGACAAAGACAATCTTTTGGTGGAAATAAATCAATAAAATCAAGAGTACTCTACCAAATTTACCAAGAGTCACTAAGTCCGAGGGACTAGTTCCACAATATTTCCCCAGGCTAATCTAAATAGGAAAAGATTCTCACCATTTTTGCTCCACTGGACTCCACAGACAGAGATCCCAGGAAACTGGCATGGTAAGAAATCTTACCTCTGCCCACTGTGTGTCAGATTCCCAGGATCTCAATGCTGCAGAACTTTCAGAGCAAATATCCAGTGGAAGTTCATCCTGCTGACTATGCCAGCTGTTGGGGAGGAAAAATTTTACTCTACCCTTCAAGATACTTCTTGGTGGTCTAAGAATTAAATTGACACAAGAAAGATTAACAGGAAAAGAAAACCCACTTATTTTTTTTTTTTAAGATTTTATTATTTATTTGAAAGAGAGAGAATGAGCAGCAGGGAGTAGGGGCAGAGGGAGAGGGAGAAGCAGACTACCTGCTGAGGGAGGGTCCTAGGACCCTGGGATCATGACCTGAGCTGAAGGCAGATGCTTAACCGACTGAGCCACCCAGGCGCCCCCCCCCCCCCCCCCCCACACACAGAGTTTTTCACGTATGCATGGAGGCCCAATAATGAAATTGAGACCCAAAGAAATGACCAAGGCAAGCAGTTTATAATACTTTTGGACAAAAATCAATAAATCCCTAAGGAATTGACAGGATAAAGAACACTTATGTTCATGAGCTTCAGTTAGTAAGGAATTTAGGCTGTGGTAGTAATCAGTAAAAAGTAACAAGGTTTATTTATACAGCCCTCTTGGCTCTGAATAATCTATCCCTGATAATAAGGGTTTCTCCTTAATCTCCTGGTACAAGGAGATCACTTTTCATGGGGGAGATTTATTTCCTGCTTTCTGGAGACAAAGGTAAGAAGGGTCAGTGTGTTCTTTCTGCACTGGCTGTTCCTTAAGTAACTTTTATTTAAAATCAATATGCCAAAGTGGCACATTTTGGGGCAGGCTGCCCTTGTACCCTATATAGGGTACATGATCAGTATGTGTAAAGTGCTTGGAACCATGGCCAGCTGTTAGGCAAGTGCGGATAGTGTTGCTTTCCAGGTTATTTTATTTCACTGTGAGTTAGTCTAAGATATTCCTAACCTGATTCCCCCTGCTTCTAGTCTTACCTCCATCTATACCCCACCCAGCCAAAAGGCGGGCAGTTCTAAAGCTTATATGGCCTTGCTCTGCTCATTACTGCACTCAGCAGCGGGAAGAAATGTTTGAACTCCTTGTCTTGGCTTAGAAAGGTTTTTCATAAACTAGCCACTTATTCAGCCTCATTTGTTGCTGTTGTTCCAATTTGAGATCAGCAGTCTCCTGTAATCTGACCTATTGAGAACTCCCCTCTTTCTTCTTACCTTCAAAGCTTTTTATGTTCTGTTCCTCTATCTAGAAAACTCTCCCTGTTTCTTCCTTCATCTAATCAGTGCTTCAGGTCTCAGCTTCAGTCATTTCCCCCAGGAAGCCTTACCAGACCTCCCCAGTCTTCCAAGCAAAAGCCAACTTGCCTATAAAGCTTGTGTGGGGAAAAAAGGCTCCTTGTCTGAGGGGAATGCTATCTTCCTACCCCCACCCATGTCGTACCCAAAAGGGTGAGAATAGAACAGGTATTCCCTGGAGAGCTAATTTAGGGATGATTTTAACCTTTTTGTTCTTTCTTTGTTCTTTTTTCTTTTCTTGTAGAACCTCTCCACAGGGCCAGATTATTTCTTTGTAATTAACTGGACACTTCTTGAAGACTCTCTGTTTTATGTATGGGAGGTTTTTTGGGGTTCCCTCCCAGACAGACACACAGCAGCTAAGCACATTTCTTGGTCTTGTACTGTTGCCCAAATTTCATTCAGTAGCTCCTTGATGGTCAGGTCTAGGGCTGGAGCTCAGACAGCCTGGGGATGTTTCTTCCTTCTGTCACTTACTTGAGCCCAAACTCAGCTTGGTGTCAGAGTTGTCCTATTCTGGCCCTTCCAAGTATAGGAGCAGATGTGGTCACCTGAAGTAGATTCCCTTCTCCTATCCCTAAGTTAGAGTTTGTGTGCATTAGGGCAGTTGATGGAGGCCAGGCAGAGGGAGGAAAGTAAGTTAGGGTAGACAAATGTGCATATCAAGCCCAAGACCTGTAATGGGGCCCTTGCCACTCCCTGGGTACCCCAGAATCACATGGCTGGATCTGGTGCTCAGTCCTTGACTAAGGCATTGCGGAAGGCAAAGGTTGGGCAGGTATGTCCTTGCTTGTTTCTGAAAGCAGCACTCTCAGCTCAGCATGGGCACTTTTATCATAGTCATTGCAGAAAACAGGACCTGGCCATGAATCTGTTGATGCAGAAAGAGAGTGGGCAAGTACATCTCGTGGCCTATTTCTCCTGGGGATTGACCAGCCACTACTGAGGTTTGGACTAGCACCTTCAAACACTGCAGGCAGGTCTCAGAGATGTTTTCTAGGTAGGAAAATAAACTGAAATGAGGGCTCAGTCTTGCTCTCTTTCCACCTCACTGCCATGCACATCCTCAATTAATTGGCTAAATTAGGGGGCACCTGGGTGGCACAGTTTGTTAAGTGTCTGACTCTTGGTTTCAGCTCAGATCGTGATCTCAGGGTCATGACATTGAGCCCTACATTGGGCTCCACACTCAACATGGAGTCTGCTTGAGATTCTCTCTCTCTCTCTCTCTGCCCCTCCCACTCACGTGCACACGCTCTTTCTCTCTAAAATAAATCTTTAAAAAATTTTAAAAGAAGTGGCTAAATTAGGTAAAAATTTAATTGCTTTGCAGAATAGTGTCTATTTTTATTATATTTCCATATAGTGTATTTTAACTTTCAAAGTTTGGCTGTAACTAACTTGATTTATCAGGAAACAACTATTTGGTTATTAATTTTTCTGGATATGCTTTTTTTTTTTTAATAGGAAGAAGAGGGAGGGCAAACAGTTTTAATATTGTTTTCCTCCCTCCAAACTTAGGTCAGCTATTTGTACTATTTCTTAATTTTGCACTATTGAGCTGAACATTTATATATGCTCTTACCAGATCTGGTGACATACAGAAATCTTTTAAAAACTGAGATAACTGACCTAAATATTGTATTAGTTGCAGGTATACAACACTGTTTCAGTATATATAATATTAAAAAATAATTACTACAATAGGGCGCCTGGGTGGCTCAGTTGCTTGGGTGACTGCCTTCGGCTCAGGTCATGATCCTGGAGTCCCTGGATCGAGTCCCGCATCGGGCTCCCTGCTCGGCAGGGAGTCTGCTTCTCCCTCTGACCCTCCCCCCTCTCATGTGCTCTCTCTCATTCTCTCTCTCAAATAAATAAATTAAAAAAAAAAAATAATTACTACAATAAGTCTAGTTGACATCAATCACTACACATAGTTACAAATTTTTTTTTCTTGTGATTGAGAACTTTTAAGATTTATTCTCTTAGCAACTTTCAAAAATACAAGACAGTATTACTAACTATAGCCTCCATTCTGCACATTACATCTGCAGGGTTTATTTTATAACTGGATGTTTGTACCTTCTGACCACCTTTACCCATTTTCCCACCCCCCACCCCTTGCCTCTGGGAACCACCAATCTGTTCTCTGTATTTATGAGTTTGGTTTTGTTCTCACATATAATAAAGATCTTATAGTATTTATCTTTCCCTGTCTGATTTATTTCACTTAGCATAATGCCCTTAAGGTCCATCTCTGTTGTCACAAATAGCAAGATTCTATTCTTTTTTTAATGGCTGAATAATATTCCATTATGTATATACATCATGCCTATCTTTTTCCATTCATCCATTGATGGACACTCAAGTTGTTTCCACATCTAGGCTACTGTAAATAATGCTGCAATTAACATGGGGGTGCATAAATCTTTTCGAATTGATGTTTTTGTTTTCTTTGGAAATATCCAGACGTGAAATTCCTGGATCATACAGTGGTTGTATTTTTAATTTTTTGAGGAATCTCCATACTATTTTTCACAGTGGTAGAACCAATTTACATTTCCGCCAACAGTGCATGAGGTTTCCCTTTTCTCCACATCCTTGTCAATACTTCTTTCTTTCTTTCTTTTTTTAAATTTTATTTATTTGACAGAGAGAGACACAGCAAGAGAGGGAACACAAGCAGGGTGAGTGGGGGAGGGAGAAGCAGGCTTCCCGCAGAGCAGGGAGCCCGATGCGGGGCTCGATCCCAGGACCCTGGGATCATGACCTGAGCCGAAGGCAGACGCTTAACGACTGAGCCACCCAGGTGCCCCAATATTTATTTCTTGTCTTTTTTATTTTATTTATTCTGACAGGTGTGAGGTGATACCTTATTGTGGTTTTGATATGGATTTCCCTGATGATGACTGATGTCGAGCATCTTTTCATGTACCTGTTGGTCACCTGTATGTCTTTTTGGAAAAAATATTCAGATTTTCTGCCCATTTTAAGTCAGATTGTTCTTTACCATTAAGTTGTATGAGTTCTTTTTTTTTTTTTTTTAAGATTTTATTTATTTATTTGAGAGAGAGCACACAAGCTGAGGGAGGGAGGAGCAGAGGGAGAGGCAGAAGCAGGCTCCCTCCTGAGCAGGGAGCCCAACTTTGAGCTTGATCCCAGGACCCCAGAATCGCGACCTGAGCTGAAGGCAGAGGCTTAACTGACTGAGTCACCTGGGCCCCCCGAGTTGTATGAGTTCTTAATGTTTTGGATCTTAGCCCCTTATCAGGGGCTATATATCTCAAATGTATAATTTGAAAATATTTCCTTTTCATTTAGTTGGTGGTTTCCTTTGCTGTGCAGATTTTTATTTTGATGTAATCACACTTAGGTGCTTTTGCTTTTGTTATTTTTGCTTTTGGTGTCAAATTCAAAAAATCATTGCCAAGATTAATGGCAAGGAGCTTACTGCCTATGTTTTCCTCTAGGAGTTTTATGGTCTCAGGTTTTACATTCAAGTCTTTAGTCCATTTTGAGTTAATTTTTGTATGGTGTAAGGTAGTGGTCCAGTTTCATTCTTTTGCGTGTGACTGTCCAGTTTTAGCAACATCATTTATTGGAGAGACTGTCCTTTCCCTATTCTATATTCTTGGCTCCTGTCATAAATTAATTGACTGTATATGTATTGGTTTATTTTTGGGCTCTCTACTCTGTTAGATTGTGATCTGTGTGCCTGTTTTTTATGCCAACGCCATACTGTTTTACTTACTGTAGTTTTATAGTTAGAAATCGGGGCTCATGATGACTCTAACTTTGTTCTTTTTTCCCAAGAAATCTTGGGGTCTTTTGTGGTTCCACATAAACTTTAGAATTCTTTGTTCTATTTCTGTGAGAAATACCATTGAGATTTTGATATGGATTAACTTGAATCTATGGTTGGTTTGGGTAACTTAGACACTTGAACAATTCTAATTTTTCTAATCCATGAGCATGGAATATCTTTCCATTTATTTGTGCCTTCTTCAATTTTTTTCATCAATGTCTTAATATTTTTCAGTGTATAAGTCTTTCACATCCTGGGTAAATTTGTTCCTAGGTATTTTATTCCTTTGTATGAAGTTGTAAATGGGATTGTCTTCTTAATGTCTTAATTGAATTTGTTAGTTAATTCTAACAGTTTTTCGGTGGAGTCTTTAGGGTTTTCTACTTATGTAGTAGTATGTCATCTGCAAATAGACAGTTTTATTCCTTTTTTCTGATTTGGATGACTTTTGTTTTTTTGTTGTCTAATCGCTCTAGCTGGGATTTCCAGTACTATGTTGAATAAAAGTGATGAGAGTGGATATCCCAGTCTTGTTACTTATCCTAGAAGAAAAGCTTTCAGCTTTTCACCATTGAGTATGATGTTAGCTGTGGTATGTCATATGGATTATTATTATGTTGATGTATGTTTCTTCTATACTCAATTTGTTGAAAGTTATTATCAGAAATGGATGTTAAACTTTGTCAGATGCTTTTCTACATATGAGATGATCATATGATTTTTATCTTTTATTTTGTTCTTGTGATGTATCACCTAGATGAGAATGTTGAACTATCATGTTTGCCTCCCTGGAATAAATCACACTTGATCATGGTGTATGACCTTTCTATAATATTGTTGAATTTGGCTTGCTAATATTTTGTTGAGGATTTTTGCATCTACGTTCATCAGGAATATTAGCCTATAATTTATTTTCTTGTAGTGAACTTGCCTGGTCTTAGTATCAGGGTAATGGAGGTCTTGTAAAATGAATTTGGAAGAATTTGAGAAGGATTGCTATTAATTCTTTAAATATTTAGTAGAATTCACCAGTGAAGTCATCAGATCCTGAGTTTTGTTAGGATGTTTTTGATTACTGATTTAATCCCCTTACTAGTAATTGATCTGTTCAGATCTTCTATTTCTTCATGATTCAGTCTTAATAGGTTGTATGTTTCTAGGCATTTATCCATATCTTCCAGGTTTTCCAGTTTGCTGGTGTATAATTGTTCATAGTAGTCCCTGACCCTTTAAATTGCTGTGGTGTCAATTGTAACATCTGCCTTCACAGTAATCTTTTTCATTAGTTTCAAGTACTTAGGTAGAATTTTTTTTTATCTTAGAAATGAACATGAAAATATTAACAAGATATCAAGGCAAGAATCATCTGAAACTTTCACTTACTTGCTACCACTCTGGAGATCCCTCCTAATTTTGTTCGACAGATGTGATAGGAAAAGCAAGGGAATGAGGGTCAGAAATCTTAGGAGAGGATACGGGCAGCCGCTCGAAAGGGGCATGTCTGAGCTGGGTAAGACGCATGTAATCCAGAGGTCCCCCAAATTGTCAGCTGGCAGTGGTCACCTTACATTTTTGCCCCCCCAAAACTCAGTTCTCCCCTCTATATGGGAGATAGTCTTTCACTGGGTTTTCCTCTGCAAATATTTCAGAGACTACCCAGATGATGTAAACCTGTCTCCCTATCCAGAGGTTGTGCTTGCTTCACCTATGCTTCTTGCTTCAGACAATCCCTGGAAGGATGCTTTAGCTGTCACTTAACAGCTTCTGTGTTTAGTTGCCATCCCTGCCTCAAACAAGGAGATGAGTTCTTTCCCCAATAATAAAAACCCTGGGGATGACAGGAAGGGTCACTTGAAGGCTCATATTCTCTCCTGCTTCCTACTGGGACCAAACTGCTTTCTTTGATCTTTGCCTTCATCTCATCTTTGCCCACTAATGTTTCTGACACCAATGTCCAATGTGTGGGTTTTTCCCCTACACCGTCAAGCAATTCTTGGACACTAAATGGGTGTCCTACAATTGAACTCAATTTTGACACTATTTACCTGGAGATGGTGTCAGATCCCACAGGTTAAAGGCTCGGTCCTACAAGACTGTCCCCCACTTACTTCACAAGCCAATTGCAAGTCTGCATTTGTCACCCATACTTCTGATCTACCAGCTATAGATTGGAGGTTCCAACGATCCCCTCTTTGGGTTCAATTAATTTGTTAGAGCAGCTCACAGAAGTCAGAGAAACATTTTATTTATTAGATTATCTTTTTGTTATAAAAGGCTATATAACCCAGGAACAGCCAGATGGAAGAGATGCATGGGGCAATGTATGGAGAAAGGACATAGAACTTCCATGCTCTCTCCAAGTGTGAAGCCTAGTTTAACACCGTGGGGCACAAAAGTGAAGGAAGCCTTTTTTTTCCCTGGGAAGAGTGTTTAAAGTAGTCTCAGCATGTCAGCAGAACCAGCTACATAGGCACATGACCTTGGCCAACTCACAGGGTCCAGCACTTGGTTTCACACCCTCCATTACTGTCTTGAAATTTTCATTTTGCACCGGACCCTGCAAATTATTAAGCCAGTCCTGGGTGTTGATAAGAGATCATAAGAGATGGTGCCGGCAGTAGCTAAAATGAGCTGTCTTGGTGGAACTGGCTGGAGGCTCTGGCTGCTGGTGTCACCACGGGGTCCCCGGGCAGTGCTGGTTCAACATGGTCTAGCTTGGCACCACTGAGGCATCTGTGGCTTTAATAGGCATAAGTGACTTTAGGGACAGTGGGTGGCAGGGTCTTGACATGGTCAACAATGCCATGAATAGCAAATACCAGCTACAAATGGCAGCTGAACTTTCTTTCAGGAAGCTCTTTACTAGCCAGTGGAGGGTTCAAAACAGTAAGGAAAGGAGAGTATGGCATCCTAGTGAGCACAAGAACATTCTGGTGATGTCTTTATTTATTAGATTTTATTTTATTTTTATTTTTTTTAAAGATTTTATTTATTTATCTGACAGATAGAGAGACAGCGAGAGAGGGAACACAAGCAGGAGGAGTGGGAGAGGGAGAAGCAGGCTTCCCGCCGAGCAGGGAGCCCGATGCAGGGCTCGATCCCAGGACCCTGGGATCATGACCTGAGCCGAAGGCAGACGCTTAACGACTGAGCCACCCAGGCGCCCCTATTAGATTTTATTTTTAAGCAATCTCTATACCCCATGTGGGGTTCAAACTCATAACCCCGAAATCAAGAGTCGTGTGCTCTTCTGACTGAGCCAGCCAGGCGCCCTTCTGGTGATGTCTTTAAAGGACAGAGGGAGGTGGTCCTAGTTCACGAAGTTTGTAAGGATTGGAGGTAGACTTCTAAAATTTTCACTTTTACCTCGATTGGTGCAGCCTGAGGAAATGTGGGTTGTACGTGAATAGTATAGACGCAATACACATCTGTTCACCAAATTCTGATTCTGACTGAGGTAAAACTCTAGAAAAAAAAAATTGAACCCAAAGGCCTAGTTCCTATATTTGTAGTGGGGATAAACATAGGTCTAGACTCTGGGCCAAAAGAATGAGTAATGACAAGGATGGCATCAATTTCTGTTAACCTACCATTCTTGCTTCAGAGTGCTTCATGTATTTTGACTTAAGTGAGCAGGAGAACAAACTTATGAGATAGGTCAGGTAGGAATTATCCCCACTTCACAGATGAAAAAACAGACCGAAGATGTTAGCTGACCTGCGTTCTGGAACACTGCAGGTGGAATGCAGGTGGGTTTGTATTTTGGCCTCTCAGACCAGTTATGGAAGTGCTTTCTTTATTCCTTTTTAAAAAAATATTTACTTATTTGAGAGAGAGAGAGAGAATGAGTGGGAGGGGCAGGCGGAGAGAGTCTCAAGCAGACTTCATGCTGAGCTTGGAGCCTGACATGGAGCTTGATCCCAGGACCCTGAGATCATGACCTGAGCTGAAGTCAGATGTTTAACTGACTGAACCACCCAGGTGCCCCACAAAGAATGCATTTAAAATCCTTGCCAATTTCACTAAACCCAAAGCAAAATAACATGCAGAATCCAGTATGTAATTATCTGGTTGAGACTTCACAATACAGCAAACTGTAATGCTTCCTGGTTGTTGGGGAGTGAGATCCTGTTAAAGAAAACTATCCACAACTCAGAAATGAGGCAATGAGAGAGCAGCATGTCCTTTTAAAATCATATCAGACACTTAACAGCATTGCCTAATACCTGCTAAGTCATTTGATTCAAAGACATGTGATCTTAGCCTGTTTACCATTGATTAGGGCCCAGACTCCATAAAATTAATGTTCTCTGTGGACTCCTGTTCTGAATAGATGCAAATAATTCGTTTATTAGAAAAGATAACCTGAAAGCTTAACAGTTTATTTATCTTGTAAAACATGAGCCAGGAGGCTTATTTCTGTATTCTTTTTCCATTGATTATATATTTACCAAATTCTCCTATCCTCTTTGGAACCAGCTCTATCGTGCTGATTCCCTTAGTGATGTTAAATACATCTTTAACCCATGCTTGCTATAAATTTATGAGAACTGTTTTTAACTCTTGAAATTTATAGTTTGGAAATTTCACTTGGAATAATTTATATTTTGGACTAAAAAAGCAAATACCATAAAAATCAGATTTGTTCATTACTATTATGTTCTATGGTATGTATGATTAAATATTTCCAAGAAATAGTCCTCAAGGCTTAGGATTGCATCAGTAACCTTGAATATCATTTTTTCATAGTACGTGTACTTTTAAAAACCTTCATTATGAAGGATTTTGAGTATACACAAAAGTAGAAGAGTAAAATGAATCTCCATGAACCCATTATACAGCTTCAATAATTATCAATCCATTGACCAGTCCTGCTCTATCTACACCTCCACTCACTATTAATTTGAAGTATTCCCAGACATTCTATCATCTTATCTATAAATACATTCTTAAGACACATAAGCAGAACACTAAGTTCTTTTTGTAAACACTTATTTATTTTATTTATTTTTAAGTAGGCTCCACACACAGTGTGGAGCCCAACGTGGAGCTTGAACTCACAACCCTGAGATCAAGACCTGAGCTGATATCAAGAGTCAGATGCTTAACCAACTGAGCCACCCAGGTGACCCTGTAGAAATTATTTTAAATTGAAGTATACCTGATACACTGTTACATTAGTTTCAGGTGTACAATATAGTGATTTGACAGCTCTACACATTATGCTGTGCTCTCTACCCATGTAGCTACAATCTCACCATACAACCCTATTATAATACCATTGACTATATTCCTTGTGCTATACCTTGTATTCTCATGACTTATTCATTCCATAACTGGAAGCCTATATCTCCCTCTCTCCTTCACTCATTTTGCTTATCTCCCCATCTCCTTTCCCTCTGGCGATCATAAGTTTGTTCTCTGTATTTGTGGGTCTGTTTCTGCTTTGTGTTTTGTTTTTTAGGTTCCACATATAAGTGAAATCATATGGGATGTGTCTTTCTCTGACTTATTTCACTGAACATAATACTCTCTAGGTCCATCTGTGTTGTCACAAATGGCAAGATCTCATTGTTTTTTTATGGCTAAATAACATTCCATTATATCTATACACCATGTCTTCCTTATCCATTCATCTATTGATGGATACCTAGGTTGCTTCCATAGCTTGGCTACTATAAATAATGCTGCAATAACCATAGAGGTGTATATATCTTTTCAAATTAGTGTTTTTGTTTTCTTCAGGTAAATACCCAGTAGTGGAATTATTGGATCATATGGTATTTCTATATTAATTTTTTGAGGAACCTCTATACTGTCTTCCAGGGTGGCTGCACCAATTTACATTCTCATCAACAGCACACAAGGGTTCCCTTTTCTCCACATTCTTGCTAAGACTTCTTATTTCAGTCTTTTTGATTTTTGCCATTCTGACAAATGTAAGGTGATATCTCATTGTAGTTTTGATTTGCATTTCCCTGATGATGAGTGGTGGTGAGCATCTTTCCTTGTGTTTGTTGGCCATCTGTAGGTCTTCTTTGGCAAAAAGTGTTTGGGTTCTCTGCCCATTTTTAATCAGAATTAAAAAAAAAAGATTTTATCTATCTATCTATCTATCTATCTATCTATCTATCTATCTATCTATCTATCTTCTATCTATCTATTGAGAGCGTGCATGGGCTCGCACGAGTGGTGGAGGGGCAGACAGAGAGAATCCTAAGCAGATTCCGTGCTGAGTACGAGCCTGAAGTGGGGCTCGATCTCACGACCCTGAGATCATGACCTGAGAAGAAATCAAGAGTTGAATGCTTAACTGACTGAGCCACAGGCACCCCTAATCAGATTATTTTGAGGGAGCTTCTGTGTGTGTGTGTGTGTGTGTGTGTGTGTGTGTTCAGCTGTACAAGTTTTTAAAAAATATATATTTTGGATATTAGCCCCTTATCAGATATGTCATTTGCAAATATCTTCCCCCATTCAGTAGGTTGTCTTTTCATTTTGTTGATGGTTTCCTTCACTATGCAAAAGTTTTAATTTTGGTAGAGTCCCACTTGCATGGGGTCAAGTCCTGGTTCTAACACCAATTAGCTATGTAACCCTCAACTTCTCTGTCCTCATCCAGAAAACAGGGAAAATGCTAATCCTCATAACAACCCTTTAAGTTAAGTAGTAAGTAATGTTTCCCAAGCCCTTAGAACAGAGCTTGGCACATGGCAAGCACCAAGTAAATATTAACAAATAACAAAAGGGAATGAGTCTATTTTACAGGTTCTCTTTCAAACTTTACCCAGATGCATGCAATTTACATTCTTATAGCGTGCAATCTCGTAACCTGTATTTTTTCTACCTGTAATCAGTCTTTATCTTCTGATTACCCTCTTATCCACTTCCCTATGAGTCTCACAGTGGTCGTTTTGTGTTGCTTAATATTTTGTAATGACGTAGGCTTCTTTATTAACCCTTCCTTTAATGCAGGTATTTAGGTTATTTCCAGTGTTTTGCTATCGTAGAAAGGCTACATCTTGTTTAGGAGTGACCAAAGAAAGTGAGAAGTTCCAGGAATGTGTCAGGGAGCCAAAGGGAAGAAAGGGGTATTGATGGGGAATGTGGTAAAAGCACATGTGAACCTCCCACACTGCCCCAATAAAACAAAGTAGGTGCTCCTTTAATAGGAACAGAGGCTGAAGCCACTGAACCTGGAATCAAAAGAGCTCTGAGTGCGGGCACCCAGCCCACCAGTAGTGTGGCATTTAGCCACTCTGTGCCTTGGTGGCCTTGCCATAGCCCATGGGTCTTCGCTTGTCTCATGGAACTATGGAACTTGGGGAGCAGGGAAAACACCAAACACATGGAGGGAATTGTTTTGCTTGCCTAAACTGGCATAGAGGTGGGGTTGATAAATTAGCTCAGGAGAAATTTTGCCATTCCCAGGAGAAGTGGGAGGAGGAGGAAGAGGAGAGAGCGAGCAAGAGAGTGAGAGAGTGAACTTGTGAAACCCATGGAAGAATCTAGAATTGAGGCAGTGAGGCAAATAGTTGGCTTCTCTGACCCTTGATCCCTAGAGCCAAGCTCTGTAGTTTTGCCTGAGGCTGGCCAGGACCTGGTGGTCCAGCTCCATCTACAAAACTACCTTTGACATAAATTCTAGATATGGCAAATCCCCGTTCTGAAACCTTTGGTTCTAGTCCTCTCTTCTACGTACTGGCCTGAGTCACATTCTTCATATATTCTCATATTAGGGGAGCAAGGTTGGACAACCATGGGTTTCTGAAGCCCAGGCAAAGGAAGCTCTCACTGAGCACTATATTTGTTCAAGTAGTGAAGGGTTTTATAAAAATTCATGCATACTTCATTTGAACTCCCTAATTTGTTTTCTCTTTCCATATACTGTAACTGGTATCATCAAATCACACTAACGTGTGGCTTCACTTATCCCCTGGCCTACTGCTGCACTCTACATCCCCCTGTACCTCAGTGAAAGAGGCATGGGAGGGTGGGTGGAAGAGAGGTAAGGGGCTCTCTCCATCCTCTGTATCATTTCCCTCCTCCTGCTTCTCTCTCTTCTCTCTCCTCTGTATAATACTTACTAGATTATTTTTTTTAAGATTTTATTTATTTATTTGAGAGAGAGCGTGGGGGGAGGGGGAGAGGGAGAAAGGGTTTTTGTTTTTTTTTTTATTTTAGTCACCATTCATTACATCATTAGTTTTTGATGTAGGTCATGATCTCGGGGTCATGAGATCGAGTCCTGCATCAGGCTCCATGCTCAGCACAGAGTCTGTTTAAGGACCCCGAGATCATGACCTGAGCTGAAACCAAGAGTTGGACACTTAACCAACTGCACCACCCAGCGCCCCAATACTTAACTAGATTTTAGGCTTTATTTTTGACAAAAAATACATTCAGACTGCTTTTATTTTTTAATAAAAAGGTATGTTCAGACTAACAGAAAAGCTATAAAATTAGTATGAAAAATCCCATATATGTTTCATTCAGATTCCCTAAATGTTAAAATTTAGTCACTTTTGCTTTATCATTTTCTCTCTCTCCTTCACATTCCCCTAGACACAAACAGATATTTTCCCTGTATCATTTGAGAGTAGGTTACATACTCATACCTCCTTCTCCCTATCCCTTAAGACTTTAGTTGTATTTTGTACCAAATTCAGGAAATTTTACTTTGATACTATAGTTTTATCTAACATATAGTCCATATTTTAATTTTGTCGATTGTCCCATTTTATATATATTATATAGTGTTTCTTTATAGCATATTTTTATTTATAGCACATTTTCTATCCAGCATCTTTCCTGTCCTGGTGTAGGATCATGTGTTGCATTTAGTTGTCAAATCTCTTTAGCCTGCTTTAATCTGGAACACTTGTTCAGCCTTTGGCTTTGAAGAGATTTTTAATTTTTATTTTTTAAAATTTTAATTAATTAAAAGTGGGCTCCACACCCACTTTGGGGCTTGAACTCATGACCCTGTGATCAAGAGTCACACACTTAAAAAAAAGTCACACACTTTGCTGACTGAGCCAGGGCAGACACCCCAGCTTTGAAGAGATTTTTAAGGAACACAAGATGTTATTTTATAGAATGTTTTCTCAGTCTGGGGTTGCCTGATGTTTCCTCATCATTAGGTTCAAGTCTGGCTCGGACATTATATAAGAAAGTATGTGTCCTTCTCAGGGTGTGGCATCTGGAGGCACACAGTATCTGCCCCTCACTGGTGATAATTAATCTCCAAGTCAAGGTTTTGTCTAGTTTCTCCACTGTATTGTTAATATTTTACCCATTGCTATTAATAATCTGTAGGGGCACTGTAAGACCATGCAGATATCTTGTTTTTTAAACTTTACACTCTGTATTTAGAATCTGTTGGTGATCCCTGCATGAACCAATCTTTTACTGTGGTGGTTGCAAAATGATGATTTTCCAACTCTACCACCCCCTTCACATTTATCAATTAGTATTCAACTGCAAGAAAGGGCACTCTGTCCTCTTCCATTTGCTTGCCCATCCGTTCACCCTTCCTTCCATCCATCCATCCATCATCTATCAATCTTATTTATCAGTATGAACCCATGAATTCCTATCTTAATCAATTTGTTATAATCTATTACTGTTCTAATATATTTCAATACTCAGTTGTCTCAGATCAGTCCCTTCAAGCTGGCTCTTGTGTCCTTTAAACACTCTTCCATCATATTTTGGAGCACTTTCTTACTTTCTGGCATAGCAAGATATTTCAGTCTCATCTTGTACCTTCCTTAACCCAGCCCTGGAATCATTCACTTCTCCAAGGAGCCCTGATTTCTTTTAGGGAAGAATGATATTTAGAAGCCAAAATGTAGGGACTAGATGTGCTCATTGTTCTTGGGGTATCATTGTTTCTAGGCTCTGTCAGTGGATTTGAGTAGGGGAAATGTATATATATAATGTTTGATTCATGGTTTCTAAAATTTATATATATTTATATTATACAATATATATGTTATTTTTTAAAAGATTTTATTTGAGAGAAGGAGAGTGAAAGCACAAGCGGGGAGGAAGGGCAGGAGAGAGAGAAGCAGACTCCCTGCTGAGCAGGGAGCCTGATGCAGGGCTTGATCCCAGGACCCCAGGATCATGACCTGAGCCAAAGGCAGATGCTTAACTGACTGAGCAACCCAGGTGCCCCTATAATATACATATATATAATTTTTTAGAAGCCATGAGTTCACTTTAATGAATTCAATTCCAATTTTATCCCAGGATTCCTTTCTTTTTTTTTTTTTTAGATTTATTTATTTTTGAGAGAGAAATGGTGAGCAGGGAGAGGGGCAAGGGGGACAGGGGGAGAGAGAGAGAGGCAGACTCCCCACTGAGCCCATCTCACAACCCTGAGATCATGACCTGAGCTGAAATCAAGAGTCAGACGTGTAACTGACTGAGCCATCCAGGCAGCCATACCCCACAGGGTTCTTTGTCTTTTCTTATTCTACATTTATATTTCCCAGAACCACAGTGAGAAACCTGGTTCCCAAGAACATCAACATATTTTTCATATTGCTCATTTCCTCAAACCTATAATTTGCATAAAATAATTTTACATTTGCATGCTTAACCACTGTAAAAAAGCAAACTTACTAAAAACAATTCAAGATTTGTTTATAGTTCTTTTGTCTTTAGCCTATAGGTACCTAGTCCAAGTGCTGCATTCAGTCACTTGGGTTAGTTCTTGTCACCACCACTTTCAGTGTGGCTATGTTAGTCTATTGAAATATATGGGGGTTTATTCGTTTCTATTTGTGTTTAGTTTTATTCCCCTACCCCTTGCTATTTAATTTTATTTTTTGACATATGGAACATTATCGTATTTCTAATAATCAAAACTGTCCAAAAAGATATACTCAGAGATGTGTCCCTTCCACATCATTTTCATCTTTATCCTCCACCTCATTCCTTTCTAACTTAACTACTTTAGTTTCTGGTTTGTCTTTTCTCTATTTCTAGGCAAAAAAGAAAAGGTAGATACATGTATATTATTTTCCTTAACTTTTTTGAACTGAAGTCTACCTGACGTATATTAGTTTCAAGTGTAAAATACCGTGATTCAACAAATAAGAACATTATAAAATGCTCACCGTAAGTGTAGTAAGTTACTGTTTGTCATAATACAATTACTACAATATTATTGATTATATTCCCTATGCTGTACTTGTCATCCCCATGACTTATTTTGTAACTGGAAGTTGGCACCTTGTACTCCCCTTTACCTATTTCATCCATCCCCTAATGCTTACCTGTCTGGCAACTACCACTTTGTTCTCTACAATTATGAGTCTGTTTCTATTTTGTTTTTGTTTGTTTAGATTCCACATATAAATGAAATAATATGGTATTTGTTTCTCTTTTTCTGACTTAATTCACTTAGCATAATACCCTCTAGGTCCATCCATGTTGTTATGAATGGCAAGATTTCATTCTTTTCTATGGCTGAGTCATACTTCATTGTGTATATCACAACTTCTTTATTCATCTCTTGATAGACACTTAAGTTGCTTCCATATCTTGGCACTGTAAATAATGCTGCAGTAAACATAAGGGTGCATATATCTTTTTGAATTAGTGTTTTTGTTTTCTTTGTAAATACCCAGAAGTGGAATTACTAGATCCTGTGGTCCTTCTATTTTTGGTTTTTTGAGGAAACTCTCTAGTGTTTTTCAGAGTGGCTGCACCAATTTACATCCCCACCAAGAGTGCCCAAGGGTTCCTTTTTTTCCACACTCTCACAAACACTTGTTATTTCTTATTCTTTTGATTTTAGCCATTCTGAAATGTGTAAGGTGGTGGCTCATTGTGTTTTTGATTTGCATTTCCCTGGTGATTAGTGATGTTGAACATGTTTTCATGTGTCTGTTGGCCATCTGGATGTTGTCTTTGGCAAAATGTCTATTCAACTCTCCTGCCCATATTTTACTTGGCTTGTTTGCTTGACATTGAGCTGTATGAGTATATGTGTGTGTGTGTGTGCGTGCTATTACATATATATAGGCTATTAACCCCTTATCAGATTTATCATTTGCAAATATCTTCTCCCATCCAGTAGGTTGCCTTTTCCTTTTGTATGGTTTCCTTTGCTGTGCAAAAGCTTTTTAGTTTGGTGTAGTCCTAATTGTTTGTTTCTCTTGCTTGAGGAGACCTATCCAGAAAAATGTTGCTAAGGCCAATGTCTATGAGTTTACTACCAAGTTGGTTTTTTTTTTTTAGTTTTGTGGCTTGAAGTCTTATACTTGGTCTTTAATCCATTTTGAGTTTATAGTGTAAGAAAGTGGTCCAGTTTCATTCTTTTGCATGTAGCTGTCCAGTTTCCCCAGTACCATATATTGAAGAGACAGTCTTTTTCCTCATTGTCTATTCTTGCCTCCTTTGTTATAGGTTAATTGGCCATGTAAGTGTGGGTTTATTTCTGGGCTCTCATTTCTGTTCCATTAATCTATATGTCTGTTTTTGTGTCCATACCATAATGTTTTGATTAGTATAACTTTGTATTATAGTTTGAAATCTGGGATTGTGATACCTCTAGCTTTGTTCTTCTTTCTCATAATTACTTTGGCTATTCAGGGTCTTTTATGATTACTTACAAATTTTAGGATTATTTGTTCTAGGTCTAGAATTTTAATAGGGATTACATTAAATCTGTAGATTGCTTTGGGTAGTATGAACATTTTAACAATATTCTTCCAATCCATGAGCATGGAATATCTTTTCATTTGTTTGTGTTGTCTTCAGTTTCTTTCATCAATGTCTTACAGTTTTTAGAGTATAGGTTTTTACCTCCTTAATTAAACTTATCCCTAGATATTTTGTTCTTTTTCATGCAGTTGTAAATAGAATCACTTTCTACATTTCTCTTTCTGCTATTTTGTTATTAGTGTACAGAAAGGCAACAGATTCCTATATATTTTGTATTCTGCAACTTTACTGAATTCACTTATTAGTTCTAAGAGTTTTTTTGGTAGAGTCTTTAGGGTTTTCTATAGATAGTATCATTGTTATTTGCAAACAGTGACAGTTTTACTTCTTACCATTTCAGATGCCTTTTATTTATTTTTCTTGTCTGATTGCTGTGGCTAGAACTTCCAGTACTATGTTGCATAACAGTGGTGAGAATGATATTCTTGTCTTGTTCCTGATCTTAGAGGAAAAGCATTCAAGTTTTCACCATTGAGTATGATATTAGCTGTGTGTTTATTATATATGGGCTCTATTATATTGAAGAATATTCCTTCTATACCGACTTTTTTGAGAGTTTTAATCATGAATGGATGTTGAGTATTGTCATGCTTTTTCTGCATCTATTGAGATGATCAGATGATTTTTATCCTTCATTTTACTAATGTAGAGTATCATGTCAATTGATTTGAATGTATTGAAACATACTTGCATCCCTGGAATAAATCCCACTTGATCATGGTGAATGATCCTTTCAATGTATTTTTGAATTTGGTTTGCTAATATTTTGTTGAGGAGTTTTGCATGTATGTTCATCGGGGATATTGGTCTGTATTTTTTTTTTTTTGTAGTATCTTTGTCTGGTTTTGGTATCAGGGTAATCCTGGCCTCAGAATTAATTTGGAAGCTCTCTTTCTCTCTGTAATAGTTTGAGGAGAATAGGTATTGATTCTTCTCTAAATATTGGGTAGGTTGTACCTGTGAAGCCATCTGGTCCTGGACTTTTGTTGTTGTTGTTGGGAGTTTTTTGATTACCAGTTCAAATTTGTTACTAGTAATGAATTAGTCTGTTCAGATTTTCTATTTCTTCCTGATTCAGTCTAGAAGATTGTATGTTTCTAGGAATTTGCCCATTTCTTCTAGCTTATCCAATTTTGTTGGCATATAGGTTTTCATTGCAGTCTCTTATAGTCCTTTGTGTTTCTTTGGTGTTGGTTATAACCTCTTCTCTTTTGTTCCTGATTTTTTTTTTTTATTTGAATCCTCTCTCTTTTTTTCTTGATTAGTTTGACTAAAGGTTTATCAATTTTGTGTATCCATTCAAAGAACCAGCTCTTGGCTTCATTGATCATTTCTAATTTTCTTAAGTCTCTATTGCATGTGATCTTTATTATTTCCTTCATTCTATGAATTTTGGGCTTTATTTGTTCTTTTTCTAGTTTCTTTAAGTGTAAGACTAGATTGAGACTTTTACTGTTTCTTGAGGTAGGCCTGGATCTATAAATTTTCCCCTTAGAACTGCTTTTGCTGCATTCCAAAGATTTTGAAATGTAGTGTTTCCATTTTCATTTGTCTCCAGGTATTGTTTTTATTTCACCTTTCATTTCTTTGTTGACCCTTTCACTGTTTAGTAGCATGTTGTTTAGCCTACATGTATTTGTGTTTCTTCCAGTTCTTTTCTTTTAATCAATTTCTAGTTTCATACCATTCTCAGAAAAGATGCTTGATATGATGTCAGTTTTTTAAAATTTATTTAAACTTGTTTTGTGGCCTAATGTGATCTATGTTGGAGAATCTTCCATGTGTCCTTGAAAAGATTTTGTATTCTGCTGTTTTGGGATGTAATGTTCCAAATATATCTGTGAAGTCCATCTGGTCTAATGTGTCATTCAAAGCCACTGTTGATGGATTTTTCTGTCTGGATGGTCTATCCATTGATGTAAATGGGGTGTTAAAGTCCCCTACTATTATTGCATTACTGTCAACTTCTCCATTTATGTCTTAATATTTACTTTATATATTTAGGTGCTCTTATGTGGGGTACATAGATATTTACAATTGCTATGTACTCTTGTTGAATTGGTCCCTTTATCATTATGTAATGCCCTTCTTTGTCACTTATACAGTCTTTGTTTTAAAGTCCATTATGTCTGATAGAAGTATTATTACCTCAGCTTTTTTTTTCTTCCATTTCTGTGGAGTATCTTTTCCTATCCCTTCAGTTTCCATTTGTATGTGTCTTTACGTCTGATATGAGTCTCTTGTAAGCAGCATATAGATAGGTTTTTTAAAAATTCATTCTGCCACCCTATATTTTTTTATTTGAGCAATTAGACTATTTATATTTAAAGTAATTATTGGTAGTTATGTACTTATTGCCATTTTGTTGATTGTTTTCTGGCTGTTCTTGTAGTTCTTCTCTGTTTCTTCTTGCTCTCTTACCTTGTGATTGACTTTCTTTAGTGTTTTGCTTGGCTTTCTTTCTCTTTATTTTTTGTGCATCTATTATAAGTCTTTGGTTTGTGGTTGCCATGAGGTTCATATATAATATCCCATGTAAATGGCAGTTGATACTAAGTTGATGATCACTTAAGCTCAAACACATTCTAAAAGAACATTAACTCTCCACTCCATGTTTTATGTGTATGATGTCATATTTTATATCTTTTTATTTTGTACATCCTTTGAGTAAGGATTAGTAGATGTAATTGATTAAACTACTTTTATGTTTAACCTTCATACTAGCTTTCTAAATAATCTACTACTTTTACTGGGTGTTTGCTTTACTGATGTATTTTTTCCTTTCATGATTTTCTTCTAGTTATGGCCTTTTCTTTCCACTTTCCCTTTAACATTTCTTATAAGGCTGATTTAGTGGTGATAAACTCCTTTAATTTTTGTTTGTCTGGGAAACTCTTGATCTCTTATTCAATTCTGAATGATAATCTTGCCAGATAGAGTATTCTTGCTTTAGTTTTTTCTTTCAACACTTTGAATATGCCACTCTATTCTGGCCTGCAAAGTTTCTGCTGAAAAATCATTCTATAGCCTTATGAGGTTTTCCTTGTATATAACTGTTTGCTTTTCTCTTGCTGATTTTAAAGATTTAATCTTTATTTTTCTTGCCATTATATCTTGTTTTGGACTTTTTTGGAATTCATCTTGTTTGGCACTCTCTATACTTCCTGGACTTTGAGGTCTCTTTCCTTTCCCAAATTAGGAAAAGTTTTTAGCTATTATTTCTTCAAATAAGTTTTTTGCCCCCTCCTCTCTCTTCTTCTTCTTCTGGGACTCCTATTATGCTAATGTTAGCATGCTTGATGTCACAGAGGTCACTTATCCTATCTTCATTTTTTAATTTAATTTTTTAAAAGATTTTGTTTTTTTGAGAGAGAAAGAGAATGAGAGAGAAAGCATGAGCAGGGAGATGGAGAAGCAGACTCCCTGCTGAGTAGGGAGCCCAACATGGGGCTCAATCCCAGGACTCTGGGATCATGACCTGAGCCAAAAACAGATGCCCAACTGACTGAGCCACCCATGTGCCCCTTACCCTATCCTCATTTTTCAAAATTCTTTTTCCTTTTTGCTGTTCAGCTTGGTTGTTTTCCATTACCCTGTCTTCCAGCTCACTGATTCATTCTTCTGCATCCTCTAATCCTCTGTGGATTCCTTCTAGTGTATTTTTCGTTTCAGTCATTATATTCTTCAGTTCTGACTGGTAACTTTTTATATTTTCTGTCTTTGTTGAAATTCTCATTGAGTTCATTCACTCTTCTCTCAAGTCCCGTGAGTATCTTTGTCAGTTAGATTTCTTATCGCCATTTTGTTTAGCTCTTTTTCTGTAGTTTTATCTTATTTCACTTAGAAAGTACCCCTCTGTCTCCCCATTTTGTCTGATTCTCTTTATCTCTATGTATTAGGTAATCTACATCTCTGGATCTTGAAAGTAGTAGCCTTATGGGGTAGAAAGTACCCCTCTGTCTCCCCATTTTGTCTGATTCTCTTTATCTCTATGTATTAGGTAATCTACATCTCTGGTGCCACCACAGGCACCCTGTGGTGGTCTGTAGGGAAATCTTCCCTGGTCACTAGAATCAGGCACTCTAGTCACATCCCCTTTGTGGGCTGCACTTCTGTTGTGCCTTCCTGTTACATGTGAACAACAACTGCTGCTAACACTCTTGTGGACAGGGCTCATCTCCTGTGTGGCTGGCTGGGAAGCCCTACTGCAGCCACTGCAGTTGTGCTGATGGATGGGCCTAGCCCTCAGCCTGGCTGTGTGCAATGACTGGTCACAATTCCTGCAGATGCACGGTGGGGAGGGCCTGTCTCAGGCCTGGCTGTGGCTACTGTGGGAACACTGGTCGTGGGGTTAGCTTCCCACCTCCCTAGGGCAGGGGTTGCTTTGGAGGGGTACGAGTCCTGGCCAGGGCTGCACAGTGGGTCTTGTGGGGCAGTAGTCACTTTGGGGGGATGCCAGTCCCAAATGAGGTTACCCGCCAGATATGGCAGGATGGGAACCTGCCAAGGTGGGGAGATTGTAGAGGGTGGGTTTGCAGGGGAATGCTGGGATAGGGAAAGCAGTGCTAGAAAGGTAGATGGGGAGTGTCAGAAGTAGCTTCTACAAGCATCTGGCTATCTAGGCCAAAGGAGGCCAAGAAAAATAGCGCTTGTCAGCCCTCTATTCCTGGAGAAATCCTCTGTAGATCCTTGCCCCTCTGGTACACATCCTGAAGTTATCAATAAATCTCCTTGTATGACCCTGGTGCTTTTCAAACTGCTACTTCTGTGCTGGATCTCCTGCCATGTGATACAGTGTGCTGGCTCTTTAAGAGCAGGGACTCAGTTTCCCATGGCCGTCTGCTGTCCTGGAGTTAAGCTCCACGGATTTTAAATGTCAGGCACAGAGTGTGTATGGGGTGCCCAGGGTGGGGCTTGCTCCTCTTGCTCCTCTTTGGTTGTGATATCCCTCTTATTTGTTAGTAGCCATACGTGTGGTTTGGTTCCCCTCCTACCTTTTCTGACATGGCCTTCTCTTTATGACTTTAGCTGTGGAAGACTTGTTCTGCCTGCCTTCAGGTCATTTTCAGAGTGAGTCATAATACATGTAGGTGTTGCCTCAAATTAATGGAAATAAAGATACTCACTGTGTGAGAAGTGGTGCAGTCAGCATCCTCCTCCTCTGCCATCTTTTCTCTGTCCTCAAGTTCTTATTTTCCTCCTCTCTTACAAAGAAGAGGTAGTGTGTTTTTTTCACTTGACTATATATCCTGGAATTCATTCCATCTCAGTTCAGGGAGGTCTTCCTCTTTCCTTATGAAGGCTACAGAATATCTATTTTGTTGCTATACCATAGTACAAACCTCTCCTGTTTGGCCACTTTTTAGAAGTATGTTGCTTTATAAATGATGCTGCACTGAATAAACTTACACACTTTTTGGAATTGTTGAGTATATAATTTCAGTGCAAATTCCTACTAGAATTGCTGGATCAAAGGATAAATGTATATGTAGTTTTATTAGATATCACCAAATTTCTCTCTATAGGGTTATGCCATTTTGCAGTCCGACTGGAAGTGTTTGAGAGGGCCCGTTTCCTCATGCCTCATTGATAAATGTATTAAGGTTTGGAATTATTAATTAGCATTGTTTCTATCAGTGAAGTCAAATATATTTTCACATAATTAAGGGCCATTTTTATATCTTTTTATGATTTTTTATTTATCTTTAAAGATTTTATTCAGAGAGAGAAAGAGAACACGTGTGAGTGGGAGGAGGGGAAGAGGAAGAGGGAGAAAACATCTCAATCAGACTCTGTGCTGAGAATGATGAGGAGCTTGATATCATGACCTAAGCTGAAATCAAGAGTCAGATGCTTAACCGACTGAGCCACCCAGGTGCCCCTATCTTTTTATGAATTTTCTATTCATGTCTTTTTTATATTTCCTATAGAATCTTGGTCCTTCTTTCCTCTCTTTAAAGAACAATTTGTATATTATTCATATTAATCCTTTGGTTGTGACATATGTTGCAAATATTTTCTTTCAATGTCACTTATGTTTTTGCTTTGCTTTTGGTCTAATTTTCCTATGCAATGCTTTTTCTTTTTTCTATGCAATGCTTTTTATACATATGTAGTTAAATGCATCCATCTTTTATGGCATCTGGAATTTGGGTCTTTATTAGAAAGTTTTTTCTATGCCCAGAATATATAGGAGTTCATCCATATTGTCTTCTACCATTGTATAGTTTTGTTACAAGTAGATCTCATATTTTAAAAATATTTTTACTGAGGTATAATTTATATACAGCAAACTGCTCAGTTCCTAAGTTATCATTCTGTCAGCTTTGATGAATGTATATCAATGCACAGAACATTTCCATCACCCTCTCTCTCTTCAAAAATGTTAGACTTGCTTTGTGATCTGAAGTCTCTTCCTGCCTCCTCTGCCCTCTCCCCTTTACAGGCATTTTCCCCAGTAAAGCTCTTGTATGTCTAATTTTGTTTCTGGTTTTTTTTTTTTTGTTTGTTTGTTTTGAGGACTCAAACTGACACAGGTGGTAACAGAAGTGGAGTGTGGAAACAGTGGTGGCCAGTGACCCATGGTGGGACTTCGTACTTCTATCCCCTCAACTCTGGGTTCTGCAGGGCTGGAGGTCTTGTTCCCAATGGGGCTGTACTCTTGCCAGGGCAGAAAGCCTGTAATCTATATCTGTCACCAGGACACTTTGAACTGCTTACATCCAAGGACAATAGGTGAGAAGAGGAGTCTTTGTCTTGGCAGGAGTATTGACCCTAATTATTTATCAGAAGGTCTCAGAGCTGCATTCATAAAATACGGGCAGGGGGGAATATGTGTGGATACCCTTGGTACACTTTTGTCTCATTGTAACTGAACCAATATGTGCAGCAATCAGAAGGGTCTGATTACCAAGGGCATAGGCCCTCAGAAGTGAAGGTTTAGATCAAACCACCAATAAGTTGACCCGAGCCTATGAGGTAAGAGATGAGGGTGAAAGAAATGTAGAGTGGACTATAGATGAGGGACAAGGTGAGTACCAGGTCTATCCTGCATCAAATGGTAATTCATCCCACCAGTCTTCCTCTTCTGTTTCCCCTCAGGAAGAGAGGCCCACGGGAAACTTGCGAGGCTGTTCCCTGAACAAGTTTAAGAAGTGGTTACGTATTGGCTGTGGAGTGCCCCACTCATGTCACCTTTTAAGAGAAGCTGCAAGGAGCATGTGTGACTGACAACCTTGTGAATGGTGAGGCTACACTTGCCCATGGCTGCTCCCAGCCAACATGAGCAGAGAATGAGGCCTGCCCATTCCTGCCTGGCGCAGGACTCCTCTAGTAGGCAACTTAGACTTGGGGACTTGGTGCCATCATGGCCAGAAGGTTTTTGGGAACTGCGCTGTGGACCGGTGCTCTTCCTACATAACCCTCCCTCCCCTCTCCCCACTGACAAGTGATGGACCTAAATTGCCATCTGAAAGCACCCATTTACTTCTGGTCACTTGGCCTTTATCCTTCACAGGCACTTTTCCCAGTAGTTGCCTTGCATGCTCAATCCCAATTTTAGTGTCTGCAGCTCAGAGGCCCTGAACTGGCATTTTGAGGTTGCTGGAATTGAGCACCTGCTTCTCTTCTATATTTAAAATTGCCCCTCCCATAGGGCCTGGAGGCAATGTCCTTTTTTACTCTGACTTTCTTTCCTAAGCATAATGCCCCTCTCTCCAACTTCCATGAGGATAATGATCCTCCTTCCACAGGCTCTTCAATGATTCAGACTCCTGACCAATCCTTAACACCAGTCCTCCAGACAAGCCCAGATGGGTCAGCATCCCAGATTAAACACAGTGCAAGCTCACAGGCCCCAAATAAAGAAGCCATGTTGCACCATTCATGGAAACCTTTGCTCATAGGGCTCAGTTACTGAGCAGAAGGCTCCCACTCTTACAGAATTTGCAGAAAAGCTCAGAAAAGCTGCTGTTTCCTAGAAATTAGGGCTCCTACATTATTCTTTCAGGAATCAGTGCAATTATGCCAAGCTAGGGATCTACCCCAGGCTGGTATACGTTGAATTACAAAGGGCTTACATTCTTGAACAGCTATATAGTACCATACACATATATACTTATACACATACACTTATATATATACATAAATATACATGTAATTGTGATGCACATAATTCATGTGTGTGTAATTTACATAATTGTATAGAAAATACCCCATACACAATATAGAATGACATCTTTATAGCTATTTTACAAACACCCCCTTTCTTTTGTTCTCTTCATATTCTGACAGAACAGTAACAGAAACTTTTAAAAGGGCAATAATATGGTCTAACTACCCAATCTGTACCTAGAGTGATAAAATTATCTGCTTTCAACACTCCTCCCAAACATATCCTCAGAAAATATAGAGAAGATATTGGAATAAAAATGTAGCCACATTTTTGTGTTGCAAATTTGAAAACTTTGACTTTCAAATTTGCAAGACTTAGGGCATTATCTAATCAAATTATGCCCCTTTTGGAAAGCAGGGAACAAAGAGAAAGAACTAAAGCTACTTTGTGTAGTATGGCTATGGGCTATGTTGTGAGAGGGAGGTACCTTGGAAAGCTTGAGACAATTGGGAGACACGTTCTCTCCCTCCTTTGAGATTTATACTATATTGTCTCAGAACTATCCTTTCTCCATGTGTTCTGTGCTAGACTGTTGAGGGAAGAGCGTGGAGTGTCTGAAAATTACAACTGCAGGGTCTACCCTGAAGGTTGGGGGTGAAAGATGGGTATCACTGAATATCCTGCTGAATCACAAACCCCAGCAGTCCTCACACACTCCGAGGTATTCTAGATGCAGACTGTGGAAAATGTACAGCAAGCAGAGGGCAGGGGATACTGGAGTAAGATCAATCCCTACAAGTAGAAGACTTTGGTGTTTTGGATGGAAGGCAGAGGGGATATGAGGTGCATGGGAAATCTAAATTAGGAGTTGGGGGTGGCCTTTGTGAGGAATTTAATTTTCTGGACATAGTTTTAATTATACCCCTCTACATTGAATTTCCTTGAGTTTCTTCCAAATATTTCAGTATAGTCTGACCCACCTGGACAATTTTGTGGGGTGGTTTCTTGGTGGACGACAAGGTGAAACTTCCCTTGGTGCCTGAGGAGAAGGCATGCATCTTCTCATAGAAGTGGGGCCCCAGGTCGTGGCTAGTGGGTCAGGGATGCCCCACCCCCGGCACCCGCCCCCTCCTGCTCCAGCACAGTTGAGAACTATTCATAGGGGGCCGGTCGTGAGAGAGACCAGATAGAAGCTCTGACTTTCTGATATTTACCAGGAAACAAGAGAACCCAGTCTGGAGGCCATTACTGATGGTTTCTCACAGGGTGAGAAACCTTCCCCGCCGCCCCCCCCAGCCCCCCACGAGCCTATGTGAGGAAAAGAATGGAGATATTGACTAGAGTCCTCTGCACAGTTTCCATACGACAAAAGGTAGGTCTGCCTGTGCTGTGTTTTGCTGTGGGACAAAAAGACCACAGACTCAGAATGTTACAGTATTCTGAGACGACTTATGAGAACTGTCTCACGGGAAGTTTGGAGAGCAGTGACCGGGTAGTGCGGCAGCCCCCACAGACCAGTCTCTCATCACATCAGAATGATAGAACTTACTTTCGCGATGATTATGACCTCAGATCCCTTCGGAGTGTCACCTTGTATCCACAGAGGACAAATAGCAAACAGACTTTGTGCTACACCATAAGGAAAAGGTGGCCCCTGTAATTCTAAGTTAGCAAACTTAAAGGGGCTCTTTGAAAAATCAATTAACATGCATTTGAAAAAGATTCCACTGTTAGTAAGTCACTAAGGATCCGTTATGTTTCTAAAAGTTTATCTCACTTTCTCCAGCCACTCATGACTCTTATCTGCTCAGACTTCTGTGTTATTTTAGAGGGGTGGATTTTTTCCTCTCAGGGAGTGAACTCTTTCTATGGTTCCTAGACAAGCATAAGTACAAGTGGCAGGGAAGCAATGAGGAATTTTCTCTATTAATTTGAGGATATTTATGAAAAATAATAGAATGTACATTATCTAGTATTAGGCAGCAGATTAAAGGCAGAAACATGTTGCCTCCTTTGCACATATGGAAGCTGTCAAGAACTATCTGTGGTACTGAATTGGGAAACTGATCAAAATTTTAAGTAGAAAGAAGCTGGTGGCGTAAGATTTTCTTCTGACAGTGTTAACAAAGTTTTGTTTTTTATTTGACCAATATGACTTAAATGCACACTGGATGCAAGGGGCCGGGCTGGGTCTGGCTGGAATATTTTGAAACAGATGGGGGTCAACCGTTCTTTTCACACAAGATGTATTAACCGTTGTACTTTGAAAAATCCTAGCTCGCCAATTCTAAGATACACATGTGTTCCCAGTTCAAGATCCCTTACCTCAACAGCATCCGTTGATTGCTGTTGGCCCAGGGCAATCCTGCTGTTGTCATCATGTCAATTATGTGCAGGTGAACATGGCCATGGCTCTTAAAATCATCTCTTCAACAGAGTTAGGTGCATTGTTGGAATGATACATGTGAGTTTCGTAAATTTACCATTTTAACCACTTTTTTCCCCCGTTTTAGCCACTTTTAAGTGTATAGGTCAGTGCATTAGGTACATTTGCATTGTTCTAGAACCCTCACCACCATCCACCTCCAGAACTTTATCATCCCAAACTGAAACTCTATCCATTCGACACTAACTCCCCATTCGCCCCTCCCTCCAGCCCTGGTAACCACTGTCTACTTCCTTGCTGAATTTTGACTAATCTAGGTAACTCATATAAGTAGATTCATACACTATTTGTCCTTTTGTGACTGGCTTCTTTCACTTAGCATAGTGTCCTCAAGGTTCATCCATGTTGTAACACGTATCAGATCCCCCCCCTTTACAGGCTGAATAAAATGTCATTGCATGTATATACCATGTTTGGTTTATCCATTCATCCATTAGTGATTTAAAATGCTTTTTAAAAAGCAGCTTGATGGGCGCCTGGGTGGCTCAGATGGTTAAGCGTCTGCCTTCGGCTCAGGTCATGATCCCAGGGTCCTGGGATCGAGTCCCGCATCGGGCTCTCTGCTCCTTGGGAGCCTGCTTCTCCCTCTGCCTCTCTCTCTCTCTGTCTCTCATGAATAAATAAATAAAAATCTTTAAAAAAAAAAAACAAAAAAGGCTAAAAAAATAAAAAGCAGCTTGACTGAGATCTAATAGACATACAGTAAACAAAACATATTTCAAGTATACTCTTTCTTCTCTTCTACACACACACACACACACACATCCATAAAGCCATCACCACTATATGGCATTACAAAAAAGTACAAGGGCATAGATTACATATTAGAGAAACAAATGTTTATTGTTGGAGGAATGACCAAAATCTTACATTTTCTTGCAAGGCACCAACAAAGTATTTTATGAGAGATTAGAAAGAGGGTTAGCTCTGAGGCCATAAAAACTTCACTGCTACTTTCCCAGGCCAAGCACTGCACCTGAAAGCAGGAAGAATTGCCAGATTCTTCAGAACAGATTTCAAAGCAGTGACCTAGGTGACTTGATGAACTATCATTAAGGAGTTGGTCAATCATCTGTTAGGAACTTTCTATTGAGTTTGAATAGAAGCTGCTCAATTTCCAGAGACAAGTGATTCAGTTGAGCCTGAAACAAAACTACAAATGTATCCCACTATGAAATACCCACTAAACCCCAGGGTTCTTCAGCCTCAAACTTACACTGTCAGTGTTAACAGTTTCAGAGAGAGCAAGATTCTGAGCACAGGTTGTAGGTTATTTGAGCCTAAATAAGTCTGAAGGAGTTCTTTAAGCATAAAGTAAACATTCTAAATGTTTGAACTGGGAACACATGTGTATCTTAGAATTGGCGAGCTAGGATTTTTCAAAGTACAACGGTTAATACATCTTGTGTGAAAAGAACGGTTGACCCCCATCTGTTTCAAAATATTCCAGCCAGACCCAGCCCGGCCCCTTGCATCCAGTGTGCATTTAAGTCATATTGGTCAAATAAAAAACAAAACTTTGTTAACACTGTCAGAAGAAAATCTTACGCCACCAGCTTCTTTCTACTTAAAATGACCAGAAAGCTCTGTGTCTGGCTTTAATGGCAGGCTTTGTTCTTCCTTGGTGGCTCATCAACTAATGATATATCCTATGATCAACAGCATCTTCGATTCGAAGAAATGTGGTATTAGGAAAAGACATGAAAGGCAGTGTCAAGCTTCTAAGTGAGACATTTCTGGTTGTCCTCTCCTTGAGATGCACTTGTCTCCTTCACTCTAGGTCTCAGGAGACCACAGCCAGAACCAACACGGGATGATGGGATTGCACCTGGTCGGAAGGTCCACCTGGTCAACCACACCTAGACAGTCCTATTTACATATTACTACTAGTCCAGGCTGATCCATTTAAATACATTTAAAAGATCACTTCAGACTTTACTTAAATTTCCCTTTGTCTTAATCCCTTCCCTTTCATGGGACTTTCTTGCCTGCCTTATCTAGGCAGAGGAAAACCCTGATGCACCAGAAATGATCAGGGTGCTTGTGGCAAAGACTTCTGTGTTTATTTTGCACCGGTACATATCAGCATTGTCTGAGAAATGGCTTTGGAATGTTTTGTGGTTTTTCTCTTGAAGTGAGAGGAGCAAGGTTAAACACACAGCCTTTCATGCCTTTCAACTACTGTGTTAGAGAGCTCAGTCTCTCTCCCACCCTCATAAATGTTTATTGCCTCCCTGCTCATTGCTGGGTTTTACACACACAGCTTGAGAAAGAAGGTAGATGTGTAGCTTCATTTAACTCCTCTCCGTTCTGCAGTAGCTGTGCTATGGAGTGTTAAGTAGCAAATTGCCTGTAGAAAGTTTGCCTAGATAAGATCGGTTCAGTGAAGGAAAAGGTAATAAATAATTGAACTGATCAGATACTAAGTTTTGAAACTAATCAACATTGCATTTTATTGATTGAGCTACTATGACCGTGAAGACCTTGGGCCTTGTTAATATTCAAAACTCTATGAAGTGGTCCTGTTTTACCCTGCCCTCCGTCTCCTCCCCGACAACCCCACTCTGGAGACCGGAAACTGGGCCTTGGAGGAGTTAAGCAACTTGCTCAGGATCTCAAAGCTGTAAAGTCGGGGTGGGGTGGTGGTAGTGGTTTTATTGTGATACAATTGACATATATTTGTTTCAGGTGTACAACATGACGATTGAAATTTGTATATATTATGAAATTATCACCACGATAAGCCTAGTAAACTTCTGTCCCCTCACATAGTTACAAATTTTTTCCTCCGGTGGTAAGAACTTTTAAGAACTCCTCTCTTGGCAACTTTCAAATACGCAATACAATGTTATTAACTACAGTTCCCATGCTCTACATTTCTATCCCCAGGACTTATAACTGGAAGTTTGTACCTGTTGACCACCTTCACCCATTTCTCCCACCCCATACATCTTGCCCCTGGCAACCACCAATCTATTCTTTGTATCCATGAGTTCAGTTGTGTTTTGTTTTGTTTAAATTCCACACATAAGGGAGATCATACAGTATTTGTCTTTCTCTGGCTTATTTCACTTAACATAAAGCCCTCAGGTTCCAACCATATTTTTACAAATGGCAAGATTTTCTTCTTTTTTATGGCCGACTGATCTCACATTGTAGATATATACCACATTTGTTTTCTTTTTAAAATTGAAGTATAGGTGACATCCAATGTTAATTTCAGGTGTATTACATAGTGATTTGACAATTCTGCATATTTCACGATGTTCACCATGATAAGTGTAGGTACCACCTGTCCATATACAACGTTATTATAGTATTATTAATTGTATTCCCCATGCTGTACTTTATAACCCTGTGACTGATTTATTTTATAACTGGAACTTTGTGCCTCTTAATCCCCTTCACCTATTTTTTTTTTAAAGATTTTATTTATTTATTTGACAGAGAGAGACACAGTGAGAGAGGGAACACAAGCAGGGGGAGTGGGAGAGGGAGAAGCAGGCTTCCCGCAGAGCAGGGAGCCCGATGTGGGACTCGATCCCAAGACCCTGGGATCATGACCTGAGCCGAAGGCAGTCGCTCAACCGACTGAGCCACCCAGGCGCCCTTCCCTTCACCTATTTTGCCCATCCCCATATCTCCCTTCCTTCTGGAAACCACCAGTTTGTTCTCTGTATTTATGACTGTTTTGTGTGTGTGTGTGTGTGTGTGTGTTTGTTTTTTAGGTTCCACATAAAAGTGAAATCATATGGTATTTGTCTTTTTCTGTCTAATTTCACTTAGTATAATACCCTCTAGTCCATTCACGTTGCCACAAATGGCAAGAGCTCATTCTTTTTATGGCTGAGTAACATTCCATTGTGTGTATATACACCACATCTTCCTCATTCGTTCATCTACTGATGGACGTTTAGGTTTGCTTCCATATCTTGGCTATTGTAATTAATGCTGCAGTAAACATAGAGATACATACATATTTTTGAATTAGTGTTTGTGTTTTCTTTGGGTAAATACCCAGAAGTGGAATTACTATTTTGATTTTTTGAGGAACCTCCATACTGTTTTCTAAAGATTTTTTTTTTTTAATCTGAGAGAGAGAATGGGAGACAGAGAGCATGA